>NW_017803998.1:673658-690111 GCF_001625305.1 Branchiostoma belcheri
CTCATGAAGACCTACCCACCTACCAAGTTTCATTCCAATCCATCCACTGCTTCTCGAGTTATCTTGCTAAACCACACACACACACACACACACACACACACACAAACACACCCACAGACAAACGCTACTGAAAACATAACCTTCTTGGCGAAGGTAAAAAAGTAAGAAATTTATTCCAGCAATAGCTCAAAGTATAACTGATGAAACGAGAAAAAGAGTACTTAACGTTAGTGTATTTACCTGTCTGTATTTTACAATGTACATTGTATAAGACTTGTCGGCAGAACATACTGCACCTGCATGAAGCTTGTAATGTATTGCGCATAGTAGTATTCGCGTACTCAATGAAGACATCCCAATAGTGTCAGAAAAGATACGTAACAGACAAAATTCTGGTGCAAATTTTCTCAAATATCTGACTATTTTACATTCTGCTTAGATGCTTGTAAAATACCAGTATATATGAGTATAGAAATATAAATAGCTATCTTATTGCCCTCTCTGACCCCACACACCTTTCAGTTCTTTTCAAGACTACTCGAATTTCCTAAGACATTTTTCAGATCAACCTGTCTTTTAAAAAATCACCTGTAACAATGCAAAAGTGACAAGAATGGATGGTTGAGAATATCAGCTGCTTTGAAGGACCGAGAAAGTTTCGACTCCTTGGAAGAACGCATACCTGGCCATTCTTGGCCTTATTTCTTTGGTCCACTTGGGAAGAAGGTTAAGCCCTTCGGTGTTTGTTTAGTGGCTGCCCTCAGACCCAAGTGCTCTTCTTGGGTTTCTCAGGTTCGATCATCAATCAGTTAAGAAGGTCATGGGACGCTGGTGGCCAGTGGGCTTTAACCAGGTAGGCAGGGACCTTGACCGAACAGGTACAAGGTTACCGCAACACGCTACACTTACACCAGCTGATCTGTAAACGCTACACTTATTTTTAGGATTTAAACCTCCTTGTTTTATCTGCTTACTTTTGAAAACTTTGAGGTGACCTATGTGACACCAATAGAGTGCTCTTACATCTAACAATAGCACTCATTGATTTTTGAAATTAAAAAGAAAGGAATTGCACAAAGGCATTGAATGCAGAACAGAAGAGTATAAGATCAAGCTGGTTTTACTTACATAACTTTTATAAAGAAACAGCATACACTTTCCTTTTGTTTTAAAAACAAAGTAAGAGGTAAAATTTGAATCAAAGCTTGTTTGGGAAACAAAGGGATCGCAAGTCAAGCAAATAAAAACACAGGTGAAAGGGTTGCATTACAGCCACCTACTTTTATATATTTTTCATTCATACTTTATGTATAAGAGCTTCATTTGACGAATGATGGCCTGAATCATCTTTTTTGGGGGTTTTGTTCCGCTAAGCCTCATTGGAAGACGAGAACACCTTTCTCTCAAATCTTGTCTGAGAGGAAGGGTGGATTTCTGTTACCGGGTCAATATGAAGAATAGGATGGGAAGGCTTTTCAGGGGCTCCGACTCCTGGGCATATTTGTTCATGTCCTCTACTTGATAGATGAGGACCACCTGAACAGTGGTGGACCAAACTATTCAGTTCCCTATGGGGGGTGAAGTTTATATTTTAATACCACCCTCTCTTAATTTCCAATATTCTTTTACAATTTTGTACATTATTTTATCACTAGTGAATGGTAGATCTGGTAAGGTTTTTTCGTTTACTTGTTTCGTCTTGTTGTAAGATGATGAAAATAAAAAGTGTGACAACCTCCCCGTGGGTGATGATTTTGGTAGGACCCACTGGACTAATCCATCAGTCAGCATGACCCATTGTTGTGTGTGACAGGGGGGTGGGCAGCTGTCATGTGCGAGGGACACCTGACACCCAGGCATGGCTGGTGAATACCTGAATGGTCCAGAGAGGCTGCCCTAACTGGGTTTGAAGTGTTAACACCTGATTGGTCAGGTACATCCCCCTGAACAGCTCTAGCCACACCCCCTTTTTTAACCCAAAAAAGTTTTTATCGTATATAAAAGAAAAGTACAGGAATCTTTTTAAAACTTGTCAAAACTTTTCCATGTTAATCACCTTGCCAGAAGGCAATGACATTAACTTTTTAATTCAGATCTTTTGTAAAATAATATTTTTCTAAGTTTTTGGCATTGCCATTATACCTGTAGTCTTGCCATACTATTTACCCCTACTAATGTTACAAGTGGTTTCGAACACCTAGGTCTGGTCAGCCCATGCAATGTTAAGAAATGGTAAGGAATGTTAAAAAATTCTTTTAAGATATTTGAATAAAATCTGTCAGCAAGTAGGAGAGCAAACATGAAGCTAAGTTTACTCAAATATACTCTGGACATGAAAACTTCATTATTGTCACCTGGTCACCAAGGTCAAAAAAGGTCAGACGCTTATTGTCTCCAGGTTCGCTACAACCGACCTGCGAAACACAAGAGTGGCGCTCGCGCTGTTGACTTTACCTTCCCTCCACCTTTCTTTGAAGGAAAAAACCCTCCAAAGTCGCACACAATAGAAGCGAGATCAAGTTTCACTTCTCTTTAGGTGTAAGATAGGACTTAGGAAAGGTAATCAGCCGTTGGAGTGTTCACATAGCCTTCAGGGAAGGACAACATGTTTGAAGTGCTAAAAAGAGGGGGTCTCAGCTACAGAAAGGAACTGTAATGCATTTGGTCCGTTAAAACCAAGTGCCGCACTTAGCCATTCAGTTTTAGTGCAACAGTTTCTTATTGATGGAGGTTGAGTGGCTGCTTTTAAAAGTAGCCAGTGTCCACGACAGGAGTTTTTATGTTGGAAACAGTTGTTGGATATAAAAGTTTTCACTAGAACCTTTCATCACTGTTGTAGAATGTCCTTGATAGAACACTGGGCAAATTCAGCGTCTGGGTCTGTCCAGGGCAATTTTTCACACTAGTTTTTGTATGGAGCCAAAATTAACTTATAACCCCTATTGGTCCCTCTCAGTATGCAGACAATAAATTCCTGATTTTCTCTGTTATTCAAACTCCAAAAACAATGGTAGGTGATTTGCACTTCCGAAGTGTGAAGTACTGTGAAGAGCCTTTCGGTTGTATCCAGACATTATGGTCGTGAAATGTGTATTCTTGCAAGACAACAACAAATTTTACATTTGAATTGGATTAGAACATTGTGGAATTTGCTAGAACCTGTCAGCAGACAGGAAAAATATCCAGGTTGTCTTGAGAAATCACAAAGATCTGAAAAATCAAGAAATTTAACATCTTTGGAATCTATCAAGTACTGGAGTTTCAGGTGTATCAATCAAGGAGGTGTAAGAAGACACCTCATTGGGTGTAAGGACAATATTGCAAGGGGCATTACGATTGGTCAGAAGAAAAGAGAGATAGCAAACAGGAAATGAAAAGCTAATAAGATCACCTGGAAAGGGACACAATGGGACACCTCTCCGGAGGAAACCTAATCACATCTTTTTAAAGCTTTATTCCATGATCCTATCACAGGGTGGGGCACAATCAGATTTGTCTCCATGCACAAGTTTTTCATTTCCTCTGGAGTCACCCATAGGCCAACACTGGAACTCTTATAACCTCTGCAATTTTCCTCTTAATTATAAACTTAGGATTAATAATAAAATAATAGTTGCTCACTACCCACCCACAAACGTCTATGAAATATAGACTGTAACTTAAGAATGATTATGAAAAAGCCTTCAAATTACAAAAATGTTTATGTCCCTCCCACCCCTATCTCCTGAAAACATGGACCAGTCTGAAACCCTGAAGGTCATGTATCAGTACTAGGATGTTACAAGGTCACTCAGTGCTTAGTCTCGGCTCAGCATGGGTGTGAAGAGACACTGTATGAAAATTGTTAGAATATCTTTTGAAAAATCCCCTCCCACCCCCACGCAGAGAACGATGGACCAGTCTGAAACTTTGAAGGTCATGTATCAGTAGTAGGATATTACAGGGTCACAGGGTAGAGTTATTGGCCCACCATAGATGTGAGGAGATACTACCTTCCTGGAGGTGCTAGCTTCCTTCCCTGTGGGCGCCAGACGGGAACCTTGCCAAATATATGTCAAGGTCCCACTGGCTAGAACAGATGGGTTATTCATGGTCAGCTTCAAGTAGATACTTAGTATTGGATGGGAAAGTTAACATGCCGAAGCAATCTCAGTGTGCCAATGCGGCACACAAAGTCTTACAAGTTACAGATTCTGACATCATTTCATTGAAAGGAGTCCAGCAATTTGGACTGTTCCATGCTTCAAATAGGGGAGCCGACAAAATCTTTAACTTAGTTGCTGCAATTATTATTGTTATGAAACAACAATACACATCATAGAAATATATAAAATTAGGAAGCAATACTCTATGAAAACGAAAGGTCAGAAAGGTTAAAAGGGATTTTCAAATGGTAAAAGGTATGAATGTCGATATACCCCCAAGAAGAAAAGTGGTTCAGTCCTTGGGAGTGGTTTCAGACAAGTCTGGCTGTTCATGATATCATTTTCCCCAGATTCACGGGGATAATAAACGTAATAAAGTTTAAGTATTAAAGACAGGTCTTGCTTTCTTTTGGCATCTTTTTGGAGCCATTTAGATTTCTAATATCTCCAATAAAAAGACTCAAAGAGGAAAGAAGATGAAGTTTAATATACATGAAAGCAATTTCTGCTGTCACTTACGACCGTTATAAATGAAGGATACTCGCCTCCAAGAAAAGAAAACGGAGATAGACACAACAAAAAGGAGCTGGAATGATGTTTAATTTGAACAAATATGTGCAATTTCGTGGCCACTGGCTTGCAGGCTTCTGTGTCTCATGTGGGCCTGCTGTCTAGCGGAAGAGGGCGGGCGGTTTGGGCGGGAAGACTCCGCAGGGGGCGGGGGGAAATCCACACGGTGGTCGTCTGACTCTGACCATGCGCTGACAGAAAAGAGGGGCAAGGAACGAGTTTTCTCTCACATTCCTCACATTCTTTTGTCTTTTCCTGGAATCTTTGTGTCTGTAAGGCATTTCTGTATAACGTTGCATCAAGAGGTTGTACCGAAGGGGTTTGACAGAATTTCTCCTCGCCGAGTTGACAAACTTCCAAACCGCCGGAATGTCGGGGTCGCGACTCGTGTTGTAGTCTCCTAGGGAATACCATATTTTACAACATCCTCTGGTATTCCTGGGAACATGAATTCCTGGAGAAATAAGGTCACAAGGCTCGAGACGGATAAACTACAAAAACACACGTACTCCTAGGAATATACACTCATGATAAACTCACAATGAAGAAAGGAATGTTTACCACGACTTTATTGCAGGGAACGTAGCAATTTTGTCATTTAGTAGATTTACTGGCCTTTTTGTGATAAGATTTAGTTCTTTCTTTCTTCTCCTCCGCGCCACTGTTTTTTTCGTCGTCACTTCCCCCGTTGGACATAGGGAGCAATTTTCTGCCACTCGCTCAAATGTCGCCCAGAAATTCTTTTTCTTGACCTTAAAAATTTTGATCCTCCCTTTGGGTCGAGCCTTCATTGAGGCAGAGGAACCTTCCAAACACCGAAACCAATTGGTTTTCAGGAATCACAGAAAATATCAAGAACACTTCATAAACGATATCTTTATCATTATGCGAAGAGAGTAAAGTTATCTGTCTTGTAGCATTTCCTGTGCGTTTTAACTAACTTTCGCTACTCGCAAAGTGTTATAAGTTAGCTATCCATGCTTTGGGTTGCAAAAAATGACGGCTTCGTAGGTTCAAGAACTTGGAAGAAAGAAGAAGACGTGAAGATTTGTGTGCGAGCCCCACTATTGGTTTGACCTCAAAGAAAAGTGTCCGCCTTGGCGGCGCTATCGCGTTGACGTCCCGAGATGTTCTAAGACAACCGCCCTTCTTATTCAAAGTCACCAGGGGTTGTCTAAGACATAGCAACGCCCACTGAGATGTGTATTGTGAATCTCAGGACTTGCCAGACGTCTGAAATAGTGGACACGTCGCCTCCGCTTTTGCATTACAGGATCCAATAGGCGCGAAATGTAGAGACGATGTTACGCCTAAAGACGAAGTGAAAATTTTGGTCAGTCGGTCGGTCAGTTGAAAAAAAGGAAAGATTACTCATAACGCTCTATCAACTGGAACCTATTTTATTAAAAAAGAAAAGAATGAGTATAGAACTCCAAAAAGAGCATGACGAAAAGACAATGATAATCTCACAATGTGTACTTTAAAAGGCATGTAAGTGATTGGCCGTATAGATTCTGGAAAAAAAGTCGGAGAATCGAAATGCAATAATACTTGCACGCCTTTTCTAATATCTTTGATCTCGGAACAAAATCCAAGGAGGTTATAGTGACTTAGATATCCTTGGAAAAACACAACAGTAGTCGACGGAAAATCACGTGCACAATCAAATTGTTCTTTGTCGTTACAAAATAAAACTTTTAAAAAGCTGTCTTGAGAAATAAAATCTTCGGCTTTCGCCGATATTCAGTAGTACTCATTCATTTGGGACAAGAAAAGCTCCGTTAAAAATCAAAGCTTTAATATTCATATTTTTCTAAGCCCAGGGGATCTAAAAACAGTTTCTGGCATCATGTCATTCTCACCTCTGATTTCACGCGCATTGAATGAGTAAACAAAACAAAACAACAGAAAGATGTCGTCTGTCCTCACTTCTGTGTGATTGGCCAACATCCTCCCCCTCCCTCTGCAATGTATTGACCATTGCCGGTACAGGGGTGGGCCGTGTTGACAATCATCAAATTAACCACGTGACAGCCCAAACAAACGGAGCCACCAGCATTTCCGGACAATTCAACGCGAGCCATTTTACAACATTCCTCCGCATCTAAAAAGTTATAACTTCATCCCGTAGTTTTCCACAGAGTTGGCCTCGCGGTAGTGTGTAACATACGGGTAGGGCTGTGGTAAGAGATCCGAGGTTCTTATACTAGGGCCTCGTCTCTTGTTACGTCGCTCCACTTAGCGGCGGCCCTTTTGAAATCGGATCGCCACGGCTAATTACCACAATTAGGGTAGCCGGCCGATTGTATGGGACATGACTGGCCAGGTATGCCTGGCATGTTCTGCCCCGCCCACTTAGGGGGAAACCCTTGTGCTGCCCGGCAATGGGGGAGGGTCCATCCCGGAGTTTTAGCGCCAACGGGGGTGGTGAAACCCCGAAATTTCCACCAAACCAAGCTAAAATCCTCACTAGGGTAGGATCTAAGGCAAAGAGAGACCGCTATCCAAACTAAGGAGCGGTTGATTTGCCTTGTTTTGTTAACTTTTAACAAGAGGGACTCTCTTGTCTCTACCGCCACGAGTATTTCCCCAAGCCCTCTGCTGCGTCAATCATCATCACCCACGGTCTGCGGGGAAGATCACAGGGACACCGCCGGCCGCTGATTGGTCAGAACCTTAATAACATCCTATCTGCCAGCAAAAATAGAAAGTCTGCCCGGTAACACCACTGCCGTGGTGCTAGCAACAAGTGTATACCGTAGTTTAACCTTCTTTTGCACATTCCTGTGGTCGGAAGTACGAATAAAAAGACTTTTCAGCCTCTGTTTTCAATCTCGTTTGCTTAAATACCACAAAAATGTGTTTGTTGGACTTTTCAATGGGTGTGTTGTCACAAATCGTGTCAAACGGAAAATAATACTTGAAAAGTATTTTTGAAAGTCTACGGTAAATTTCTTCAGATTGATGCCTACCCAATCGATTTGTCACATCTCTTGGTTCTACGGGTGTAACATCCGACAGTCGCAAAAATAGTGATATATCGCCACATGACCTTGATCTACATTTGTAAGGTTATTTTGGGCCGGTAGTGACGATCAGATCAATCTGATCACATTTTTTTTACAACTGATAACCTTATCTTTCGCCGACGGTCGTTTCCCAAGTTCTCGGCTATTTTGTTCAACATTTTCTCGTGCAAGTTGTCATATCCTCACAGGTTTCGTTATACCATGACTGAAAAGGTCCGCTATTGTCACCAGAAACTTTTAATGGTCACCTTTATTTGAAAATGAATAAAACCAAACATTTTATTTGATAAATAACTACAAAATGGTAACAGTACTAAAACTTACGCGAAGTATTACTTGACTTCGATCAATATTATTTTTGTAACACATAAGCTCGCTGAATGTTACAGAGACAAAAGTAAACAAAAAAAGGCAACTTCATATTTGCTACGTGTTTGTAGTGTCTATGCACGCGCTGTGCGTTCCACGAAGAATCGCCCATAGCAACCCAGCACGTGAGAACGGTGGAAACGGCTCTCTATCGCACACGATCATCGCCGCCCGCTTGCACTGGGAATGAATAAGAGAAGGATCAATTTATGAATGGAAACTTTACTCCAGTGCTGTTGTCTCTGAGGGGGCATGACCGACCAATCCGGAGGGCGCAGTTCGGGGGACCCTGTGCCCAGGCCAACCCCGGGCGTCTGCGGACCGTCTGGCTCGCAAGGGGCGTCCCCGCGCGGGGCACCGGACGACACAACCCGCCGGTAGACCGTAGGGGTGTCCGGTGGGGTAGGGTCGTGCTATCTCACCTCCCCAACCCCTGTGTTTCTAAACCACACACAACCTTTGAATCCACACTAATGTTTGGTATGTGACGATCTGTGTTGAATGTTGTCGTCACGCACACACACACACCTTAATTTATGCAATTCCTTCACTATCCCACGTGGTACGTCGTGATAGACCCTTCGATTCTCCCAACCGGAGGGTCCCGTGAATTACAAATGAGCCTGAGAAAGGGGACCTGTCAATCATCCCCGGTGGGCGTGGTTACGTAGGAGAACCCTCTGTCGGGCCTCAGCGCGCGAGACTCCTCTGTTGGCCGGCTAGCAGCATTAGAGTGAACGACGCGGTGAAACCCGGTCCCCGTCATATAGCGCTGCCGGCCACACCATACGCTCTAAGACCCCACTGTAACACCTTCAAGATACTTTAGAACCTTCTCAAGTAGTCACCAGGCCTTATTTTGCTCTGATCCCAGGATTTGGCCCGCAAAATCGACTGGATCACGAAGACTCCCGCCTGAAGTTGTGTTCCCCTCCAACCGCCATGGACCTACTGTGTTGTGAAGGAGACTTGATCAGAAGGGGCTACCGGGACCCCGCCTTGCTTGGAGACAGCAGAGTCTTGAACAATCTCCTTATTACAGAAGACAAGTATCTTCCCTCCACTACCTACTTCAAGGCGGTACAAGACGAAGTCAAGCCGCACATGAGACAAATGGTCGCGACTTGGATGTACGAGGTAAGTTCGCAGTGCTACGACCATCTTGCCTCACATACCTGCGACTCCTTTACCTGATACTTCCCAAACCCCCTTCTTCTCCGCTTTACTACGAGCAGTTAGAGTGATTCTTAAGTTTCCTGAGGATTTCTACCCCAAGTGTATGTTGTTTTTGTCCGAGTATATTTGAGTTTTTGTCCAATTTTCTATTTTTAATTATTTTTTTCGTCTTTTATTATGAAACTGGCACCTATCCAACTGGCTGGGGCACTTGTCTAGCGAAATGGCGGGCCCCGAACCCCAAAGTTTCTCAAGTTCTTTTCACCCTCCAAACTTCGAGATATTTTGCCAAAACTTTGCATCAAGATAGCCAAGGGTATCTACTATCCATCCATCGTAAAAGTTTTTAAATATGTCGATGCTTGTATTTTTAAGAATATTTATAATTTTTGATATTACCTTAGCAACCCCGCAAACGCCCCCAAATATTTTGGAGGGAAACAATCTTGTAAGAATTCTACCCTTTCCCTTTGGAAATTGGTGTCGGACTTTGTTCCAAAATTTGACCAGGACTTCTAGCTACCGTTTGGCGTTTGAATTTTTAAAATCGGATGGTTTTTAGAATTTTGGCGAATTTTCGAAACTTTCGACATCGCCCGAAGCGGGGGAGGCCTTATGCATATTAATGACTAGCCATTGTGTGAATGTGTGCTTTTTTTTGTAGGGAATCAGTTTCAAACCGGCGCACTGGTGGAATTTCTCTTCCCATCATCGATTGTCTACAGAAATTGCAATTCTTTTTCCCTTTTCTTCACAGGTCTGCGAGGAACAGAGGTGCGAAGATGAAGTATTCCCCCTAGCAATGAACTATTTGGACAGATTTCTTTCCCAAGTTCGGATAAGGAAAAACCAGCTCCAACTCTTGGGTGCAGTTTGTATGTTCATCGCGTCCAAGTTGAAAGAAACCATTCCACTAACAGCGGAGAAGCTAGTCATCTATACAGACAACTCTATCATGTGTCAAGAACTCATGGTAAATATTGTTTGTTTTTTATTTGTATTTTTCTTCCGCTGTTTTTCCACGTACTGTGTGCTTTGTACGAGGCTAACACCATTACAGTAGGAAGGTCTAAACCTGTTTGAAAGAGGGAATTGTCGAAGTGTTCACAAAAATGTGAATCAAGTCGTGAATTGAGGATTATAACGTCGTGTTGTTGTGAGTGTGCGGGGGTGTTGGGTTGTCGAACGCCGTAAGGCGTTTCTCCCTTTCACCCTACCGCATTCCACCGGTGGACTTCCGATTCATAACTTCAGTCGTCACGGCAATTTTAACCCCGAATTCCAGTATTCCCACTGAGCTAGTGCCGGGCCACCCCTCTAGATACGACCCGTGTGCCTTTCTTCATTCTATCGGGCGATATTTTTTATGTGGGCAGTGCAGTTCGCTCTCTGGGGTGTTTGTTTCTTGAAATTTTCGGAAAGTAATAAATAGTCCGTAGTCTAGTTGCTGAAAAGTTTGAAACGCAAAGTACAAGTTGAATTACACCGTATGAAATTTAAATTTTCTTTGAAATAGCATAAATGGAAAGAGTAACAAGTTTGTGAGTGAAGAGAATTGGCAGAATTTCAGCCAGACGATGTCTGTGATGTAGCGATGTTTGTGAAAGAAAATGTTGCGAACTTTGTCAAGGATCGGATGTAGCAAGTATCCGACCTTGGGTTGAGGCGGAAACACAGGTTTTCCTGTTCTGTCACGCCCACAAAATAATCCCAACCAAAAACCTCCAAGCCATTTATTGATACGAAATATTTCGTAAATATGTACAATTTTTAAAGCATTTTGTAGATTTTTCGTATTTTTTTGTTGTCACGGGGGAAGCGCTGCAATACCGGTTGCCGTCAGAAACAGATAGGGGGCGCAGTTTAGCTGTTCTCTCACTGCACTTTGAAACAGAAAGACGTGCGAGAATTTCCGTCATTACTTCTAACTGAAACTGAAAGTACACCAATTCTTTCAAGCATCAAAAGTAATAAAGTGTTGATATTTTAATTGACATTTTTCAGTCAATGAATTTTGTGACATTTCATCAGAGTTTCTGTTATTCTATTTTTGGATGGAGACAGGAAGGAAAAAATTGTCTCCTACTTTTTTTTGCTTTTCCTCTTTCGATATCAGCTAACAGTTGAAAAGTTCACAAGATAAAATCTCTTGTTTGTGACAATCTGTTTTTCATCTCTAAAATTATACTTTTTGTAAGGAAAACAACTACAGTTAGGAATTCAGAGAAGTATTTTCTCACCTTTTCGTGAAACGGAAAAGTTATTATTGTAGGATGTTTGATTCCCCATTACTTGTGTACAAATATTACAAGGTTTTGTTAGCTAATATTTGGATAGGAAGTGTAGCTAGGAGGGGACCACCCTCGAAACAAACATGCCAAACAAACGGCTTTGTTTTGTTTGGTTCGTGTCAGCGGGAAATCCACGAATAAGAGCAACATTTCCTGACTCAGAGTGGGACAGGTTTCACATCCTTTCACGAAGTCGTGGCATGGAATTTACACGTCCATGAAACGTTGTAAACCATTTCCTCCTCAGAGCATGGTTTTTCCTGTTCTCCACATTTTTTCCACACATTCCACGCTACAAATTTGACCACACAGCTTGTTTAACTAGCTGGTAACTCATTAACTAGCTGTTTAACTTATCAACTTTTCCGTTGTGTTTTGCAGGACTGGGAACTCTTGGTGCTGATGAGACTGAAATGGGACTTGTCGGCAATAACCCCTTGTGACTTTCTAGAACACATCCTTAGTAGATTGCCCATTGAGAGGGAAAGAAGCGATATGATCGCAAAGCACGCACAGACGTTCATCGCGTTATGTTGTACAGGTGAGCAAAATTTCGCGTATTTTATTCTCATAAACGATAAAGGCAATGGCCGGATTTGACGGTGAAAACTTTTCGGTGGACCCTTCCTTGGGTTATTTTCCCATTGACACAATTCTCAGGAATTGAAATCCTGCCCACTGTGAACATTAACTTCAGTTGTGGTAGGTCGTTGTTGACTACTTCGGTAGCCTCTGATTGTGTGTTATGTACCATTGCACCCTGTAAAAGGCATCTGTGCTGCACAGGATTTAGTACTATTTACAAGTGACAGAAATTGGACAAATGAGGGGGGTGTGCTTTTCGTAAAGCCACAAGTTTACCTTGTAAATTGGAGTAGCACTTTTTCGTGAGGAAAAAAATCTGTTTCTTTCTCTGGAATGAGGTTAATTATAGTATTGCAATTTCTGAGTAGCAGCATTCTGTGCAGTTAAATGTGTTTTGCTGAAGGCAGTTTAACTTAATGTGTTAAATGTGTGTCAGAACCAAAACGTTTTCGCAACAGTAGGCATTAGGGCCTCAGAGTAGTCATACCTCCAAAATTGGGCCTGAAAGCTCAGTTAATGCCTACCATTCACCTGAGTTGAACAATCAAAAGGTGACGATTTTAGCGTCAGAAGGTTTTTGTCCCATTCCGACACAAAAGCCGACGTGTAACTTGAAACAGATCTTTCTCCAACGGCTGATTCTTTTGTTCACTCCCTCTGCAAAGAGCCGGGTTATCACACCACTTTAAATGAAGGAAATTCTTCCGTACAACGGCAAAGACTAATGTAGAGTTGATGACATGCGGTGGTTTTGTTTCCTGACCTTTGTCTAACCCAAAAAGAACAATGCCAGACCCCCTTTTTCCCTGCAGTCAGGACGGGGGAACACGTCTGTGACTAGAATAACAGGAGGCAACTTCCCCACGTCATTCCGTCTTACAGAAAAAGGGTCCTTCCCGGGAAAAGAAAATAAATGTTCACCTCTGCATCATTAAAAATAACATCCCCTCCTCTTATCGGCCACAAAGAACCTTACTTGACCCCGAAATGTGGTCCACGTGATCCGTTCTTACGCCATTGTGCGTTCCCCGTCTTTGACAAGCACACGCCTTCTTTCAGCCAGTGTTCTGGCTGCCATCCGCACTCCGCTGCACTTGTGTGAGGGCTTCCGTCCCCCGCTATAATTAGCTTCCCTGCCTTGTACCTCGCCTGAATGGACCCTGACTACTGCCAATCCATCAGACCACATTGTATGGCCACAGACTTTGCCTAGACCATTAGGTTTATCATTAACCATCCGTAAATTTAGACAAAAAGACAAGAATTTCCACTTACTGCTTTGTCATTATGCATTAAAGAGATGGTAATGAAAATTGAAGGGGGAGGAGGGTGTAGAAAAATTACTTATTATCCTTGAAAGTTTTAAAATGGGATGTCCCATAGTTTATCCTTACATCGTTTGCCTTGACCCGTTAGCGTAGTTAACGAGCATGGGTTAATTTGCCTGACCTTCGACCAGCGTTTTGTCCAACAAATATCTCCAATAGGCTGTAGTCATTACTGAACTCAGTTTAACTAGCTACCAAGAAATCACTTCTATAATTAGCGCAGAAGTCAAACTCTCACATTGTTTGTCTGTAGAAGTTGGTTTTGTTTCTATGACTACCAGGTGTTAATGATAAGCGAGGAAGCAAACTTGTTACAAAAGGAAGGAGAAGAAACATTAGATTGGTGTGTTGCCGCTGTTCTTAATAAGATTTTCCTGTTGCCAAAACAGAACCTTGAAGCAAATTTAGGACATGTCTGGATGGAGTCAGTTAGAAGGATTTGTCCCATTCCGATTCAAGGACCGCGTCTAAATCAGATTTAGCCAAAAGGTCAGGATGTTTCTGGTTTCCTTCCGGCAGAGTTGAACCTAAACTTGGACAGACACGTCGGGCAGTGGGCCCACTGGTCTGGGCTGCAGTGTGCCGGGAATATCAGGCAGGATGTGTTTCCGCAGCGGGCAGCCGTCCAAGTAGAGCAGTGCCGTGGGAAGCGGGCACTAAGTTGTCCTCCATTTGTCAGAGGTGGCAGCCACTATGTTCAGAATGTGGGGGAGCAAGCCGGTTGACACAACAGGTCTGTCAACTGGTCTGCGTTCCAGCGCTGGCCTTTATGGGAGACTAGTCTCCCCAGCAGGCTTTGTGGTGGGCCTTTTTTTAGTCATTTCATGTGTTTGTAGTTCAGTTTTCAGGCTGGACATAACTGTCAGAAAACTCATACAAGTCAAATACATGTACATCCAGAAATTGACCTGATAGACTAGCTTCCAAATCAGGCTTTGTGACTGCATGCTTAGATAAAAAATGTTAGCCACTAGGCCTGCTGTGTAGGCTAACGGTCCCTTCGGCACTGTAAATTTCTATCTCCACCCAGCCACCTAAACCCGCCTAGTCATGCTAAACAGCCTTCTGTAGGGGTACTGAGGAAAATTTTCCTTGGGGGCATGTTGGTTTTGGTGCCAAGAGTTGTTCTGTGTAGGCCGTTGGCAACAGTCTGGATTCCAGGCTAAGGGTTGGCCTATATGGGGACAGGGAAGGTGGCAGAAGGGCATGTTTGGGAATGTCTCCCCCTCCCACCTAGATGCCTTTCTGTGATCAGACAGGTGCCCTCTTGTCCCCCACCTAGGGACAGATCATTAACTACTGAGGGGATGAGTGTAGTCCTTCGGAAGGAAGTAAATGTGTGACAGGAAGCTCTCAGTCACAAGTCACTAACTACTGCCCATGAAAGCGAAAATAAAAGTATTAGTCAGGAACAAGGTGGAAGAAGTCATGTTCAGGTCTTGCAAAAGGAAATTGCTTACAGAAAAACTGAGAATGAGAATGACAACTTATTTTTGTATTGGTACAGTTCTTCATCAAATGATTTTCACTAGTTGGTTTGAAAAAGTTATATTTGCAATGAGAAAACTCAGGTTTAACGTGAAGTGTTTTTTGTTTGTTTGTGTTTCAGAGTTCAAGTTTGCAATTTACCCGCCGTCGATGATCGCAGCGGGAAGCGTGGGTGCTGCAGTCAACGGTCTGGTCGGACTCGGGGGGATTTGGGCGTCACCAAACGAACTGCTGGAACAGATGCAAAAAATCACCAACATAGACATGGTAAGAGCCTTCCCTTGTTGTTATTTACATCTATGTAATGTTCAGACCACTCCAAAAGTTGTCACACTTTCTGGAAGGGTGCAGTTGGCTGTGAGATGAGGAAAAAATGTGAGGTCACCCAAAAAATCACAAACAGAAACATGGCAAGAGTACTAAGACTCTGTCGTTGTTTCACATTTGAAGTTCAGGCCACTCCCAAACATGGTAAAAAATTTTTTGGAGGCTTGTGGTCTTCTGGTGTTGTTGAGTTGGCGGAACATGCCACGCATCAAAACACAGTCTCCTCCCAAATTTTCCGGAGGTTTGCGGTTGCCTGTGGCACTGGAGTAATGTGGGGGTCGGTTCAGTTCACCTTACAGGTGTCACACCCCTCCTAGATGACACAGACCTAAGAGCCTTGCATGTTCTATGTCACGACATAAGGACAGGGCAAGATGAGAAAAACAACCGTACAATAGAGCCCCACCTCTACGTTAAATATTTACTGTAGCCGTCCAACTTGTACGCTGCTGCAAGGGTTGAGTAGCGCTCTGTGGCGGTGTGTCAAGTAGCGACGAGAGAAAAGACTGGGAAAGCCTCGTGTTAAACAAATATCCTCTGTTAGTTTGTCCCGATTGTCTGACTAGAGAAGAAAATGTCAAAAACAATCTTGAAACTTGAAGGGTAGGGCAGGGTGTGTGGGTGTGGGTGTAAGCAAGCTGTGATTTTTACTCCGTGAAGGAGGTCAGGACCTCCGGACGGAGTGTTGTAATCGGCTGATTTTTCATGTTCGCAGTCAAAACACTGGGTTCTCTTCGTGTAATCGGCACGCAATTTGATACGCCGTCTGCGGGCATGCCCGTGTTGATGCACGAATGTGTATTTTTGCCGTTGCTGCTTTCGCGGTCAATGTAATATCGCAGACGCACCCCTACAATTACGAGGCGAATTGGAACGGTCCAGAAAAACGCGTTGTTTGGAATAGCGGGGGGGAGGTAAAAGTTCATGCAGATACGGGGTGGTTTTTATAAGTGGTTCCAGATGTTTTTGCCCATGGTTAAGAGATGCCAAGTTTTTTGGAAGATGTTCGCAGCCAAAACGCATTCTGCCGTACGTCGCATATCTGTGTAATTTCGCATGTGGTGTTGCATTATGTCCGGGATGATGCACGTCTTTTTATTTTTACCGTAGCTGTTTTGATATTGGAGTAAATGGTTATTTTCGAA
>NW_017803998.1:690131-693792 GCF_001625305.1 Branchiostoma belcheri
TCCGCACTCCGCTGCACTTGTGTGAGGGCTTCCGTCCCCCGCTATAATTAGCTTCCCTGCCTTGTACCTCGCCTGAATGGACCCTGACTACTGCCAATCCATCAGACCACTTTGTATGGGCACAGACTTTGCCTAGACCATTAGGTTTATCATTAACCATCCGTAAATTTAGACAAAAAGACAAGAATTTCCATTTAGTGCTTTGTCATTATGCATTAAAGAGATGGTAATGAAAATTGAAGGGGGAGGGGGGTGTAGAAAAATTACTTATTACTCCTTGAAAGTTTTAAAATGGGATGACCCATAGTTTATCCTTACATCGTTTGCCTTGACCCGTTAGCGTAGTTAACGAGCATGGGTTAATTTGCCTGACCTTCGACCAGCGTTTTGTCCAACAAATATCTCCAATAGGCTGTAGTCATTACTGAACTCAGTTTAACTAGCTACCAAGTAATCACTTCTATAATTAGCGCAGAAGTCAAACTCTCACATTGTTTGTCTGTAGAGAAGTTGGTTTGTTTCCATGACTCCCAGGTGTTAATGATAAGCGAGGAAGCAAACTTGTTACAAAAGGAAGGAGAAGAAACATTAGATTGGTGTGTTGCCGCTGTTCTTAATAAGATTTTCCTGTTGCCAAAACAGAACCTTGAAGCAAATTTAGGACACAGGGTTATCTGGATGCAGTCAGTTAGAAGGATTTGTCCCATTCCGATTCAAGGACCGGGTCTAAATCAGATTTAGCCAAAAGGTCAGGATGCTTCTGGTTTCCTTCCAGCAGAGTTGAACCTAAACTTGGACAGACACGTCGGGCAGTGGGCCCACTGGTCTGGGCTGCAGTGTGCCGGGAATATCAGGCAGGATGTGTTTCCGCAGCGGGCAGCCGTCCAAGTGGAGCAGTGCCGTGGGAAGCGGGCACTAAGTTGTCCTCCATTTGTCAGAGGTGGCAGCCACTATGTTCAGAATGTGGGGGAGCAAGCCGGTTGACACAACAGGTCTGTCAACTGGTCTGCGTTCCAGCGCTGGCCTTTATGGGAGACTAGTCTCCCCAGCAGGCTTCGTGGTGGGCCCTTTTTTAAAGTTTTTAAGTTTAGTTTTCATGTGATTGTTAGTCAGTTTTCAGGCTGGACATAACTGTCAGAAAACTCATACACATCCAGAAAACGACATGACAGACAAGCTTCCAAATCAGACATTGTGACTGCATGCTTAGCTCAAAAATGTTAGCCTCAAGTCAAGGCCTGCTGTGTAGGCTAACGGTCCCTTCGGCACTGTGAATTCTATCTCCAGCGGGCCAACTAAACCTGCCTAGTCATGCAGCCTTCTGTAGGCGTACTGAGGAAAAATTTCCTTGGGGGCATGTTGGTTTTGGTGCCAAGAGTTGTTCTGTTTAGGCCCTTGACAACAGTCTGGATTCCAGGCTAAGGTTTGGCCTATATGGGGACAGGGAAGGTGGCAGAAGGGCATGTTTGGGAATGTCTCCCCCTCCCACCTAGATGCCTTTCTGTGATCAGACAGGTGCCCTCTTGTCCCTCATGTAGGGACAGATCATTAACTACTGAGGGGATGAGCGTAGTCCTTCGGAAGGAAGTAAATGTGTGACAGGAAGCTCTCAGTCACAAGTCACTAACTACTGCCTGTGAAAGCGAAAATAAAAGTATTAGCCAGGAACAAGGTGGAAGAAGTCATGCAAAAGGAAATTGCTTACAGAAAAACTGAAAATGAGAATGACAACTTAGTATTGTATTGGTACAGTTCTTCATCAAATGATTTTCACTAGTTCAGTAGTTGGTTTGAAAAAGTTATATTTGCAATGAGAAAACTCAGGTTTAACGTGAAGTTTTTTTGTTTGTGTGTGTTTCAGAGTTCAAGTTTGCAATTTACCCGCCGTCGATGATCGCAGCGGGAAGCGTTGGTGCTGCAGTCAACGGTCTGGTCGGACTCGGGGGGATTTGGGTGTCACCAAACGAACTGCTGGAACAGATGCAAAAAATCACCAACATAGACATGGTAAGAGCCGTCCCTTGTTGTTATTTACATCTATGTAATGTTCAGACCACTCCAAAAGTTGACACACTTTCTGGAGGGGTGCAGTTGGCTGTGAGATGAAAAAAATGTGAGGTCACCCAAGAAAAAAAAATCACCAACAGAAACATGGTAGGAGTACTAAGACTCTGTCGTTTCACATTTGAAGTTCAGGCGCTAGGCCACTCCCAAACATGGTAAAATTTTTTGGAAGCTTGTGGTCTTCTGGTGTTTTTGAGTTGGCAGAACATGCTACGCATCAAAACAACAGTCCCCTCCCAAATTTTCCGGAGGTTTGCGGTTGCGTGTGGCACTGGAGAAATGTGGGGGTTGGTTCAGTTCACCTTACAGGTGTCACACCCCCTCCTAGATGACACAGACCTAAGAGCCTTGCATGTTCTATGTCACGACATAAGGACAGGGCAAGATGAGAAAAACAACCGTACAATAGAGCCCCACCTCTACGTTAAATATTTACTGTAGCCGTCCAACTTGTACGCTGCTGCAAGGGTTGAGTAGCGCTCTGTGGCGGTGTGTCAAGTAGCGACGAGAGAAAAGACTGGGAAAGCCTCGTGTTAAACAAATATCCTCTGTTAGTTTGTCCCGATTGTCTGACTAGAGAAGAAAATGTCAAAAACAATCTTGAAACTTGAAGGGTAGGGCAGGGTGTGTGGGTGTGGGTGTAAGCAAGCTGTGATTTTTGTATTTGCAGACAATTAGGTAGGAGATAATGTAAAAAGCACAGGGTAACCTGGTAGGTTGTTACACCACCCCCACAGTTTTTCGGCCAAGCAAATTCCTCCGAATTGGAGACAAAGATTTTCTTCCCAATTGGAAAATTGGAGCTTCCTCCTGTTGAGGGTTTCTTGATGTTTTGGGAGCCCTGGATGGTCTCAAGTCTAAAGCCGCCGTCCTTGTGTGATAAGAGGGTGTTAGAAGGAAGGAACAAACCTTGACCCTCGCGCAGCTCTGTTCTGTGTCTTGAGGGATTCTCCAGAGCAGTGCGGGTGGCCGCACAGCACCCAACTCCCCAGCCAGTCTTATCTCTGCACCAACTTTATAGCTTCTAATTGAAGATCTGATGAATCGCAGATGGTAGCAATTTGCCACCTTGTGGAGCTCAGCAGAGCTCAGAGCACATGGCCGGCCCAGATCCGACCCAACAGCCCCCCTAGTGCTCAGAGCTTGACCCAGTACCGTAAATTATGAAATTTTCATGGCGTTTCAAAACCTTCAGATTACTGACAACTCACACACTACAAGCATGTGCCTTGTCCTCCATTGTTTTACTTCGTTGTTTCAACTTGAAAAAAAAGATACAGCAAACTCTTGAATTTCACATTGCTGTAAAATTTTTAGAAGTGCAGCAAACAATGATTGCACGGTATCGCCCTACCTCCCCACTACTGATATCAGTGCACTGATGGGATGAAAGCTCTCTTACAGAAGAACCCTTCTGAGTAGGAAGTGAGTGAACAAATTGGACAAGGTCAAACCTGCAGTGTTTTGTTGGGAGGCTAGCGGCCGACATTTTGCCGTGGTCTCGGTTCTGAGATCTACTTTAGTATCATAAGGAGCAGACAGGCCAGCAGTGAAATAAGACCGTGACAAATTGTGGACAAATTGTCAAGGTCAAGTG
>NW_017803998.1:693812-723806 GCF_001625305.1 Branchiostoma belcheri
GTTCTCTTCGTGTAATCGGCACGCAATTTGATACGCCGTCTGCGGGCATGCCCGTGTTGATGCACGAATGTGTATTTTTGCCGTTGCTGCTTTCGCGGTCAATGTAATATCGCAGACGCACCCCTACAATTACGAGGCGAATTGGAACGGTCCAGAAAAACGCGTTGTTTGGAATAGCGGGGGGGGAGGTAAAAGTTCATGCAGATACGGGGTGGTTTTTATAAGTGGTTCCAGATGTTTTTGCCCATGGTTAAGAGATGCCAAGTTTTTTGGAAGATGTTCGCAGCCAAAACGCATTCTGCCGTACGTCGCATATCTGTGTAATTTCGCATGTGGTGTTGCATTATGTCCGGGATGATGCACGTCTTTTTATTTTTACCGTAGCTGTTTTGATATTGGAGTAAATGGTTATTTTCGAAACATCCCTACTTTTACAATCCTGTGGAATAGACCGTAGGTTTAGGCAGTTGTCTGGTAGCAGAGGTACTGTAAGCAGATATCCTGGTTATCTGGCCGGCGGTAGTAACACTCGCGGTGCTTACCGCCACTGTTGCTGGAATTTGGCTTGTTCCAGGCGCGCTTAATTAGGTACAGGCACCGTAAGACGGTGGGGCTGTCTTTGTTACTAGACACGACCATGATAGTCCGATCTTTATGTGAATGCAATGATTGTGTGTGTGTGTAATTAAAATGAAGTTCGACACGCCCTGGGAGCAGTAATGGATTTAGCTCTTTGTATGTTTTATGCTTGTGACGCGCCCTCATTGTATTAACCGTTGCCTAATTATAATGTATGCACAGTAGGTCTGGCGTTGACGCTTGGGATTTTGTTGAAATATATAAAACTTCACGGAGAATTGTCGCCTATGGCTTCTTGTTGTATTTGCAGACAATTAGGTAGGAGATAATGTAAAAAGCACAGGATAACCTGGTAGGTTGTTACACCACCCCCACAGTATTTCGGCCAAGCAAATTCCTCCGAACTTGAAACCAAGATTTTCTTTCCAATTGGAAAATTGGAGCTTCCTCCTGTTGAGGGCTTCTTGATTTTTCTTGAGCCCTGGACGGTCTCAAGTCTAAAGCCGCCGTCCTTGTGTGATAAGAGGGTGTTAGAAGGAAGGAACAAACCTTGACCCTCGCGCAGCTCTGTTCTGTGTCTTGAGGGATTCTCCAGAGCAGTGCGGGTGGCCGCACAGCACCCAACTCCCCAGCCAGTCTTATCTCTGCACCAACTTTATAGCTTCTAATTGAAGATCTGATGAATCGCAGATGGTAGCAATTTGCCACCTTGTGGAGCTCAGCAGAGCTCAGAGCACATGGCCGGCCCAGATCTGACCCAACAGCCCCCCTACTGCTCAGAGCTTGACCCAGTACCGTAAATTATGAAATTTTCATGGTGTTTCAAAACCTTCAGATTACTGACAACTCACACACTGCAAGCATGTGCCTTGTCCTCCATTGTTTTACTTTGGTTGTTTCAACTTGAAAAAAAAGGATACAGCAAACTCTTGAATTTCACATTGCCATAACATTTTTAGCAGTGCAGCAAACGTAAATGATTGCACGGTATCGCACTACCTCCCCGCTACTGATATCAGTGCACTGATGGGATGAAAGCTCTCTTACAGAAGAACCCTTCTGAGCAGGAAGTGAGTGAACAAATTGGACAAGGTCAAACCTGCAGTGTTTTGTTGGGAGGCTAGCGGCCGACATTTTGCTGTGCTCTCAGTTCTAAGATCTACTTTAGTATCATAAGGAGCAGACAGGCCAGCAGTGAAATAAGACCGTGACAAATTGTGGACAAATTGTCAAGGTCAAGTGCTGGACATCACATTTGGAAGGCAGCCCTTTTTGGAAGGCTATCAAGGTCAAGCACAATTTGTCTTGGTAGTACACGTGTAGCTGTAAGCCTGTAACAGTACGCTGAACCCTAGAAAGAGATAACAAGACAAAATAGCCCAGTTACAGTGGCAGTGTAACGGAGCTCATGCTTTTTTTCGGAACCTTGAAGCCAAACGCAGCAGTAAACCAGACACATGGTTCCAGTTGAGTCCAAGGCTTAAATCCGGGGAGCGCCCACGGACAAACCAAGGTTTTCAAACCGGGATTCTTTCACCTGCTGCCTGCGTTATTAGCTTTTAATTGGAGACAAGTGCAAAGCTGAGGGAGGTTTATGTGTTCTTACTGGAACTGCCATCTCTCGGACCACCCTGGGTAACATCAGGGCGACCAGTTAAAATACTTCTGGTGCCAGGGTCTGTTAGGAGATGACCTTGGGTGTCCTAGTGTCAACAGGATGGGTTAGGCACCACCAAAAATGTCTGTGGTAATGAGGGGTGGCTGGTAGCCTCTACCAGACTACTTGGGCTGCTCAGAAAGAAGTAAAAAGTGGTTCATTCTTATTAAGTTTGGATATGAAAATGATTTAAAAAAACATAACAAGTAGCAAGAAAACTTGTCATGTAATTTTCTCCTTCAGTTTGACTTTGAATCTAGTTAAGGTTGCTGAGAAAGAAGTAAAAATTGGTTAACTTTTAGTAAGTTCGGATATAAAAATGACCGAGAAAACGTAACTAGCTAGCAAATTTGACCCGAAATTTCCTCCTTCAGTTTGAAGCTAGTTGAGAGATTGTAATTCTAGAGGGGAGGGGGGTGTGAGGAATGGGATCGTCCTTTTAAAGCTGGCGGTGACTCACACGAGCATGGTTCTCCCCACACCGATCCCCCCACCACCTCCGTGCCCACGTGCACAGCGCTCCGCTCACGCTGTCTAACCTCTTTTCAATTCCCAGCTGACCCCAGAAATTCCTCGCAGACAAAAGCCGCCCTCCTGTCTGACTTGGTTTCCATAGTAACCCTGAATGGCCGTTTTCGGTGGGTGTGGTACCCTCGCACACCCACCTCAGAATCCTTCTGTACCTGCACGTACCATCACAAGGCTTATATCTGTCTGTAATCACTACTAATTGTTAATCTGGTATATTACAGAAGGCTATAGTTTCTGCAGGGAGATGTGCGGATTACTGCATGTTTTTCTAGACCTTTGCCCAGTCTCAGGTCCTCGAGCTTCACCTTATGCCACTTCTTTCTTCACCCGGCATTTTTCCCTCCATTCATTGCTGCTTACGACTCTCCACCGGCCTTTGAGCGGCTGTATTCGATACTTTGTATCAGGCACAGTTTCCCTGCCCCCATATTTTCTCAGCTTTCTCCAATGGCCCGTTTCCCCTTCTCCCAGCCTTTTCTTCCCCCCAGCTGTTTTTTGTTCTCCCCCCAAACCTGATGCAAAAACAGCGAGTACTTGTGCATAGGATTTCACCCTCCCCCATTGACCAGAGCTTTGCTTTTTTCCTGAAGTGTTGTTGTACCCTTTAAGTACAATGTTTTCTTAACAGAACATGATCCACGCCGGCCAGCGGCTAATTGTGCGAAGGAATGTCGGAGAGTGTACCGTCTAGATCGGGGCAGGACTTAAGGTCCTCAAGTTCTGCGCCTTCCCTGTCAACATGTCTCGAAGAAAATACCACAACTCAAGAGTTAGTCCTAAGCTCCCACAACAAACTCAGCCCCAGCTAAAGACTCAAAACACGGGAGTCAAACTGGAGATTCGTTTTGGATACTGTTTCTGAACGTGGAGCTAGGGTTACAGTGATTGGCCTTGTCATTAGTTTGAGCTGATAAGTTCTTCCGAGCCCTGCTTTAGGAGATGGGAAAAACAAACTGTTGAAGAGACTGAACAAACATAGAAGGACAACTCCCAGACACCGAAAAAAGCACTTGGAAAAAAGCCTGCCTCGCTTGAAGAAAACTTACCGTTGCGAAGTCAAAGCTATGGCTTCTTGAAAGACTTCTTGTCAGCAGAAGCTACACAGAAAAAAGTTTGATCAAGCCACAGAAAAATTATTTCTGTGGTCACTTGTACCTCCCACAGTTGTAACATTAAAGAAGTGTGCCAAGCCTTGTTTAATCTCGGTTAGGTTTAATCTTCACAAGTGGATTAAGCTAGTCAGGTGGGGTATCCCAGGGATATCTCGTCTCAGGCTCCAACCCAAGGTGAAAAGAAGTTTTCTTAGCCCCTTCTCAGGTTTCTTGCCTAGGTTTATAAGGAGTGACCAGAGGGAAGACCTGAGCACTGGGTCAGTGGCACTCCACAAAGGATCAAAGACTACCTCCTCACCCCTCCAACCACAGCCAACTCCCCTTACCTAACCGTCATTCATTCATATTTCAAATTTGCTTCTATTAAATTAGGAAAAACAGCCAGATAGTGTGACAGCTTTTGTTGTATGTTTTCGAATAAGAGAATAGATACGTTTGCTTAAGCTATGTGGACAAACATGTCTTTTTGAAATGGTGAAAAGACTAAGAATCGAATTGTAGCGATTAGCAAGGTTTTAGATCTTAATGAGACTGAAAGAAGAGTTCAAAAAGTGTGTTAGGCATTCATGTGTTTGCCACGTGTAAGCCGAGTGATCACATTGTTCTGTGTGGACCAATCAGAAACCTCGTAAGCATGCATCATTTGAAATCCAAGTCACCTGATTTGGTCAAACCAATCAGGTGTGGAAAATGACTTGTCACATGTTAGGAACTAACCAATGGGAAGCCTTCTTGTGCATTCTTGTAGCCAATCTGATTGTGAAGTGTACACCTGTTTGCTAATCATATTCTTCTTTTGTGTTTTTTAGGACTGCTTGCGAGCATGCCAGGAGCAGATAGAACAGCTACTAGCCACCAGCCTCTGCAGTCCGATGTCTCATCCAGACCCTTTGGCGACGAAACACCAAGAAGAGAAGGACCAATCCTCAACCCCAACAGACATCCGTGATATCGACTTCTAAACCCGCGGTTTTCTGCCAACGAGAAATCCTGTACGCCAGAAATGTGCAAATATGCTTTACCGTCAGGTGACTCCAACACTAGTGCTTTTGATGTAAACCAAAAAAAAGTTTGTTTTTGTTTGAAAGTTGGGCGTGCAAGCCGATGTAGTTGTCATTGCATAGCACAGATCATAGCCAATATGTTGAGAGTCAATCAAACACAAAGCTACTTTGCTTTTGTGAGTGCAGATTTTTCACACGCAGAGAACCAGAAGCCATGTTGATGACATGGCGGGGCTAGAAGTAGAGAACCGTCTTCCATGTTGGAATTCAAGGGATACTCAACTGGCTGAATCAGTACATTCCACAAGCGAGAACATTCCACGAACTTGGTGCCACATCGTGTCAGGACATTCCGTGCAGCATTCCAATGGACTTTCAGCAACCGACATTCCATACACAGACTTTTGGACTTGAGTTGGACTGGAGTTGAGTGGAAATGTTACAACAATGTCTTCCATTTTTTTTGGAAGGATCGCATTTAAAGTCAGAGGATTCCCGAAGCGTTTGTCTGCTATGGTGTTCCGTGTGCCGTTTCCAGACATATTAACGTGTGTGGTGGTTTGTAGCACATTTAAACTTGAACTCTGTTATCAAAAATGTGGTGTCCAAGGCACCACTGCAGAATGAGCAAGCAATGTTAACTAGTTAGGTAGGAGTTTTTTGAATACTGAAAAGAAGGAGCCTCCAAAATTGTTGTGTAAAAACCATCCCTGCACCCCTACTTCTAGAATGCTGAGTTCCAAATGCGGGTAAATTTGCACAGAAAAGATGGGCAAAGCTGGATTACACCATTACTTGATAGGGGTGAACTGGCTGGTTTGCACACACTGGAGGCATTGAATTGAATGGTTTTCACAGACGGTTTGGCTAGGGACGTTTTTTTCTTTGAATTTCATTTCTTTTCAGCACAACGTGATTTAATTGTAGGGCTCGAATTGCACTTTTATAAACTTTCAACCCTCCAATACAGTAGAAAATTCCAATGTTCCGAGCTTATCTTTTGGTGAGGTAGAAATGAGGAAATTATATTTTGGAAGATCACAAAACAAACAAAAAAATGTTGCCAAGATATCAATGTACGAAATTCAACTGGTGGATTTATATAGATAGATATATAGCAAGCTATGAGAGCCGAAATATCTAGAAAATCATTAATATTAATCAATTTCTACAGAATATGCCTTTATCTCTCATATTAATGAGTGTGAAGAACAAAGAAGTAAACAACCCCCAAAATATGAGTGCAAAAGGCTTGCTACCTCAAGTAGGACTGTACCAATCATACCAAATAGGGGTGATAAAGGGTCACCGTGTGAGGGTTGAATTTATCCTTTACCAAGTGTGCTGTGCCTTGAAAAACATCATATGTTTTGCCTTTTATCCTTTTTTTGTTTTATGAGTGGCATTTTGAGTTCTTTTGAGTTTGAAGAAGAGACTTTTAAAGGGGTGTGCTAGCCCTACAGTGGTGAAACCAGAGTGCCATGTAGAAAATGTATTTGTAAACAAATTGCCGAAAGCTGCCTTAAAGTTATGTGAAGGCCGTTATGGAAAGAAAGCATTATATATACGTCACACGTGAAAATACAATGCAATCTTTATTCAGGTTGAGAACCTATATTAGCTATGTCTTCCCAGATGGTATGAGTGCTGTTGTGAAGGATTGAGTGATGAAAAGAAAAGAGTGTGAATGAGTACATGCAGTGTTAGTCAAAAGAAAGGATTGAATGAGAAGGTTACGTGTCAGGAAAGTGCAAGGAATTGTTGGAGAAATATGGGTATAGTTGTTCCTCGAGAGGCCCGAAGTATTGTAGATTTTTGTACATTATATGAGATGGACATGTTGGAAAAGGCCGTGAGGAGGAATTTGGTCAGTGCAGAAGCGACTGATAGAAGACACTACTACTGTATATAGCTTGACAAGAACAAGAAATAAAGAGATGTCTTTTGAATGAAATTTACTGTCTTGGGTTGTGTTTTTACAACTGGGCTTCCTTATAGTTCATGTTACTATAATATTTGCTGGACATTGTGAAAACAAGAGGTCAAGTGACTATATTATGCTAGAAAGTAGAAGCAGCACAAGTAGGAATAATCTCCAAGTAGATGTTGGGTGGAAGGTCGTTCTCAAAAACATCACCGTTATTGGTCAGTGGCATGAGCCTGTGATGTCCCCACTTTGGCCAACACAGAACCAAAGAGTCAACTCTTCTCTGATGCAACAATTTGCTAGCCTCTTCCAGGCTTTGGGTAGTGGCAGTACAAAGTAGAAATTGGCCAAATAGACAGATAACATGCCAGAGGAGTTGGTCTGCTCAAGAGTACAGTTTGCCGCTTCCATGGCATGTCTATCTGGCCAGTTTCTACTCTTTTAGCCGCTTCCCGAAGCCTGGTAGAGGCCAATAATTTGCCCCCCTCCCTCATTTTTGCCTTTTGCGACTTCTAACACACACGCTGTAACGTTCCCGATGCCACAGCTAGACTTTCCTGCCCAGATGGCAGGAGAATGACAGACTGAAGCGAGATTCCCACCGTTTGAAAATGAAGTGATGAATGACTGGCGGAGGTCTGTTCGGGAGCTTGTCTCAGACAAGTGACCCAGGGGTCGCGGGTTCGAGCCCCGGCCCAAATAGGGTCAGTGACTGTTGGCTTGAGAAGCAAAAGACCAATTTAAAGTGTTTAAAGCGACCGGAAGGGCTTCCAATTTTGCTCTGAGAGGGACAACACCCAGCTAATAAGATTGTAACCCGCACTTGACTATTCTCAGCTGCGCTTTCGATGGAAAAGTTATTTTGGAATAAGGGGGAGGGGGGTCAATTTAATGTGGGAGGGGGGCGTTAACCAAACGTTTTGCAGTGCACAATGGGACTCGGTAAAACGGGGAGGGTGCAATTCATCAAACATTTCCGCTGCATTAAGATTACTCTTAGGGGCTACCGAGGTGAACACAGTTATTGTAAAATGTTTATCGTCAAGTGACCAGTGGCTCCAGAATTTACCACAGGTCACCCTAAGGTTAATCAACTCGCAGGTAAGGTTACTAGAAAAAGTCCAGAGTGACACGTGCAAGGCACATAGCACTCGCTTATCTCAGATCAGGGTTATGGTAAGAAAAATCGTGTTACTGTTTCGAATCAAGGCTGCCCCAAATGTAACGTCTAGGTGGAATTTGGGTTGGGTCGTATTCGACCTCCTGTGGTCTGTATAATCCTGAAGGGATGGAACACTCGGATAGGTTACTCAGGATTATAGGGCCAGAGGTTACTGGTTCAAGTCCCAAGCCTTGATATTATCTATGTAAAAAACTTTATAGTTTGTTTGCGTTGTTGATGATTTGCAGGTATCCAATTTTTTAACCTCTTTTGTTACTTTTTTATGTTCCTTTTGGTAAAATGGTCGCAAGACTTCAATTTGTGTACTTTACCCTTGGCATTCATTTGACCCCTGGAAATTTTTTATTTTTTGGTAAAATTAATTTAAGATGCATCCTCTAATTCACTACTTCAACGATATACTAGTACGTAACTAGCAATTTCGGACGGAAGAGACTCGGCAGCTAAAATAAGGCCAAATAAGTGTTGTGATCAAGCCACTTCTAAAATCCGCTGGCAAGTTATTTAGACTATTTGACCAATTTCTGATATTTTATAGTAAACCCAAAGTGCCTGCCAAGCTTCGGGAGACGGCTTGAAAGAGTAGGAATCGGTCAAATAGAGAGATAACCTAGTATTTGACCGATTTCTACTCTTTCCAGTCGTCATGATAAAATATCTTTATACATATATTTATCAATGTAATGTAATCAATGTAATTTATTTATTTTCATACATATATATCTTGATAATGCCAATTTCTACTATTTTTTCAGCCCCAAAGAATTCTTGTGGAAACTCACTTCGGTTTGGCAGACAAATCTGGTAACGCTGTCATTCGTGAAAGAAATAAAAGCAAACTCAGCCCTCAACATCCTGCTGTGGTAGCTTAAAAAAGCCACTCCTGAAAATACCAGTCTATTCCCAGCAGTAATTTTTCGCAGATTATAGCAGGAAACCCTTGTTTCCCTCTAGCTATCGCGGATTCTGCCAAGTTGTCGATTGGTTGAGTCCATTTGAGCCGGGCTTATTTTCAACTTTACCTGTCACAGACGGTGAATTTCTATCAGTAACGACTCTCTACATTCTGAGGTTTATATGAGGTCTCGTTTAGAGGTATCTGTTCTTGGTGAAGAAATTTGCCCTGTGGCGAGAGACAGTGTTTATCACCATTCCGAATGTTGTCGGTAACCCCCCTATTTTTGCCATGGTACAACCCTGATTTTGTAGGTTGTTGCTATGCGGAAAAAGACTTTTCCAGAGTACATGCAATGCGCAACAGACGTAGACATTACAGTATAATCTGCAAGAATATGATACGGTGAAGTAAGGTTTCGTCTCTATCTCGCCTCAGTGTTTTATGCGTACTTTTGCGACATTTTATAGTACGTCGTTCTCTGTATGAACTATGAACCCAGTGAAAAGTTAAAGTATCCTTGTATCTGCTTGGAGATTGCATGACAGGATTTTTGCGCCACCAGGCATGAAACCTTGGCTTGATTTTCGGTGAAATGTCAACTGGAAAAGCGGAAATCCTTGGGCGTATTCGGAAGGCATTCGCCCATCACGTGCACAGCAGCACAACGCTAGCCTCTACCAGGCTTAAGGAGGCGACTGGAAAGAGTAGAAATTGGTCAAATAGAGAGATAACATGCCGAGGGAGTTGGTCCGCTAGAATGTACAGTTTGCCGCACCCGAACCAACTCCATCTATTTGATCAATTTCTAGTCTTTCCAGCCGCCTCCCGAAGCCTGGTAGAGGCTAGAACGACTCTACTAGAACAATGACTCACTGAACTGAAACTAAGTACTTTCTCGTCGGCATCTTATCGCAGAAAGTGACGAAATCAGCTTCTTGTAATGCCCCGGCTTCTGTTTCCCATTGTCTGAAGAGGAATTCCAGAAACGCCCATGCGGTTCCAATCCCCAGTGGTCCCTAGTGCACTAGTGGCAAACGGGGGAAGCCCCCACCGTGGTATGGAGTGGTATGACTAATCTGCAAGCAGATGTGGGGTGGAAAACATAACTTTCTGACTGGGCTTCTGTGACAGATAGTTCTTTGGGTGTGTGCCTGTTAGAGTAGTTACTAGTAGATCAGAAAAGATTATGGTCTTTCACCCCCAATATCTGCTTGGAGATCAGAGATTTTGTCCGGACAGAGTAGGTTGACAGCACGTGGGTAGGGGAACCCAAGATTGACAGGAGGTCAAAGTGTCAGACACAAGAAATGTGATGAACTCGAGAGTAGGTTGACAGCGCGTGGGTTGAGGAAGATTGACAGGAGGTTAAAAGGTTAGGCAAAGGTCGCGAAACACAAAAACGGAAGTCTGAATCTGTCCGATTTCTTGTTAGATTTTTGAAGTTCCTTGGTCTCAATTTTTAAGATTATTAACTTATTACAATTACATCCTGAGAGATATAACATGATCTTAGAAGGAAAAGGAATTTGATAGTAATGGCTGTAGAAAGGTGTATAGACTCGTTGGCCAGGTAGAATTTCAGTTAGAGCCCCTCTTAATTTGATGGACACCTCTGGCTGGTCCCAGTGGGCCATACAACATGCAACAATTCCCTGTATACTATTTGGTTAACTTATCAATGATAAACGATCTAGGAATGCGTTAGAATAACTAAAATCTTCGACTAAGCTTTTTTAAGAAAATGTCATAATTACAGATATTTTGTTGGGGGAGGGGTTCAGAAGGGAGGGTGGGGTTGAGAGGGGCAGGGTGGGGTTGAGAGGGGTGGGGTTGAGAGGGGTGGGGTGTGGTGTGGTTGAGAGGGGTGGGGTTCGTTCTGTCCATGTGAGAGATTTATAAGACATGTCCCTGGTGTCACTCCGCCCCCACTCCGGGTCTCTCCACGAGTCAACTGCCACCAAAGTGAACCGAAAGTAGCGCAGTCTGCGGTGGGGACGGCCTAGGGAGCGGCTCGGGTGTCGGGCCTCACATGGTCCCGATAGATACAGCCGAGATAAGGGCGGCACGGCAAAGCCACCGTAGCCGCCCTGCCAGCAGGGATAGTGCCGGGAACATCCACTAACCCTTCCCGCAAAAAACTTTGAGTCTATCGGTCTAAAAATGAGCCAGTCTTCAGCCTTAGATTCCTGCATGATATCGTTACACAGCCGCCGAAGTTTCTCAGAAATGGCGCATAAGTTTTCTTGAAGATTTAAGGGTTTAAGACGTGGATCTTTAAGATTTGAAGTGGTTTGCCCCCAAGGATCCATATGGGTTAGGTCTAGGAGAGGAAAGAGGCCGGAAAGGCCCTAATTCGGCGTGACAGTGCTTAGAACAGGTGCCGAGAGGCAAGGGGCGCAGGTAGGGAGCAAGAAATCTTCTTCACTCGTCTTGAGAGGTTCTTAGGATCACAGGCATTCCGGAGAAGACGGGGGAAATTGGCCGCAGACCTTGGCATGATTTTGTCACACTGGCTGTCTGTACTTTTGTACTTCAAATTTCAGCTGCGTGTGATACAGTAGATGCAGGCGTTTTTAATAGAGATGCCTCTTGTCGTTCTCCAATACTTTTTGTCTTGACGACATACGCTATGTAAGACCTTATATAGGGCCATATAGTACTTAGGCAGTAGGAGTACATAACGTCGAATTGACGGAAGTCACTGGATCGTGTTTTGTAATGTGTGACATGTATGTTATGAACCATAGAATTATCACTTTTGGGGTTTAAAGTTTAAAGAGTATTCAAGACATAAAAGTAAATGTCGACAAAATAACTTTGATTGTCCACCATATCTCATCTGTCTTTCTCTTTGAAAGCGGGGTGGTGGAAGTCAGTCTGTGAAAAAATATCCATTGATCCTCTGCACACTCTGCCCAGCTGGAGCACACGAGAACACGAGGTCGATTCGTCTCGGAGCTCCAGGACCCTCCAGGCTGTGAGGGCGGACATATGTGACTGAGGACCGCTGAAAACCGGGAGATGGTTAGATCACTGAAGGAGAAAGGGGGAGGGGGAAACCCACACACCCCGAAACCGACAAAATAACCGTAACTATCCAACCAACTGTTGGAATTGAGTTCAACCATGGTCCCACAGGGTAGAATCTTCGGCCAGGGTTAACGCTGAACACAGCGTTGAAAACTCACATGCAATTTTCGCAGTTCCTCTGAATTATCAAACAAAAAGATTCCAAATTATGAGATAAGATCAATTCTTCGCATCCCTGGGCATTAGACAGGATTATTTATGGCATCTTAAGTCTTTGATCAAACCACACTTGAGCGACACCAGGAGGAGCAACCGAAGCGACTTGGAATGCCAAGACTGTCGACAATCGCTTGTTTATCTATTTGTCATATTCTGACAGTTGCGCTATCTGGAATCTTGACAAATTAATCCGTTCGTAACAAATAAAAAAAACGCAGGTCTGTTGTTGTTTCGTGGAAAAGATTACTATCCAAACAGAGGTTGATAAATGAAGATGATCGTTTTTTCGTCACCTTTGTTTCTGATACGTTCACGTTTTCTGACAAGACGTCGGGAAAGGGGGTGATCATCTAATAGTCAGGAGAACTAATAATCTCCAAGCAGATCTTTTTGGTGGCCGCAAAGACAATATCAAATTGGCAAGCAGTATCCATTTGACGGGCTTTGGACTAGCGTAAAAAAAACATGCCAGTACAAAAAAAAGCCCAATAGAAACGCATAAAACACGTCAAAAATAATCCGAATCCTACACCTCTGCTTGAAGAGTAGACAGAACAAGAAGATAAAATCTAGTCCGTCAACCTTTGCTCTGAGACTGAGAGTACGAAGAAATGACACATTTTTGTCGTATGCAGAAGAGGGGGGGGGGCGTTTCATCAAATCGTCCGAACTAAACAATGGCGGGCTGAGAGCACGGCAGATGGCGAGGCCATATCGCCTGGTCAATCGGCGGTTTTCAGTGGAATACTTTCCGCTCCTCGACGCAAGCCATGGCTACCCCGCACGTACAACACACGTGTGGTCCACTGGCTCGTGTCGGGCGTTTTTCAGAAACTTTAATTGACCCCCCTCCCCCCTCTCCTATCATCATCCTTTGCATGGTTTGTAATCACGCTAGTGATTGGTCATCCAGTGACAGGAGTGCATGGTCTTTGATGTCCACAAGAATTTGCGCAAGTAAAATAATCTCCAAGCAGATCGTACGGTGTCAGGTCAGTATCCATTGGCCGGAGGAATGACCATTAGCCACTGGGGCTAATTGTTGGGTCACGCCTACTATTCTCGATATTAAGTGTACGACTTTATTTTAATACAAGCACCAGAGGTACGAAATAATGGTGCAAATATGCCCAAAATAGGATATACATGTTTCTTTTGTTCTCTTGATTGAGTATTTTCAATAATTCATTTACAATGATAATACAAGGTACAATATATATATCCACGTAACAATAACTATACTTTGCGACTAATCTACCTTGCAAAATACACTGTATGTATTTTTAAAGAATGAACGAACAAATGAATGATGAATGGATGAATAAATAAATAAATAAATATTTTATGAAAGCACATTCTCATCCCATACTCCATGGTTATTTGAAAGGTAGATTGAATGAATGAATGAATGAATGAATGAATGTAGGAATGAATGAATGTAGGAATGAATGAATGAATGAATGACACGGTCTGCTTGTCGCCAATTTTGGCGCCAGTACTAGATGACCCACTTGTCCTACCACCCCATGTATACGTACAACCCTCGATACAATGTACGCCCCTCCTTCGATACTCCAAATATATCTCTATATTTAGCCTGGTGATCCCTGGGTAAACCGTTAGACTAACACTCCTACATATCGCCTGTCAGTCGTACCACTTTTTCTTTTGTTTTTGGTGACCCGGCCTGATTTTTTCTGTCAGTGTCCACAAACAATAAGGTGTCAAGTCATGAAACTGGGATCAGGCTAGGAGGGGGGAGGGATGGAAGGAGGGGGGTTGTAATAGAGGGGTAGGTTAAGAAAGGGGGGGCGGTTAGAAAATAAAACAAGAAAGCGTAACCCAAAATATGTGAGGAAGAGGGGGGACATGAAATCATCAAAAATGGTAAAAGTCGTCCGATGAAATCAGACGACAGGGAAAATTGCGCGTCATTTTTGGCGCCAAAATAGCCATGACGTCACGAGCACACGTGTAGCTGCCCACCTGACTGCACACGTAAGAGGCAAGAAAAGGTACTGTAATACTCTTGATAACATGGCTTAAGGACAGGTGTATGTGCTTCAATAGGCTGACCCGAATCGCCTTCTGAGGACGCGTGTGTTGGATGGGGGTATTCCTAGATCCTATCGGGGGCCTATTGGAAGAAGGAAATACCGAGTGTGAGGCATGTATGTGCCTCACACTCGGTATTTCCTCGTGTGTATACATGTGTTGGGGAGGGGGGTAACGCTTTACAGTACCGTAACAAGCCGCCAGGGGGCCAAAATCTTACCATCTCGACCTACCCACACCAAATATCAAGACAATTCCTCTAAGTATTCTTGCGTTATGCTATTGACGCAAATATAGACTGACACACACACAGGCACAGAGAGAGAGAGAGAGAGAAACACACACACACACACACACACACAAACACTGATACACACACACACGCACACATGCACACACACACACACACACACACACACACACACACACACACACAAACAGACACACACACACACACACACACACTGTGACACGAACGCTACCGAAAACAAAACCTTCTTGGCGAAGGTACGTGTAATAGCATATCCACACAGTATGGCTAGTAGGCCATGAAAAGTTGTAACTGTAACACTGACGAGACCTCACATGTCTTTCACCCGTGCCTCTGTCTTCTCTCAGTCAGTTAGGAGAAATACAGGCCAAGGTTGGAGGGTGGCTTCTCCGGATATTAATATTTTCCAGAAATACTAGTAATCGTGTGTATCGCGGACATGTCTACATGTGTTAAGGCTTGTCTGACATAGTTCGGCTTCACTAAGCAAACACAGGGATTAAAATTCAAGGCTGAAGGTCGGAGATTCCCTCAAGAATAGGATCGGTGTCTTTTACTCTGTTTTTGTGCATTGAAAATGCGTTTTTCAATATAGATATTATATGACGGTCTTTCGTTTCCTTCATTATCGTTATTTTGTATATTCTACATTGTCAAAGTTTGTTTGATTTTTTTTCATATTGTTATTTCATCATTGACATCATCTTAAAAGTTTTTTTTTCGTTTCTTTTTCTCGTCTAATTTTTGTTCCTTTCCTTCCTACAAAAGTTTCTTTTTCTCGTCTACACTTGGTCCTTTCCTTCCTACAAAATCTACTTTTTATCAAACAACAAAATCCAACAAAATATCTTATGTAGAGGAAGAGAGTGACCGTTTTTGAGGCTATATATAGCATTTAAAGGATTATGACTGCTAAAATAGCAACTTGGAAAACGTCAGGTATCACTCCAGTTGAGGATGACAAATGAGGAAGAAGACGATCTTTCCTCCACACATCTGCTTGGTCCTTCAGAACCGCAGGCCGTATCACAGCTGTTCTGCTGCCGCCTTTACAAGTCCCCGCCCCAAGGTCGTCTCGACACTTGAGTTTCTTGAGGCGTGAAGACTTGACGTCTTGAGACACGCGCGAACGGAAGGACCGAAGGACGACTTGTCAGGCCAACCGTGGGAAGACTTTAGTCCACCGGCCTGCTCTTTTGACTGAAAAATTGTGAAAATTGGCCAAAATGGGGGGCTATTTTGACAGTAGATTTGGCCGGTTATAGAACGAATTTGATGTGGCAGTGTTTTCAAGTAGAGACAGAAGCAACCGATGAGACGGCCTTTTTCTTACCAAGATATCTGTTTTTTTTTGGACACATGCACGACTATGGTACAACAATCGTACGACATATGCGACTGGGCCATTTTTGTCCTAATACTTGTAATAGCAGTCCTCTTGCAACATATTAATCTCCAAGCAGATTGGCGGTGGGCAAAATGCATTGATCAATGCAATCCGTGGGGTCTCCAAGTGGGGGGGGAACTTGAAGGGGAAATTGTTTCTTTCTTCTGAATGTTGCCTATTTTCTGACAGTCGAATCCACCAGAAAGGGTACCCTTCAATCGAGATGATGGCCAGTAGTTAGGGCCAGGTCATATTCGTCGTGAGATCGCCATACGATCGCAAACAGATCTTTTGCGACTTTTGGAATCCTGAGTCGTACATGGGCCGCACAGATGAGATTTGACAAATTCTTCAACGCCGAATTTCATAAACAAAGAACGCATTTTTTTTATTTTTGTGCGTTTTGTTGTCTTTTGAATCATACTTCGTACTTAGTACCTGCATTGTAAATCAAGGATCACATACGAATCCAAGGACAGAGACGACTATGAGACACACTGTTTACAGCAGCTTTATAACATTAACATTGCATTTCCAAGGTTTTCGAGATGCCATAAAAGAAAATGACAGTGTTAGATCGGAGACTATCCCCTACTACAAAAGACCGAACTTCTAGAAGCAGGGCGACAAATGGTTATGGGTTCGAAGCCCACTGGTCACGAGCTATGACTAGCTGTAAGTCGGTGTCCCTTTCGGGACAGGTATGTAGCGTCAAGCGTGGACACTCGGCAACTGAAACATAAACAAGAAAACTGAAACATCTATCTGCTTCTGAAATACTTCACCTTACATGGATCAGATCGTACAGTTTCTACAATTTCAACTTCAGTAAATTCTTTTGCCATCAGAAACTGTTTTATGCTTCAAATCATCATATCTATATATCATATATAGCATGTGCTTCATTTGTATGATATGTGTATTGAAATGATACAGTATATTTCTACAGTATGCGTAATTCGTTGTGAAATATACACAAAGACTAAGGATACACAAAGGCAGAAAATATGTGAAAAATGTTCTGTGACATTGTTTGATCCCCAGACGAGCAGACCCTGACCCCTCCCTCCGGGAGTGACCCCCACCCCACGGGTCGCAGCCCCACACTGCCCCCACTGACACATTTCCATCCAAACATCGCTCAAGAACAACGGCATTTCTAAAAAAAATCGTCAAGGGGGGACTTTCTATCTATATGATTTACTGAGATTGTTTGGTGCGCTTGTGGCTTGTGCTAGCTAAAAGAATTCCTCTCATGACACAGTGTATGTCGAGTTTGCGGAATGCACTACAGAAACTCAATCAGGCAAAGAGTCTAACTCTCTTAAGCTCCGTTTTAGGAACGCTTAAGAACTATTAGACCACCGGGCGTTGCTCTAAGCCGGGATTGGACGCGAAGGGCAGAGTTCTTAATTATATCCTCCTCGGCTAATTCCGTAAGAATTCGTGGAACTCTCGGTCCGAAGCCGCGAAGATCATCGGACAAATTCTCTCTCTTCACGGCGGAGGATGGTGACAAGTTTCGCGCTTTTGATTTTTCTGTATGGCGATTCATTCAAGTTCGTTTGTGTTAGGGCTTTGCCGCCACATTGTTCGCATACGAAGAATGACTCTAAATTGATAATAGACTCAACATAAGAAAAGCTAATTTAGATGCTGCTCATATTGACAAATTGACACGTATACTGCATTATATCATGTATGGATCCATATGCATTTTTCAAAAATGTCTATGTTCTGTGATACGATTCTGTGAAAATATACGGAAAGATAACCAGTCTATATCACAACATTGTCTTTATATGTTCTCGTTATGGAATTTTTTTCCGACAAAAAAGTACCACAAATGCTATATCATAGTTGGACAAAAACGGACAGCTATTTCGGGTTTTATATGACGATAACAGTACGATTCTAGGACGTGGCGGTTGTGTAGTTATGTACTGAAGTGCAGACGATATCGGGTTGTGTTTTTGTCGATACGTTTCGGCGTTGAGTGGCACGGAATGTAGCGATTCGTCATGTACATGTCGCATAGCTGTCATGCCGACTGGGCCCGACCAAAAGGACCGATATGCTAAGAAGAGAGCACGGCTTGCACTGGGGACATTCTCTCTGCAATTATTCAATCACAAACAATATCCCCTTCCAAAAAAATGTAGTGTTTCTTACCTTTTTTCCCGTATAGAATTTTTCCAACTCAAATGAAAATTCGTTATACCTAAATAGATCTACTAATTGTTAACAGGGGAATTTTGTTTTATTTTAAAAAGTTCAGAATTGTTTGCCTGACGTTAACATAGTTTGTGTATCAGTATAAACAACTGTACTTTTTTTCAGTAACGAGTAAAAGGGAAACTTATTGTGCAACATTTTGCCACTGGAAAAATTTCGTACAAAAATGTTGGGCATCTATCGTAATTTATCTCTTTCCAGAATTTCTCTACTAAATATGCATGGCAAAATTATGCCTTGACTAGTCAGTCCACTCTTTTTGTAGCTGCAAATACAGTATCCATTTGCCAGGCAGTCACCCTTTTTTGCAAATAACATACCCACTGCTTCTCTTTGATACAAAAGAGCTGTACAAGTGTATATTGTCCCCTCCTCTAAAAAAAACATAATAGAATTTCGGCGTTTTTTGTGAAGCCATCATATATGATATACGACACTCTCTTATTCTTTTCATCGTCGCAGACAGATAGACAGACTGACACTGTACCACAGGTCAGTACAGAGAGCACGGGGCACGGGGAGCTATTTAGGCCACAGCAAGTATTTTTTATGGATAACATCAACGCGCGCATTGATTTTCGCCTGATTTTGGAGAAAAAAAACAAGAAATTTTGGTGCATTCTGAAAGTGGTCAACATGCCGAAATGGGCAAAGATGTCTGCTGCCATGCCGGAAGGTGGATGGCAGATAACTCATGATGAAGAGAGGAGACAAGAAAAGGCTCTGATTTAATGTTTTAGTTCTTACTTTGATGCAGCGATATGTGATGCTGGCTGTGTATATGTATGTTCCCACTGAATCAAAACCATTTGTACAATGATTGAGTCAAAATTCTAAAATGTAGGAACATTGTTTTTTTCGGCCCGCCTTGTTTTTTTTCGCCCGCTCGCATTAGATTTGGAGTCTGGATGTCATCCATAAAATTTACTTGCTGTGGCCTTATGAACCAGACACGCCCAAAACCCGGTGTTAACTTGCCTCGACGACATCCCGACCCCTTACAGACCCTCGACCGACTCTCCATCCTTTGTTGACGCGTGCGTGATGTCTAGGGTCAAGGTCTGGGATTGTGTGAGGGTCTCTGAGGGGAGAACCACGAGGGAATATGGATATGTGGCCTTGTGAACCTGCGGTCATCAGAGATGAGGGGTGCCAGATGTAACCCACAACTTGTCCGACAAGGGTGTCAGTCTCAGGTCTTTATAAAATCGGCCCTGCTACTACTATAACTAGCCTCCACCAGGCCTTTCTACGGGAATACGGATCGTAGAATTCGGCAAAAAAGAGAGTAAAATTGGCCAAGGGAGTCCGGCCGCGGGGAGGTAGTTTCTTTCCCTCCGAAGGCCTATGGAAAGTCTGCGGCCAGTCAAACCTACAAGGGTGTCAGTCTCAGGTCTCAATACTGAACCCGGCGGCCCTACTACTACTACGTATTCTCCGAGCAGAGTTTAGGCTTGTTTTTATGCGTTTTTATGTCGGGATTTCTATGTCGTCAACTTTTCAGGCTATGGGCAAAACGAGATGGCAAAATAACAAAGCCCGATCGACAAAATGCCTAAAACGTCCAAAACAAACCTACCTCTATCTGCTTGGAGTTTATACCGCTAGCCATCTTTGATAATCTTTCTTCTCTTGTTCCGTCGAACTCGAAGCGCACTGTTGGCTTGAGACGATGTGTCATGTTTCTTTTTTATTGATAGTGCAATGCGTCTAACTTTGCTACTGCGAGCTTTTGTAGGCAAGTACATTCGGTCACTTTTATTCTTCTAGATAAGTGTGTTGGGTTCTTTTACTAGTACTACATGCAGAAGTTTAACGCCTGAGACGTCGACATTGAAGGGCTACCAGTTGGCTTTACTAGTCCACACGGCGGCCAGCGATTTGATATTTCCGTTGTTTGCTGCAAACGTTCGCTAGATATATATATATTTTTAAGCACTAATTCGTAAGGATTCAATCAACACATGTCTTGCCTCATTCAGGACTGTGCGAAATAATTTTACGACAAATGTGAGCGAAAACGTAAGGGCAAACGGACGTCCTCGTCACGAAGCGAAAATTTAACACCGCATCGTTAAAATATTCTTTGTTATGTGTTTTGTTAAGATATCACTAGTAAAATCTGATAACAACTTTATGGACGTATCGTGATGTACAGACTATGTCGACCACCTGTTAACTAGTGCTATGTTGAAGTTTGTGCGACGAACATGGTTCTATAATATTTTATCCTAGATGAATGTTTTGTTGATGAAACACTTCATTAAAGAACTCTCCCGTTCAAAGTTGACTGGAAGACCCCGTTTTACACCCCATCCAATCCAAGAAGACGCTCCTATTCCAAAGTTAGGTTTCACGAGAAAGTTTGCATAATATGTGTGCATTTCTAAGTGGAAAGCAAAGAAATAAACCAATGCCTGGTCTTTCCTGTGTGAACCTGACGAGAAGTACCCGTCGGCTGAAGTTACCGATGATTAGCGAGCAGGCGACACGACGGAGCGCCCGAAGAATGCCGAGAACACGCCTTCCCTCTCGTTCCCAGCCCGCCACTCGGGTGGCCATTTTCTAAAGGTCAGGGGTCACCGAAAAACAATGGCGGTTCGGTCAACCTGTCTGGTCCGTCCCCACAGGGCAGACCTTCGCGTTTTGTTCTCAACAAAACACTCGGAAATGTAGCGCCTATGAGGGCCTTTGTTTGGCCCTTTTAAGCTCTTTCTTCACCGTGACTAATTTCCACCATGGTTCGCTTGAAAAGAAGGCCCCTAACCGCACAATATGTTCTCTGTCTGCCCCGTGCCCTCTACACTTCGTCAGAATGTCGCCAAAAGTAAATTCCCATGTCATCAAACGGCCGGGAATTAAATTTCCCACTACCGCTAAATGGCTGCTTTATCAAAAGAAAACTAAGTACAACGACAAGGTAATACACAGAGTAGCGGGAGGCTTTTTTTCGTCCTAGGAAGAGAAAAAAAGGGCCTCCCAGTCAAGAGTAGACAGATTGTCTCAAGCTCTTTCAAACTCGATGACTTGGACAGATATAAAATCGGTTCAACGCTTTTTAATCGAATGGCCATTGAAGGCATTACAGCCATTAAACAAGAGTTAAGTCCTTTCTCTCTTGTCGTGCCGTTGTGTTGGCCATATTGCGGGAATGTCGGGATTTTGTCGGGGAACGATTGAGATGATAATGTCGTGATGTTCTCAGCGGGAGCGCCTGATTCTCCGAATCGTGCGCTATTGTGTCCGCCAGACGATGAGGCGCAGGGGATGAGCCTGTTCCCACGGCCGTCTTTGCATTAACACGTTTCATCTTCTGGAAAGAAAAGAACAAAGCAAAAAGGCAGATTCTGTATTTAAATCGCGTGGCCAGCTTCTACTCTCTATTTATAGCAGATGTTGGACTGTTTTCTGACTTTTCTAATAGAGCTTTTTTTAATGATTTTTTAATCTGCGTTTTGTTCCGGTTTTCTATTTGTCAGTTTTTCTGTCGGTATTCTCGCCGTTGTCAGAGGTTGGGCCATGATATTCGGAAAGAAAGCTGACAAAATAGAGAGCCAGACAAAATGTATAACTGAAAAAATTTATTCGTAAGTCCGAAAACAAGGCTAACTTCAGCTTGGAGAGAAATTTCGGGGTGGCAAAACTAAAAATTCAGTGTGGCAAACCAAAAAATATTCCGGATGAGGAAATTCGTAAAAAAATGACAAAAATTTAAACTGAGAATAATTGCAAACTTGAGAAACGCAATTCTAAATTCCTTATCCATGCACCAATCCATGTGCAAAAGAGAAAATGATTGTCGTAACTTTTATATCTATACAGACACTTGACTTTTAAGATCAATTACATTTTCAAGAGCCATATTATTGACCGTTAAATTCCTATTAGTTTGGTGGATAGTACTAGTACTCGTTAAAAAAAAGTACCAGTGTCATTTAATGGTCTGGGAAGTCCGAAAAGGCCGTTATTTCATAAATGGCTTCGTTTTGACCCCGAATGCAGCTTTTAGACATCGAAGTACTTGTCTAGGCACTTTGTTTCTAAACCACTTCAACGTACAATGCGTTTGTATACAAAAAGTATAACACTAAAACACTTCAAAACAGTAGTTTTTAGTTAAAAGTGGAAGAGAAATTTAACTTGGTCTTCTATTCGTTTATTCGGTGTACTTTCCTCTTTTTTGTCATCCTCAATCGAAGTGAAAATTATGCTTTTTTCAATGGCTAAAAATGCAATTCTGCTTCTTACCGCTCGCTTTTTATATGCGCCAAACACACCGGGTCACCCCTACTCTTTTCTCATAAGTGTGTTGGGTTCTTTTAGGTGTAGAGGTTTGACGCCAACACCTGAAACTCCAGTACTACAATGATTACAAGAACAACAGTCGACGAAATATTTAGATATTAATCTCCAAGCAGATCATACGGTGGCAAAGCAGTACCCATTGGCCAGAGGAGTGTCCATTAGCCATGGATACTGCCTTGCCACCGTATGATCTGCTTGGAGATTACAAATCCTACTCTTTCCAGCCGCCTCTGAAGCCTGGTAGAGGCTATAGCAGTCTGTGGGAAAATCATAATCCGCAACACGTACCGAAAAGCGGATGATGGAACATTAGGCATTAGATCCATCTCCAGGCCTGGCCCGGTAATGCTATTGCTGGCGACAATGGGTATATACAACTATTGTTGTGTTCGCATGCTGTTATTCATGACCAGTTTGTGTTCTTGCCATATCGACCGTTGTAGTATTTATGACCTCCGATTGTGCACAGCGGTGGCTGCTCAAACTTTCTCACCAGACAAAATCTGCGAACAGAAGAAAATAAAATCTCCAAGCAGATACACAGAACCCGTCTCAGTGTTTTAGACCCCGTTCATACTAGACTTTCACAAACCGGTTACGTGTGTTCTATGGGCTTTCCTCTATCAGACTACTCTCTCCAAGCAGAGGTTTTGGCTTTATCAGGCTTAATTCAATTGTAAAATACAAATGCCCTTAGCCATCTTAATCATTTTTTTCCAAACGAAAAAAATATGCGTTGAATATGACACAGTTTTCTCGTATATCATAACACGAAGACTCTAGATATACTGCGCGAAAGACCTTGAATTTCTGCAGTGACCTGATTCAGAAATGCATTTTCCAATGTACATCTGCAGGGGTAAGGGGGTAGCTTCGCTCAGGGAGTCTGATGGTCTCCTATTGTTCCTGTATGGCATCTCCTGTAGATAATCCTCGTTAAAGATTTCCGTCCCACAAACACACAACAGGATTAGCGGATTACATATATTGGGTATTTTTTCGGTTCACTGCCCCCCTCCCCCATACCAGGTGCCTCCTTACGAAACCTAAGCCTGCGGCACCAAGGCCAGTCCGCGGACCGAGCCATGTCCTAGCCCGAGGCCACGGATATCTTCATCGGAGGATCACCGCCTGACCTTCGGGGGGAGGATCGCTATTTCCCGAGCGAGGCACGGCCGTGCCACGGTTGAGAGAAGCGGCGCTACAGATCTCGAGAAGTCTTCCCGGTTTTAAGATTGTATCGCTCCGGTTTCTGTCATCGGTTTATCAGGTGGCAGGGTTTTAAACTAAGAAAGAAGACAGCCTTATCTTGCGCGCTTTTTCAAAAGAGGTCAAAAACCTCTGGAAACTAGACTTTGGGACAAAACTGACGATTGCATAACGTGTCAAGAAGTGCTGTATCTAAACGTTCCCGAAAAAAGGGCCTGAAAGCCCTAAATTGCCCTTGTTTTTATCATATTATCGTTGAAATTGTTATAAATGTCTTGCGACAAGATTACGACAACAAATTGAGCACCTTCGTCCGTTGTGGAGGTGTTGTATGAAATTCACCTGTCTTGTAACGGAAAAAAATGGTCGTAGATCCTAGTCCAAGATCTCATAGCGTCGTCAAAACTCGTGCGACACTTGCACGATGTACCTGCGCGACTGCATGCCGCCTTTAGTTACGGATATCAATCCTTTTCCACAGTCTTTAAGACGCTCATTCCTTGGACAAACAAAAGACGGGAATGAGAAGACGCCATGTTGACATAACCCAATCTTGTCGTCAGAGTTCTAGAATTTCACTTATCTTCTTCGGGAGATTACATCTATGAGTTGTGACAACAAAACTCTACGTTCCAGAGAACCGGTGTCTTCTGTAAGGTGACGTTACGTGTAGGAGAAAGAAATTCACCGGCATATGGTTTTTACGCAGTTTTTCTTTATAATTTCATCTTCACAATCACTCTGTATACGAAAGAGGAATTATCTTAGTAGAAAAGTTGGTATTCGGGGCAGTTTTCTTTTTCTTTTCAGGGTTTTTGAAAGAGATTCAGTGCAAAGGGTGTAAGGTATTTTACCGCAAACACTACACAGGGATGGCACGTGTCCAGGAGTTCTGTCTTTTGTATTCGCTGATACAAAATCCTCGACTGCTCTGTTGCCGACTTGGGCGAAAAAAGGCAATGCGATGTTCTTTCATATGTATCTATTTCCTTGTATTTCTTTTATATAGTTTTAGATTTTACATTTCTTCTATCCCGAAAACTGAGTAAGCGACCACCTGTTTGATTTTCGGACTACGTCATTTACTACCCGGAACTAGTTTGAACGATCACTCCGCGCGGTAACAGTATCAGGCAGTGAATAGGCCAAGAAAATGAGTACCGTATCAGGTGCACTAGGCCTAGGCCACCGACGTCGCCAGGTATTCGGTCAAGAAAGGTGTTCACCAACGTGTAACGAATGTAAATAGTTGGGGGGAGGCGCAGAGAGAAGATCATGAACGTTTTCTTGTCGCTTGTGTTTGTTTCTGGACAAGGAAAAATGTAACCGATGAGCTGGTAGAACCAAAGAGTAACCGGCTCTTTTCCAAACTGGGAATTTGGGATACATGTCACAGTGTGGATGAATGAGTGATTGATGGATGCAGTGAGTTGAAGAACGATTGGATGGATGGATGGATGAATGAAAGTCGGCTAGATAGCCAGCAATGCATCCATGGGTGGATAAATAAATAAATGAATGGATGGATGAATGAATGAATGGATAGATGGATACATTAGAGTTTCTAAAACTAGCCTCCACCGGGCCTTCCTAAAGGGGTCATGGACAACAAAATTCGGGAAAAAAAATGACATCAAAAACAATATATTTCATTCAAATCATGGTATGGAGTGAAGTAAAATAATCGGCCATGGATGTGAGCCACTAATGAACCCTACGCTGGCCAAACTGCCCTGGCAAATTACTGTATTTTCCCCATTTGCCCCAAATTTACTATTTTTCTGCCTGCATTGTTAGTCTAAGTTATATAAGATTCCCGCCATTTTCGGCCTTATTACGTCAAGAAGCTAAATGTCATAGAGAAACTGGAGCAAATCACTGAGGCATGGCCGATGAAAGAACCAAGAGTGTCTTAACGAATAATGATATGGCTTAGAATGATGTCAGGGTCTAATATTACATATACATAATGGAGGGGAGTGGCCTACATCAGTAGTGGTATGACTTTAGTGGGTCAAGGTCGCAGGTAAGACCGCCCCCCTCCCCACCCCTCGTCATGTGTGGTCATATAGGAGTGCATACATACCTGTGTATGTACTATGTGTGTGTGTGGTGTATATATAGTTACCTCCTAAAAATAGAGGTTATGTTTTGGGCAGCGCTAGCGTTGGTATTTCTGAATGTCTGTCTGTCTGTCTGTGTGCTCGTCGCCAATATAAGTCAAGAACGACTGGATGGATTGGTTTTATATTTCTGGTTGATGATGATATTTCTGGTGTTTTAATTGTGGCAGAAAACTGGAAATGATTAGATTTTGAGCCCCCTAGCGGCTTTCGTAGATACTGCAGCGGAACTTCCGGTTTCGATATCTGGACATGCTATGGTCATGGTATTTGGCTGGTGGGTAGGTCTTGTTATGACTAAAACAATGAAGTGGCCCCAAAGAGTAAGTTTGGTCGGCAATTTGGGGAAAATTCCTTTGTTTTTGCGTCAGCAAATTATGACCATAACACGGTGCATGCACCGACGTCGACTTTTTCTTCTCTTTCCTTTTTTCTAGAAAGCTGGGCGATTTTTTCCCAAAATTATCAAAAAACGAGCTCCTCTGTTGTACACGAGTTTTGAAGCCGCATAGCCAGAACTCGAAGTTTTGTGGGGTCAAATACGGTGACTGTCCGCCCTTGAATTCATGACCCTCAATGGCCATTATCTGGCCTTCGCTACTTGTTGATTTCCGTTGATAACAGATTGAATATGTTTATTCTTCTCTCTAACAGATAAATGTGTAAAACATGCAGTAACTTCACTTTAGTTTACATTTATCAGTCGCACTTCACATTAAATTAGCGTGCATTTGGTCAAAGTATACACACGATACGTTTTTAATAATCGGGTAGACATTGCAACAATTTCTAGAGTTAAACAGTGACCACAAAAGCGAGGCAGAAAAAAACTGAGCACCTAAAGACGATTTGTATCAAAATATGTTTGACATACCATCATTTCAACTACATTCAATTGCGCTTCGAAAACCATACTGATATTGCTTGTATCAGATCTCGCAATACAATACAAAAACCAGACTCCACGTGTTGCTGGAAAAATAGAAGAATATAGATTTCATAATTTTCCAGAGGATTTAGTCAGCCATAGAATCATCATTTCATTCGCAATCGTGAATATTGTTCTACAGACAACCTCAGTCGTCCTACGAAATTTTGCCGATTTCTACCAACTTTTTCTTTTCAGTTCGACGGCAATTTAAGATGTCTGATGGAGACTGTATTTTACAGACAAAAACAATGTTTCGTAACGCTTCAGTGTGTCCAACTTCTGGGCCAGACGTGTCAAGACTACAAGATTGATCGTTGTTTGGACAATAAAACTTTCTTTTCACAGTTCAAGGCGATCAGATAGGCCACAAGGTCGGGCCTGTTTTGACGGCCACCGTTTTGTTGTTCACCATTTCTTACAGCGCTGACAGAGATATAAACAGCGGAAGCAACACGTGGTTAGGACTTGTCAGTTTTATTACAGTACGTGCACACATCAGTGAAAAACTTTGTGGACAGTTTTTTATGAGTGAATATTGCAATATTGAGACCACCTGTTGAATACATCCCTTTTTTTCTCTCACGAATTTGGTTTGTCTAAATCTTTTCTATCTATTTTTATGAAAAATAGTTTTGCTATGTACAGTATGATATCTGCCCGTCTGCCTAGATTCATTCATTCATTCATTCATTCATTCATTTTTCTTCAACTCTTTCTTTCTTTCTGTCATTGGACAATACTTTCGGGGAAGCCGAATGATCTTTTGGGTCGATTTTATTGTTGCTGACTGCGCTCATTTTTTTTTACAACTTTCTTAACCTTATCCCACAAAAAGGTTAATTGTAATATTTCTTTATTGCCCGGCCTTGGTTTCTTCAAGTGTTTGTTTACAGGGTTTCCCCTGATTGCTAGATAATAACGCATGCGCAGTGGAGACCATTTTCCACGTCTTGTACACGGTGCTTTAGATTTGACAATAGAGTTTGAAGTATTTTCTTCCGCTAACTTCTTAAGACACCTTAATTTTTCCTCAGAAAAAATGCAGGACATCAAAAACTGCAGCAATAAAGGAATAAAAGTGTTATGATCGTTTTCAATATTTAGTATGAGGCATCAATTTGAACCTCATTGGTATGACAAACTTGTGCTGGTATTTTGCCTTCAAGCATTTTAATTTCATATCGACGCCATTATTAGTGTCTTGTTCAACCGTTATGCTGGTTTTTAAGGGTTTCACGAAAGCTTTGTTAGCTTGCAAACTGGTCTCACCGAAGGACTAAAGAAAAACAAGAAGCCATAGGCGACAATTCTCCGTGAAGTTTTATATATTTCAACAAAATCCCAAGCGTCAACGCCAGACCTACTGTGCAGACATTATAATTAGGCAACGGTTAATACCACGCTCGTCCCCAGCGCCCGTGGAGAAGCCATAGGTTATAGATCGTGGCTTAGCCCAGGCTATGGAAAATAAACTTTCTTTAATGCAAATCTGTCGTTTTTGTTTTCTTTGCGCTATCTAAAGGGTTAGGATAACCTACTCTACTCTGGCGGTATTGTCGTGCGCGCTCGCTAGTACGTAACGTTACACGGCGGCCATCTGAATACATGTACACTGCATTCTTTCTACTATCGGGACCTAAAACAAGACGCAAGATTCCTATTTTGGGGTATAAAATGCTGTCACAATGGTAATATATACCAAATGAAACGGACCTTTACAAAGTACCTCATTTGGTGACGCTATGAGGGTGTACCGTTATCCCTCTACATTTGCCCAGAAGGGAGTTAGTCGCGGAAGGAACTTAGCCACGGAGGGAGTTTTGGCATTCTCCGCCCGCGCCACAAACTCTCGTCCCCAGGACAGTTCACTCTGCTACCCAGCATGCTTTGCGCAAAATGCGTTCTCGGCCCCAGGACACAAATACACGCTAATGCTTCCGCACTGTGTTGCTCTGGGGACCCCGCCGCGCGCCCAGATGTGGATTTAATTATAGCGCGCTAGCGGACGCTGCGGAGGAGCGTGGGTTAATACAATGAGGGCGCGTCACAAGCATAAAACATACAAAGAGCTAAATCCATTACTGCTCCCAGGGCGTGTAAACATACTGTGCTTCAAGTTCTAACTTCATTTTAATTACACACACACAATCATTGCATTCACATAAAGATCGGACTATCATGGTCGTGTCTAGTAACAAAGACAGCCCCACCGTCTTACGGTGCCTGTACCTAATTAAGCGCGCCTGGAACAAGCCAAATTCCAGCAACAGTGGCGGTAAGCACCGCGAGTGTTACTACCGCCGGCCAGATAACCAGGATATCTGCTTACAGTACCTCTGCTACCAGACAACTGCCTAAACCTACGGTCTATTCCACAGGATTGTAAAAGTAGGGATGTTTCGAAAATAACCATTTACTCCAATATCAAAACAGCTACGGTAAAAATAAAAAGACGTGCATCATCCCGGACATAATGCAACACCACATGCGAAATTACACAGATATGCGACGTACGGCAGAATGCGTTTTGGCTGCGAACATCTTCCAAAAAACTTGGCATCTCTTAACCATGGGCAAAAACATCTGGAACCACTTATAAAAACCACCCCGTATCTGCATGAACTTTTACCTCCCCCCCGCTATTCCAAACAACGCGTTTTTCTGGACCGTTCCAATTCGCCTCGTAATTGTAGGGGTGCGTCTGCGATATTACATTGACCGCGAAAGCAGCAACGGCAAAAATACACATTCGTGCATCAACACGGGCATGCCCGCAGACGGCGTATAAAATTGCGTGCCGATTACACGAAGAGAACCCAGTGTTTTGACAGCGAACATGAAAAATCAGCCGATTACAACACTCCGTCCGGAGGTCCTGACCTCCTTCACGGAGTAATAAAACATGATAAACCCTTTCTGGGCTTACAATCTTCTCGAAGAAAGAGGTCTGAGGGGAATGAATTGGGTACCAATTAGGGTTCGCAGTTAGCGCTTACTGGTAGGGCTGGGAACAAAGCTAGTTGCGGGCCGTTTCTGTCGCTAATTCGGGTTGTTGTCGTTCGGAGGTACGTCGGCGGCGTTTGATGTGAGGAGCGCGCTGCGTCGCGGGCCAGGGAACGCTTTCGACCTGCAAAACCTCGCACAAACAATTATAACACGATTAGCGGGAGTCTGCCGGCAAAGCCCCGTGAAATACCTCAGCAGTCAGTGAAGTACCTTTGGTAGCCTCTACCAGGCTTGGGGAGGCGGCTGGAAAGAGTAGAAATCGGCCAAACAGAGAGATAAGCATGCCAAGGGAGTTTGGTCGCTGAGAGAGAGAGAGAGGGAGGGGGGGGAGG
>NW_017803998.1:724000-743835 GCF_001625305.1 Branchiostoma belcheri
GTTCTGCAACGGACAAACTCCCTTGGCATGCTTATCTCTCTATTTGGCCGATTTCTACTCTTTTCAGCCGCCGCCCCAAGCCTGGTAGAGGCTATACCTTTGGTACGAGTGAGGCTGGCAATGTTAGCTTCCACCAGGCATTTTTAAAGGTATCAATTGCAGTAAAACTGAATTTTCAAAGTCAATTTTAATGTAGTAAGTTGAATCAATCCTATCCCATAGTATATTGGTATCTGTGAGACAAAAATGCGATGTCACTGACAGAAAACGGTTGCATGTCTTCTATTGTAGGCTGGTTATACCTATTTATGGGTGCTACGAAATTAAAATACAAACATAAAAACATAAACAAGGAAAAGTACCTATTAAAAGGTAGAAGATACGAGAATAGATTTTGACACGACGCAATTTTTCATGAGAAAACTAATCCGTACCCAAAACAGTACCCCGAGATGAGTGGTGTTAGACTGAGAGGACAAAATTTGCTTTCAACCGTCCAAAACGCAAACAGTCAATCCGTAACGGTTCTGAGTGTTATCTTCTCGCTTTAGATCAAGTTGTTTGGTTAAAGTCTCAGAGTAATTTCTGAAGAAAATTGCTGCCGTAGCTTTGTGCATATTCAGTGGAAAGCGTTGGTTGGTATTTGTTCTTACCAGTGAGAAAATACACAAATTTTAGAATATACGTCATCGAGATAAAGTTGCAACGCAGAAGTCGGCATAGAATTCCAGCTGTGGTGGATTTTAAACATAAATATTCTTTTTCCGTTGTCCAACGTCCATTCGCGTAATCGACAATTTTGTATGATAACCTATGATACGGAATACATTCACATTATTTTCTGAAATATCGGTATCATTCAATTAACAATTATACAAGTGATGATTTTGTCGTGAGTGAAAAAAAAAGATGAATAGTGGATGCACTCTCTCTATCTTGAGTTTGACTTGCGTTTTTACTTTAAACGTAGTTTTACTGGACTGGTAGTGTCTGGTTTCTTTCACTGCATCATTCACTCAATCCGAATCCAACAGGTGGGTTAAAAATCCTACGCCCCTAATTTTAGAAAGTTTTGTTTAACCATTGGACGACAAGAACATCACACACACATGACCGTAAGACCTTCGACTGTGACTTCAAACTTTTGGTCCACGCAATCTGTATGAGACACACTAATACGTTTTAAACTGTGCAACACAAACTACTAACACCACTACAATTGCAATCTATGAATAGATACCAGGGTTATGTAGCTATAGAATTTTCAGTTACAAGTACAATGGTTTAGGTACAGGTCTGAAGCTGAAATTACCTATCTTAAGTGATTAGTCTAAAGAATGTGTCCTAGTATTTGTTTTTATCAGGTATAGGTATAGGTACAAGAGACGCTTAGGTCCATACTATTTTTCCAGCGATCCGCGGTGCCTGGTAGAGGCTACTACTCCACACAGACGGAAGTACCACCTCTCTCGATTTGACACGCTCGGACAATGTTATCTCAAAAGATTTGCTTCAAGCGGTGATGTTTCGAGAAGCTACGCAAACAAGGCCGCTGACTGGTGACGTCACTTGTCGCCTAGCAACGCGAAGTGACGACAGCAAGCTATTTTTAGTTGTCTTGGAGACCACATTCTTCTTGTCTATTTTTAATTTTGGCGGGATATGGAAGAGTTGGAGCACAATGTGTACAATTATAACGTTAACATAGTTATGAGTACTTCTGTAAAAAAATTGCATAGTAGAGACCGCCCCCCTCCCCAATGTGAAGTAATAAGGTATATATAATCCATTCAGTCTGGCGGGTATATTCAAAGTGTGTTTGTGGTGGCAACGTGTCCTAGATATGTCAAAGCTTTATTTTACAAGCTCTTAATTCGTTTAGCACGTTTCAACTTTCCGCTCTTCCATTGCGGGGCAGTCCATAGTACATTGACCTGTATAATCTCCAAGCAGATGTTGGGGATAAAAAAAATCTGACTTTCTGTCTTCCTTCGAAACTCGTTGTTTAATCTAGATCTGTTCAAATCATCTCCATACTTTATACCTTGAATTAGAAATCAGTGAAAGTCTGTTGCTTTGAACATCTACTGTATTATAATTGAATTGAATTGTAACGTTATTTGATGTTTGAAATCACTGCTAGCTTACGCTCAGTATCAGACACCTGTATATACCTATGGGGTCTTTCTTTTCCCATTTCCGTCATTTGTTAATTTCACGACATTTTATGTCTATACCTTTTTCCATATTTGGACATATGTTCCTCCAAGCAGATGCAAGGAGGTAAATCGTCCTTTTATAATTCCTTTCATTTTTGCAATTATGATTTCTTTAAAACCTCACTTATCTCAATTTGTCAAAATAACAACAAAAATTCTTCACGAAGTTTTTTGTTCATCTGTTTTTCAGCGTAACTATGGAGATAAACATTTTGAGCTAGGTCCCACGGTTTAATAGCTTCCCAGCCCCTCCATTTTAGTTTTTCCCTTGCGAGTAAAACAATCTGCGGAACCATAACTTGAACCAGAATTTGCCGGTTTATTTGCAGCATGTGTATTAGCTATTAATCTGCGATTAATACTTCAAAGGCTGAGCCGACAACATTAATCTTGTGGTGTAAAATCCTCCGAGATCGTGTTTGACAGGTGGGCAGACCTGTAAAAATAAACCCTACACTGGTGGAGGGTGAGAGGAGACGGTAGGGGCTGTTCATTATTGCTGTGGACAGTAGGGGCTGTTCATTGTTGCCGTGGACAGTGGGGGTTGTTCATTGTTGCTGTGAATAGTAGGGACTATTCATTGTTGCTGTGGTTGTATTAATTCCTAGTCCAATTCCTAAAATTTAATTACTCAGAAAAGTTTCTTCAAATCTCTCTATTCCAATTTTGAGAAAACTCTAACAAAACTGGCAAAATTAGTATTAAAAAGGTAACAATTTTCACATAGACATATCGTCGTTATACCAGTTTTTGTTTTTGTTGTTGTCATTCCACCCCGATAGCTTGATACGTACACATACCTGCCAAACACCCACGCAGTAAAACTGGCTAGACTTGTATCTTTACGACTTTTTAGTACAGTCCAGTGTTTATGTATGTAGCAGGTGCGGGTATCTGAACAAACATCATAAATTCTCGCAGATATCCGGAACTTATTTCTTTGCAAACATTTTTTTTTGTACCAAAGAATGCAGAATCTATCTGTTGTGACGTTAACGTTATATATACAACTTGAATAATTCTATTTCGTATTCTTGAGGTCTATTTTGGACGGATTATGTTGGAATTTCAGGTATGTAGTCTCAATTTTTTGTCGTTGAATCCTTAACACGTTTCATACACTGCCCGGTCCCTGTACTAACAATCTCTAAAACCCTATTGATCAGTTTGGCATAACACGGGGCTCTCCTGTGAATGTATTGTTCATTAAATTGCAATTTAAGTCCATCGCTTTGTGGGGACATGTGTCGTTGTTGTCGCCATGCCAACCGACATGAGAGAAAATTCCAGGAGGAAAATAAAATTCCGTCCAGCGATCTTGGTAACTAGGAAATCCGCACGTATGTATTCCCGTAGCAAACAACAACAACAATTTACGGGAGGGAGGGGGATTGGAGGCATCTATGGTTAAGCCCAGGCCTCGCGGGTAAATAAATGCACACATAGTGGTAAAGCTGTTGGAGAGACTGTGTGCTCACAAGGGCCTCTAGCGGTTTCTAAACGAACTGCAACATTTACCACCATTCTGATCAGAAATCGCGCATTTAAAAAAAAAGATTGTGGAAAAGAATGTGGAAAGATTGGAGCTTTTTGTAAATGTTTAGTTTTATTTTGTACCAGGGAAAAGTGTGTTTGTACGTTTTCCTATGCGTAGATGACGTTCAGCACCAAGGACAGGCGCTTACATATTTGTATGTGGAAGGTGTTCAGCACCAAGGACAGCTGTATTTGTGTGTGGAAGGTGAAGCCCGCGAAAACAAATGAATTTACAGTAATAAGAAAATTGGTCAAAAGTTTAATGTGTCCTAGCGTGGTCACATAAAAGCTTAAAACGTTTATTTGTCGATAACAGAAACACCCTAATTGATGCCCATTGGTCATTGGCTGTCATTGGTCGTCTTAATTAGATTACCAGTTTCGCATTAATTAGGCACAGCTGTACTGCACACCTGTGTAAAATCCACGTTGGCGTGGTCTTTTCAAAATGGCGCTTTCGTACGACGGGAATACTCTGGGCTGAATTTTGTGCAACTTTCTGGGTACTTTTAAAAGTTTTTGTCGGTAAAATATGTTTCTAAAGTGTGCAACAGAACGTTGGGGAGTTGTCGCCGTGGATTTGTGCCGTTCTGGTGGTGTTTTGAAGAGAAAATGCAGATTTCCTGACCTGGCGAATTTTGGACAAGACAATAAAATGGCGGTACGGCTGGGAAGAGTAGCGTGGTTCGGGGACGACTTCGCATGTTTGTGCAGGTAAACCAGCAAAATTGTTGGCTAACAATTTAACATTATTCTCTAGCAACTAGTAAGAATATGCCAACTTTGCCAAGTTATATTTCTTAAGAAATGGTGTTGTAGTTCCGTACGTTTTGAGTGACCGTTCCTAATTCCAAGGCAGGCTTTGAAAAGGTCACATAATTTTTTACCACGTTTTCTCGAACATTTTGTATTTGCTATGTGCCCGTATAGTATTGAATGTATGAGCATGCCAGTTCAATATTTTGAGGCTATATTTTTTCGAGAAACTGTCTTTTCTTTGTCTCCACGTGGTTTGTCGGAATGCGCACCTGTGCATAATCAATTATTGTTGATGTTCCCGCCAAAAAAATCACGTAAACAAGACGGGGTTCTCAAACCGAAATAAAAAGGACACAAAAAGTTTGGACACTTCAGTCGAGTTGACCATACTTTCGGCTCTTCATTATTATTTGCAATGTATTATGTATAATTTAAAATCTTGATCATTTTCATTTTAGACTAATTCAGTACATGTAATTTTATTGTATCCTTATATCCTTATAACTATTTCTTCTTTTCATAGAATCCTGTACTCGTAGTTAGCTGTGCTCTGAGGGTCTGCAACCTGTGCAGGTGTTCAGTACTGATGCGATGAGACTTGTGATGACAGAGGCACCAGGTGATTGGATACAGGAGTATTGGACCAGGTGAGAAAAATCTGAATTCTTCAATTTACTTACAGCTATTTTGGTGTTATTTGAAACAAGTGTGTAACTTCTGATGAAGAAAAATATCAGGTGAGAAAAATATGAATTCTGCTTTCTACCTACCATTTACTTGGTGTATATGGTAAGTAGAAAATGCATTTAAACTAAAGTGTTGTAATTTCTTCTAGTTATGTGGCTGCTGACCGATGCAGTAGTGAGGACTCCTGTCTGAACTTGATAAGACTGGATTGGACCAAACCAGATGATTTGGAGACACAAGAAAAATATCAGGTGAGAAAAATCTGAATTCTGCAGTTTACCTACCATTTACTTATGTTATTCGAGACAAGTGTGTAACTTGTAATGTCTGTATAGTTAGGTGGCTGCTGACTGATGCAGTAGTGAGGACTCCTGTCTGAACCTGACAAGAGAAGATTGGACCAGACCAGACCAGACCTGGAGATTTGAAGACCCCAGATGAATATCAGGTGAGAAAAATCCAAATTCTACATTTTACTTAATATTTACTTAATGATATTTGATACAAGTGTGTAACTTGCAATTCTGTATAGTAAATTGTAATATCTGTATAGTTAGGTGGCTGCTGACTGATGCAATAGTGAGGACTCCTGTTTGAACCTGACAAGACTGGCTTGGACCAGACCAGGACTTAATATTTGAAGACACAAGAGCAAGATGACAACAACATCCGCAGGTAACTCTAGAAATCTTCTCTTACATGTATATCTTACACTTTAACACAACTAATACAAAAAACAAGTTTCAAGTTTAATCATTATTTATTTCATATTTAATCATGGTTACTCAGTGTTGCCTCCAAATTTTTTGGATGCATCAAACTTATTTTTTCCTTACATATTGGTAGTTAGGTGTGTCCTGACGTTCCTGTCCTGACAGAGAAATCTGTAATGAGGGGTGACGTCTGTGCAAACCAGCTGACAGAAGACATGATGAAGAGTTTGAACAGGTGAGACAATACTTACAAGTTACATTGTACAGTCACCTTTTCACCTTTAAAAACATCTTTATAGAGGCCAACACTTTTGGTACTTACATGTATGCAAATAAAGTTCCATTGCTTGAAAGTATGACTTTATTGTTATCTTATGATCATCAGGTGTTGCCTGGAGATGTTTACTAATTATTCTTTCTCACTCATATATAGGTGTCCTGAGGGTCAGCTGTCCTGATGTTCCTGTCCTGACTGGGAAAAACCTGTGATGACGGGTGACTTCTGTCCAGACCAGACCAAACGAGGGCACAGTGAAGACTTTGTACAGGTGAGACAATGCTTTATTTACATGAGCTTTTCCTTACCTCTCAGATGTGTAAGAACTGGGGCCTGACATGCTGCAAGTAACACTTTTAAAAACAACTTTCTAGAACATAACTCTTTCTACATCTAGTCAAGGATAGTTCCAATGCATGATCTCTTTCATTACTTATAATGTAGTTACTCAGTGTTGCCTGGGGATGTTTTTCCATCACACTAATTATAATTTCATATCGTTAGGTGTGCCCTGAGGGTTGGTTGTCCTGACTGTGAAGACGGCTCAGCAAACCAGATGAGTTGATGACGTGAGGGAAATGAAGACTTTCCAAAAGTAAGTCCCTGTATTAATTTCATATATCATATTTCTTGCACTAAGGCCATACTGATCTGATTATATGGATGACAAGTCAAAGTTTATTGCACAACGATTGTCACGGGTACAATGTATGGCAAATAATAAAGTTACTAGTTGGTATGAGTCTGTCATAATGCTACGTATATGGTCAACGGTTACTGTGTCTGACAGAGTGTTCTAAAGAACTACTGGCTAGAAAATATTTTGACTCTACATTTACGTTCTACATTACTACATAACTATACTTATGAAGGGTACAGAGTGAGCAGTAGTACCAGTCCTATACAAAACATGTTCTATGACTACTAAACAGTGTAGACTAAGTTACTTGCCAGGAATGTTACAATTATACATATAAACGCTACAATATGCTACACTATATACATGTAGTTGATAAAGTATTCAGTGACTCTACTTACACAGCTATATTCTAAGATTTCGTTTTTGCATGGCATTATCGTTATTAACGATATCGTATTGGCCTAGATATACAGAAAATGTGTCGGGGCATGACAAAAGTACATGGAACGTCTCTCTAGATGTGTTGGGTAAAGTTTTAGTAGTCTTATGTTTGATCATCTGCATTAATTTGCGTCTCTCTTCGTCGTATGTGGGGCATGTCATCAGAAAATGGTACTCATCTTCAACACCATCTTTGCACGTAGGAAATAACCTCTGACTGGCTGGTATATTGTTGTCTGCCTTTTTCAATCTATAGACAGTGTGCTCCGATTCTTAATTCGTCCTTAAGGCGCTCTTTGAATATGGATCCGAAATATTTGGCGTCTGTAGAGGGATTCAACCATGGCAAATATTTTGGAAACCAGATATTTCTACAGAGTGTGTCTCGTACATGGACTACCCAGTCTTGCTCTTGACTGACGTTTTCGTGATATGCTTTAAGTCTTAACAATTCTGTCATCAGGGAGGTTGTTTAGTCTTACCTAACATTTGATCAGTTGCGTCTGGATATCTATGTACAGTGGGAATATGCCTAATTTGCCCCTTACAGCAGCGTTAACTGAACTTTTAGGGACGCGGTATCTAACAGGAGTTTAGGAGAACGTATTCTAAGTCGGAAATCTTGTAAGAAATAGTAGGCTGGACTACTGTTTTGGTTGGGCCACACCAATGTAATTTGTTGCTTCTCGGATTGCCCTGTCCATTTTTTTGGTTGTAAATAAACTGCAAAATGCTCAGTGAAAGACAAATTTTGGCTCAGTGAAAGACAAATTTTGATCTTCCTGTGATTCACCCGTCAACTGTTTTGCAACCCGCGTTTGTCAGGAATTCTGCAACAATGCTGTCATCAGCTGATTACGGAGTGTCTTTAATTGTTATCAGCGTGTTGTTCATGTTTTGCATCCTGTTTTTCATGATTTGACTCCTTAAACTCAACATGTTTGGATCTTATGGTGGTGCCTTCAATCCAGAGCTTAACTCTAGCTTCGTTGTTATGTAGGTAAAACCTCCATAAGTCGCGTACCCTATGTATTGATCTCAGGTGTGCTGGATTGATTACTTGTATCAGGCAGTGGTACATGTCTTCTCTTTAGTTTTAGTTTAGTTTAGTTTATTTAGATCCACAATTAGCTTAACAATTCATATTGCAGCTATTCTTCCTGTGGTCAATTAACATATACACCTGACACACATAAAATAACTTATACAGACATAAACATGTACAGAAACTCCACAAAAACACCAAGTGACAGAAACAAAGCTAGCTTACATGACCGCCATATATCTAAAATACCTATTTTACATTTCTCCAAAAGTCTCTTATAGTGTTAGTAGCGTATAGGCTTCCTTCTTTGTTATAACTTCTCTTTCCATAATAAATATAGGAAATACAGTCTCATTTGTGGCTCCTCGTTTGACGACTGTTGACCAACAGGTAGTTGTGTTGTTGTTGGCAGGGACGCTCACCTCCGCGGAGGTCGCCACAGATGTTTGCAACAACAGCGGGAACGCAGTTTTAAGAAAATTCCCGATAGCGTAGTCCCATTGTCGTCAAATTTTCCAACAAAACTTTGGAGTTAATGGCAGAAAAGTTTCACGACAAGGAGACTACGCAGTCAAGTTTACACTGCATTGCCGCTGCTGCAAAAATCAGGGTATAAAGTTGGCTGTAGTGAAACATATTATTCAAAAGCTTTTTAGTTGAAATGTAGCCCGCATGTAAGTTCCTAAATAATTAGTTAGTTTAAAAGGTGAACAGTTTGAAGTGTGACATAGGGCAGTTGTTTATGTGTGATCCACATTTGAAGGTTGACAAAAATGGGATTTTAGAAACACAAATGAGCTATGATTTGAAGGCCAATAGCTGTTTTCAATACACTGACTTTTGTTTCTCTGTCTTCAAGATGACATTGTGGATGATCCGGAGACCGGACTGTAGCAGGAAGAAGGACCAGACTTTTGTCAGCAGATCTCAACCTGTGTAAAAGAAGTTGGGGAGGTGTGAGTATGTTTACTTTATTAACACGAGACAACACTCCATATGCACACACGTGCACTCACATTTCTCTCTTTTCTTCTTTTCGTGATGAGCCATTTAACTTTAATTGTAGCCAGCAAATTCCACGACAAGCAAAACTGAAAAATTCTTCATATTGCATTATTAGTTGAATGCCAAATTGCCCCCAAATTTTCACTTAGGACCGAATTACTTACACGTAATTACACCCTCAAAATTGTCGCTTTAGACCTTTCTTTACACTTAAATTCTCGCAAAAAAAAACTTTGTATCTTAGCCGGCCGCATTAATTCCATGTCATCCTCTTCATATCGTACGAATGCTAAATTGCCCTCAAAATTGTCGTTGTAGACCTTTCTTTACACTTAAAATTCTCCCACCGAAAAACTTTGTACCATAGCCGGCCGCATTAATTCCATGTCATCCTCTTTGTATCGTACGAATGCCAAATTGCCCTAAAAATTGTCGCTTTAGACCTTTCTTTACACTTAAATTCTTCTACCAAAAAACTTTGTACCTTAGCCGGCCGCATTAATTCCATGTCATCCTCTTCATATCGTATGAATGCCAAATTGCCCTCAAAATTGTCACTTTAGACCTTTCTTTACACTTAAATTCTCCTGCCAAAAAAATTAACATCTTAGCAGCCGGCCAACACCATATTCTGTGTTAGGCCCATTTTCCCGCCAACAAAAAACTAATTGGGACCCTCACCTGGTTAATTAATTGGATTAAGATTTTCCCGCCAAAAAACTTAGTATATAGAGTACTCTAACCTTGAACTTGTGCCCCCCTCCCCACTCTTCCTGCCCACCTCCCACACTTCTTCCACAACTCAGTATGATAGTTACACTGTTCTCTGTACTTCTTCGAACATGTAGTCACCACACTCTGCTACGCAAACACTTGGTTGATCGAGTGCAGTTTTTCCACCACTTTGACTTTAGAATAATCTCTCGCTCTCCTGGTCAGTCAATTGCACTGGTATACTGATGTGTCGAAGCATCAATGTCTCCGGAAAGACATCCCTCGGGGAGTACACTTAGTGCATTGACTGACCAGGAGAGCGAGAGATTATTCTAAAGTCAAAGTGGTGGAAAAACTGCACTCGATCAACCAAGTGTTTGCGTAGCAGAGTGTGGTGACTACATGTTCGAAGAAGTACAGAGAACAGTGTAACTATCATACTGAGTTGTGGAAGAAGTGTGGGAGGTGGGCAGGAAGAGTGGGGAGGGGGGCACAAGTTCAAGGTTAGAGTACTCTATATACTAAGTTTTTTGGCGGGAAAATTTTAATCCAATTAATTAACCAGGTGAGGGTTCCAATTAGTTTTTTTTTGGGCGGGAAAATGGGCTTAACACAGAATATGGTGTGGAAGTGATGTGGGCCACTGCTAAGATGTTAATTTTTTGGCAGGAGAATTTAAGTGTAAAGAAAGGTCTAAAGTGACAATTTTGAGGGCAATTTGGCATTCATATGATACGGAATTAATGCGGCCAGCTAAGATACAAAGTTTTTTGGTGGCTCAGAATTGAAGTGTAAAGAAAGGTCTACAGCGACAATTTTTGGGGCAATTTGGCATTCATAAGAGCATAACAATGTGGAATTAATGCGGCCGGTTAAGATACAAAGTTTTTTGGTGGGAGAATTTAAGTGTAAAGAAAGGTCTAAAGCGACAATTTTGAGGGCAATTTGGCATTCATACGATACGAAGAGAATTAATGTGGCCGGATAAGATACAAAGTTTTTTGGTGGGAGAATTTAAGTGTAAAGAAAGGTCTAAAGCGACAATTTTGAGGGCGATTTGGCATTCATACGATACGAAGAGGATGACATGGAATTAATGCGGCCGGCTAAGATACGAAGTTTTTTTGGGGGGAGAATTTAAGTGTAAAGAAAGGTCTAAAGCGACAATTTTGAGGGTGTGATTAATTCGGTCCAAAGTGAAAATTGTGGGGCAATTTGGCATTTAACAAATACAATATGAAGAATTTTTCAGTGTTGCTTGTCTTAGAATTTAAGTCGCTGGCTACAATTGATGTTAAATGGGTCCCTGCAAAAAGAGAAATGTAAGTGCAAGTGTGTGCATATGGAGTGTTGTCTCGTGTTAATAAAGAAAACATACTCACACCTCCCCATCTTCTTTTACACAGGTTGAGCTCTTCTTGTCAGGTTCACAGAAGTCTGGTCCTTCTTCCTGCTACAGTCCGGTCTCCGGATCATCCACAAAGTCATCTTGAAGACAGAGAAACAAAAGTCAGTGTATTGAAAACAGCTATTGGCCTTCAAATCATAGCTCATTTGTGTTTCTAAAATCCCTAGTTGTGTAATTTTTGTCGACCTTCGAATGTGGATCACACATAAACAACTGTCCTATGTCACAATTAAAACTGTTCACTTTTTAAACCAAACTAATGATTTAGGAACTTACATGCGGGCTACATTTCAACTAAAAAGCTTTTGAACAATGTTTCATTACAGCCAACTTTATACCCAGATTTTTGCAGCAGCGGCAATACAGTGTAAACTTGACTGCGTACTCTCCCTGTCATGAAACTTTTCTGCCATTAACTCCAAAGTTTTGTTGGAAAATTTGACGACAACGGGACTACGCTATCGGGAATTCTCTTTACACTGCGTTCCTGCTGTTGTTGTAAAAATATCTTCCTACAACAGCCTGTCTACCTGTTAAATTACTACTTTTTACTTAGAAAGTCGCTTGAGAGTATATGATCCTCATATTAATGTTCATCCTCGTATTAATGTACAATCTGTTGCAGAGATCCTGACCCACTGTCAAGGCCATACCTGCTGGTCACTGGACCTCTCACTGTGACTTGACTACATCTAAAGTAGAAAGCAACTTCTGAGTATATAATCCTTGCAAAAAGACTACACATATTTTTGTTTCACTGATTCCTCCCTTTCAAACATCACACACAGCTAAGGCCTAGGAAAATAAATGTTGTGTTTCCTGTTTCCCGAAAGACCCTAAAAAAAACCGCCGACCCTAGCCTTATTTTTGTGTGGACCCTGCATATTGCTGAACCAAAACATTTTGCACGACGCTACCGAGAGAATCGCTGTCATTGGTGGAACATCGGGCGCCCCGCTAGCGTTTTGAAGTCGTGTAAACAACGCTCATAATTTGTCTGATTTGTTTGTAAAACAAAGCCATCGACTCCGAAAATAAGTTTAAAAGCCGATACATTTACGAACTAATCGTAGAAAATTCCCTACCGTACTGCACCATCAGCATGCGGCGGCCGCAAAAATTCGGCAACGCGAAGAAAAATATCTGGTCCATGATAGCAGTATTTCTCATAAAAATAATGTATATGATTTATTTTTCCCCCTTTGTCGGTCTTTTAGTCCCAAAACGTCTAAAAAAGCGGAAACTTGCCCATAAAACCGGACGAGGAAAGGTAGCTATCGACGTAAACAAATTATAAGCACATGGCGAAAATCAGCAAAATCGGCAACGGGACAGAAAAATGCCTGGTCCATTTATCGATATTTACCATGAAAATGTCGTCTGTGGTGTATTTTTCCTCTGATGTGAGTTTTTAGGTCGCAAAACCTCTAAAAAAGCAGAAATTTGCCCACGAAAACGGACTGGCAAGGCATGGGGGAGGGCGCTGTTGACGCCTGCATGACCCCCAAAGGTTGAAGGTCATAGGGCACGTCCATTGCGCAATAACCTTAAATTGCCGATTTAGCTAATTTTTTGGGGTTTCAAATTGATACAATCACACTATCGATTTCTAGGCAAACAAAGGGATAGAAACCAATTAAAATTTTGTGCAGATTAATTTTTTTTTTCTTTAGAATTCTTTTTTGTTTCTTTTTTTTCTCCCAAATCCCTGGGAGAACCCTGAAAACCTGTAGACTTGAATCAGGACCTGAATCTGAATTTAGCCCTGCAAGGGCTAGGGACATCTGTTAAGTTCTTCGAGCTGATCGACCGTTTAAAGCTCCATGATCTGACACCTGAGTACCTGAGTGATGAAATATAATATTGCACAATCGATTTTTCATCATTATCTGCTTATATAAACACAGCAATCAGCAAAGTCTAAAAAAAAAATAAAAATAAAATAAGATAATCCCTACCTACCGACCCTAATTTTTTCTGGACTGAAACAGGAAACACAACATTTTTTTTCCTTGGCCTAACCTGTAGTACATTTCACTCTACAGAAAGAAAGCACAACATTGCCTTTTCCATTTTCTGTACAGAAATAGACCATATTTCTAATAATCATTATGTAAACCTAGCATTTTCCCTGAAATCCACTCCACCACAGGCAAAATTGTACTGAATGATGCTACGTATTGTGTGTGCATCACTCACAATGTCATCCAATAAAATCTTTGTGGAAAGCCCTCTGTTTTCATAAATTATGTTGACATACATATGAAATAATTTTGATTCTGGTCTTAGCTCTGCCTACACTAGCATGTCCATAGGTGCCCAGAGAAGGACGTCACTATTAACACTAAGTAAGGCCATGTTGATTTGATTATATGGATGAACCTCTGGGAACCCCAAAACTGATGCGAGCGTGCGAGTAAAAAAAAAGTTTGGCGAAAAAAAGGTGTTTGCATTATGAAATCTACGTGGTCATGAAGGTTGAACAAATGTCACAGGGTATGGTATGTCGAATAATCTACTCTTCAAAATCCATTTCTTTACATTTTCCTCTTTTTTTGTTTGATTTTAGCATTCTACAACATTGGTATCATTTTCCAATCTTTTCTTTTCAACTTACGGTACATATTTGATCATTTTGCAACTGTTTTGTACGATTTACAGTATGGTTGAAAACTTCTTTTTTTGGGGGGAAACAGCCAAAAATTCATGGGCGCGTGGATGTCATCCATATAATGAAATCAACATGGCCTAAGTGATAGAAAAAGTGAAAAATGCAGATTTCTCTCACCTGATACTCCTGTATCCTGTGGTGTCTTGCCAGGCCTCATCTGATGAGGACAGGTACAACTGCACTGCAGCTCTTCAGGGTAGTGAGTCACATCATCGGTTGGCTGCAACGCAGGTGACGGCAAGACCCCTCCACTTCCCCTTGTCGCGTAGTAGTAGCAAGGTTGGCTATCTGCTTTGCCAACAGAGAGAGGATACACCTATTGTAGAAAGAAAAGTCAGTCTGGGTCAAAGATGTTACACACAGTAACACTGATGAATAACCAGCAGAAAAGTGAAGAATGCAGATTTCTCTCACCTGATACTTTTGTCACTTGTGTTGTCTTGTCAGGTCTCATCAGTTGGAGACAGGTACAACTACACTGCTGCTCTTCAGGATGCACCTAACTATGTAGAAAAAATATGTTAGTCTGGGGCAAAGATGTAACACTAAATAACTGGTAGAAAAACTTAAGAATGCAGGTTTTTCTCACCTGAAACTCCTTTATCCTGTCACTCGTGTTGCTTTGTAAGGTCTCATCTGGTGGAGACAGGTACAACTGCACTGCTACTCTGCACTGCTACTCTTCAGGATACACCTAACTATGTAGAAAGAAAAGTTAGTCTGGAGCAAGGACACAATACTGAATAACTGGTAGAAAAGCAAAGAATGTAGATTTCTCTCACCTGATACTCCTGTATCCTGTCGCTAATTGTGATATCATCTGGTGGAGACAGGTACAACTGCACTGCTACTCTTCAGGATACACCTAATGTAGAAAGAAATGTTAGTCTGGGTCAAAGAAAAGTGAAGAATGCAGATTTTTTTTTTCACCTGATACTCCTGTATCCTGTGGTATCTTGTCAGGTTTCATCAGTTGGAGACAGGAACAACTACACTGCTGCTCTTCAGGATGCACCTAACTATGTAGAAAGTTATGTTAGTCTGGGGCAAAGATGTAACACTGAATTAGTGGTAGAAAAGTGAAGAGTGCAGATTTCTCTCACCTGATAGTCCTTTATCTTGTCACTTGTGGTATCTTGTCTTATCTGTTGGAGACAGGTACAACTGCACTGCTACTCTTCTGGATACACCTAACTATATAAAAAGAAAACTTAGTCTGGAGCAAGGACATAATAGTCCACCAACATGAACAACAGATTTCAACTGGTACAATCATGCTACTGTAGTGTTTAGAATACTTAGTTGGAATGGTAGATTAATTGTGAACTTGAATTTAAAAACATTTAAAGTAATGCCTCTGGTTTGAAGTTCCTTGAATGGTGTATATTACAGTTCATAACCTGGAACAAAATGACAACTTCAGTGGTCTCACAATCTACAGGTATGATTTCTGGCTCTGTCATCAACGTGTATATGTTTTACAGATATCAAAATTCCAATCTCAGATGTTACCAAAGTCAACTTCGAGAGCTCTTTTCGCGGTTCAACAACTGGTTTAAACATGCAGTAAGGAATTTTTATGGAAAAGTCCTCTTGCTCCAGCCTTTTTTAGACAGAATTAACAATTCTTTAAAACCCATGACAGATTCTTGGTCTCTCTCTACTGACAAGTTAACCTTCCTGAGCACTATGCGACGTTGATTATTACCCTGGCTACGGCCTTTTGATGAAAAATTAAACAACTCTGTTACCGCCCCCCTCCCCAATCGAACTTACCACCGTCTGACTCTCTTCCTTCCAAATCTATCACCTTGACCAGGTCACCCTCTTCAAAATTGCGCCGTTTCTGTCTACACTTGGGCACGGAACACGTTTGTTTACATCAAACTCATAGAATCTGATCAAAACACAGAGATCAACAACAAACTCACGTCAAAGCTGTTCAGGTCAGGGGTCACAAGGATGCACATTCAAAAAGCGCCTCGCAGCGGATCATTTACAAAGTGCACCTTCAAATTAGCGTGTAGTTTACCGCGCTTTTCTGTGTGTGTGTTATTCGCGCTTAGAAATACAGGGATACACACATACCGATTGATATCAAAGAAGTTGTCAAACTTTCTATAACGTTAACGGAAATTAAACGAAAGAAGAGTTCGGTATGTTCAATGTCCGTATAAACCAGACGTTTTATCCAGTTATTAGTAGTTTTTCGTAAAACCTGCGCGAATTTCAAAATGTATTCCTGTGTCAGAATCATTGACTTAATCCACACTGAATTGTGTTCATTGACATGTGTTCGAAGCTAAGTATCATTTCAGACCACACAACAACGCCCCCAGTCTTAACTTAGTGCAGCGTTAACTCGTGGGCAACAGTTGCCGCAACTTATCTCCGAAATTCTGTCTTTTTGCTTCATTTTCCTTCCATGAGATTTGACGTGATGTACATTAGTCCAGAGAGTATCTAAGATACTGTGAAGTACAACTTACCACCCAAAGTGGACGTGACGGGTCTTCCTGGGCGGAATTTTACCCGCTCGTTCTTCCCGTGGCTTCCATGCACACTCGCCGAAATTCTGTGCTTTTGCTTCATTTTCCTTCACTGAGATTTATCTAGAATAGTTCAGAGAGTATCTAAGACAATGTAAAGTACAACTTACCACCCAAAGTGGACGTGGCGTGTCTTCCTGGGCGGAAATTTTACCCGCTCGTTCTTCCGTGGCTTCCATGCACGCTCGCCATGTTGGAAATGAACGGCGTGTTTCACGCACAGCTGCAGGTGCCACCTGCTCATCACGAGCAAAATTTGAATTCGATAATCAAGTTAACATAAGATTACCGACAGGCCAATAGGCAATCATCATACATGCAGGTCTGAAAAGTACGATAATTTTAATCATTACTCTCCAAGCAGAGGTTTGGGGTTATTTTTATCGTGTTTTTAGGCTTTTTTATGGGGATTTCTCTTTAATTTGCACTTAATTTTTTTTCACCAAACCCAAAAAAATCAGTGCAAACGAGAAACCCCGATTAAAAAAGCCTAAAAACACGCTAAAAGTAACCCCAAACCTCTGCTTGGAGAGTATTAATTATGGCTTTTAATCTTACGAATTCGAAATTCTCCATTTTTGTCTCCCCATCATTCAACTTTCATCATCATCATCATCATTCATCCTCCGTAGAGGTGGAGCATACAAAGTTAGCTCGCCACAACTGTTTGTTATACATCACTGAGAAAAGTTTACAACGTTAAATTTTGGAGGAAAAGACACCTTTCCAATAAATGATAATTGTTTAACCCATTTATCTTTTACATTGCGACAAGTTATACAGACCTGAGAAAACAAAACTTTTTAGTTTCATAGTTATTTATAATACTGGAGTGTTTGCTCATTTAGTAAGATCGTTTCTTGTCAGAGTATATATTTATATAGTACATGTAGTAGAGTATAAGAAAACAACAACAGTTTCATTTCTTTCTGTTCTAAATCTTTAATTCTCTATTTCTTTACTGTACACATACATACATGTACATAACAGGAGGCAAGTTAAGTGCCTTTAATAACAGTACACAAGAAAGACATCCGTCATATACAACAAAAACACCACACACACGTACATACATGTATATACTCAAGGGTGCTTCTTCATAGAAATCACACAATTTTATGTGATATTTAACATAACAACCTTACCACACAATGTTCAGTGATCCAGAATTGCATATCACATTTTGTAAGACAACTATTTCTTTTTTTTCTGCAAAACTTTTAAAACAAATCCTAAACAACGTAACATTTATTTACACAAAGACAGTGCCTATGTACAATTGACAGTGTAAGGTAGCAAAGGGTAAGGTTATAGTTACAATGAACAAATATATGAGTATGCAGAATTTACTTTCGACCATACATACTTGGCACATATTAATACAAGTCATGAAATAGCACAAGACATATCTGAATAAATTACAGATATACGAGCTGTATAAATAGTTGAATACAATATGAGTGTATGTATGCATTTGTATCTGATTCAGTAAAAGTTTGAAATGTTAATTCCTGTCAGAAGATTTTGAAAACTAAATGTTTTTTTCTTGTTCCTACCTACTCAATATGTTAGAGTATGTAGTAGAAAAACTGCACATGGTGTTCAGTTACACAAAGTCAGATGTGTTCACTGTTAAAGAATAAGTATGGCTATGGATATACCCTGTGACATTGTAGTTAAGTCTATGTTGTTTATTGTTAAGCTATGTGTTTGTTGTTAAGTTATGTGTTAAATTAGGAAGAAAAACAAACAAAAAGTACAACAGTGTACACATGCAGATACGAAGAAAAAAACAACAACTTAAAAGCCACATATTCTAGCATTGCTATAATTATACTACATACATGTACGTTTACAATTTTATTGTTTGAAGTCACAAAAATGGAACTTTTTCACAATAATTCACAAAGTTTGAAGGATAGCACATACCTTAAATATAGTGGAACACAAAATTCATCAATGACATCACTAAAATATGTGCCCCTTGGCTTATATGTGTGCACAAGATTCTGTGATGTCATCAAAGTCATGAATATTACCAGTTTTGACAAATTTGGATTCTCCAAACTGGATTTGAGTTGTCAGAAATCCAACTTTCTGATAATTTCCTATACATAATGATATTAACCCTTTTCTTTCCGAGTACTGGTTAAATGCAGGGAACAACAAGTGTTTGATTTGCACTTGGGCTAGTAAGTGTTAAAGTCTGTTACCTAATCTTTTTGTTCTATAAATGGAATGTATCTGTATTTAACACTGAACTTCATGTTGGCACTGAAGATAGCAATTCAAATTTTCCCTTTCAAAGAAAAGGTTCTTCAGAGAAAAATTCAAAATTAGCAGGAATTACTGTAACACTAATCTTTTATCAATACACTTTTGTGGTGTAGTGTACTAGTATTTGAAATACCTACATAAACTTCATCAGCCAATCAGGGACAAGAATTCTCAATGATGGCGACCTGATTGGCTGCTCACAATCATCTGATCATTTGTTCATGCTCTGATTGGTTGAAATTTTGCTGCTATCCTGATTGGCTGACACATGGAATGTATGCCTAACATATTTTGCATACAAGGTAACCCTCTAACTGTCGGCAATAACAAAATGTTTCCATTGTTTATACAATGTACTTATCGAAATTCTAAACATACATGATGTTCTGTAATGTCTATATACAGTATCTTGAAGCACTTTCTCTGCTAAAAATAGAATCATCATAGTGAGCATACTACTCGCTATTTGATATGTTACCACTGACAATACAAATGGAACATTTTTCCTATTAAAGTGCATGGAATAATGCATAAAGTTTTCTCATATGGAATCTGGTATAATGGTGAATATCTGTTTAATAACGTTGGCAAAGTTTACTAACTGTAAAAGCTGTTTTTCTTTTAAGAAATGAAAAACATTTGGGCATGGCAAAATTTTGTCCTTACTTTTGAAACCCTCTATATGGCACTAAAATTCTCACAATCACATTTTACATTCTTCTACGAAACTGCTAGGAATTTGACCTTTTCGTTTTAATATCTTCGTTTTTATTAGAAGTACTCAGAATTTGCATTGAAGCATTTGCAACGGGCAATTTTTAAAATCCGCATTATGTATATTATGGATTAGCAAATGTTAAATTAAATGGAAGTTTTCTGTGATCATTTTCAAAG
>NW_017803998.1:743855-753145 GCF_001625305.1 Branchiostoma belcheri
TATATATCATGTAGCAACATAAAAGATATACATGTATTATTATAGTAAATCATTTTTTCATATGAAAAGACAAAAACTACCTTTAGAATGTGTTAAAATCACAATTTCTAAACCTGTTCACCTATTAAAAAAAAAGAATGTTTGGAATGTAAAGAGAGTTTTATCTTATTAAACTTTAGTCTTGGACAAAAATAGCTTGATGTATAATCATATACCTACATTGTACATTTCATATACATACAATCACAACAAATTGTGTATTTCACATACATGTAATTCACCTATTGAGCAGCTAGGAATCTATCAATTTCCTATAATGCTAGATGCTTGAATACACAGGCACAAATTCATTTTTCAGAATATACATGTACCATCCTATAATAATATATCTTGATACATAATGATATATTGAACTATATTGACCATATATATATTGACTGCTCATGTATGGTAGTGTCATTGTTGGAATGCTAATATTTGAGAGGATACAGTGCTCACACTATGCTTGTTTGTGCAAAGTTATTTCTGATAGACTTTACAATTTTTGACATTTCTAGAAACTAAAGCAAAAACAATGCTAGCTCTATAACACAAGTCTGCTTTCTTGCAAGAATCATACAATTTACATAGATTCATAAACAATTTGAAGGCATGTCGTGTCATTCAATGGTAAAGGTACATTGTAGATAGATAAAGGTAGTCTCATAGCCTTTTTGAGGCCGTAGGGGCAGTGGGTTGTTATTTTGTGTCTAGGGTAAGGTATTGGAAGATGAAACCCATCCCTCTCCTTCCACTGCCTTTTACCTCCCCAACTAAGTCAGGTACCCATTTTACACCTGGATGAAGATAGCTGTATAACGTGCCTTTCCCAAGAACAAAACGTCTAGCCTGGAATCGAACCCACAACCTCTAGGTCTAGTGTCCAGTAGTCTTAACACTTGGCCATTCAACAACACCAGCAACATACAATTGCAATACAGGCAAGAAGCATTACTTTAATATGGAGTTTTGTGTACTAGAAAGTCTGTTATATAATAGTAGTACCATTTCCTTCTAGTTTTTAAATGTGTATACAAGAAAACTTAGTTGCTGATTTGTTGATGTTGAAATGTGAGTGTAAATTGACGAGTTCCTAAATGAAAATTTGGTTCACTGTACGGTATACGGTAATTTTGTATTGATTCAAAAATTGATATTTTGCATGACAAACAGCAATAATGAACAATTTTCTAGTGACCTCCACTAGATGGCGTACGAAATAAAAATAAGTAATCTATCATGTGAAGTCATGGCTAACGTTGGTCCCAGTAACATAAATACACAAAAGCTCCACCAATCCATTTTAAGTTGCACTGCAGTTGAGTATGCTGACTGTTCCCACAACACAATTCTAGGTAGATTTGGTCTAAGCTTTCTCTGATATGTCTGTCTAAATTTAAGAGGAATGAAAATGTTCTCTAAAATTCAGCTCCTACAACATGTATTCTACACTCTGGACTGCAACACACATTGTTTGAGGGAAGAAACTTCTCCGATTTTCTAAAGTTACCTCTCGGTTGATTCAACCTCTGAAGCGTCTGTGGGCTCGAGTCTCTGTTGTACATCGTATGATTCCTGCGTTGTAGTTCCCTGTTCCGTCAGACCTACCACGTTTCTGAGTTCTGTCCTTGTGTCCTCCATTATCTGTGAGACGAGATCGGTCGCCACCGTATCTTCTATCGTCGACTCCTCGGTAATTTGAATTGTCCCGCTCTCGAAGATGATACGCCGTTTCTCGCCTTCCAGCGACCTGCCCCGGTAGTGCGTGTATTGTTCTTCCGTCGCGTTGTCTCCGTCCGAACTCAACGTCTCGTCTTTCCCGGCTTCGTTGTCGAAGTCTTTGAAACTGTCGATGTGTTCGTCGCGGCCTTCCTCCCCTTCCTCCGGAACGGCGCCGAACTCCCGTTTGCTTTCGTCTCGTTCTGCGCTCTGTTGTTCCTCCTTCTCCTCTTCCTTCAGGAGTTGGAGCCAGCGCTGGTGGTTTCGTTTGATGTTTTCTGTGAGTGGACTCGTCACCTTACGAGGCTGCAGCTCCTTTTTCAGGCAAGTGGCGTCGTCATCAACTACGGAAAAAGGAGTCGCGGTACAAAAGAAACAACTTTCAGAACAGATAAAGAAAGATAAAGTTATAGGGTATGAAATTTAGGTTTTAGCATACATTACAAGATGTCTGAACGAAATTGTAAAAGAAGTTGTCTGATACTATTATAATAATTAAAAATAAAAACACTTTTTTGTTCTGAATCATGTCTTATTTTTCTTCCATCCCAGAGAAAAGTTCTTACCTGAATCATCGTCCTCTGGTGGTGAGGCTTCATTTTCAGAATCCCCTTTGCCTTCAAAAAGAAAGAAAAATTTGGGAAAAAGCGTCGGCTACAAATAACGGAGAGAAGCAGAACTCTAGACTAAGGCAAAAGCTCTGAGGAAGGTGTCTGATAGACATTAAAACCTGCAGCTATAATTTGTTCCTAGTCATCAATCAAACCTAGTGTTGTGGTACATTTTTTTGTAAGTGTAGTGGCAAAGTGAATGATGAGGTCCATGATTTGGCTCATATCTAGCTGTAGAGATTGGCGACAGTGTTTTGCACATTTGAATGAGAACGAGCCTTATACCTGCCGTGCTGCTCAGATCCTCCTCCTCCTCTACCCAGTGCCCGGGCAGCAGGCCGGCCGCGGCGTAGGCGTTACAGAGCGGGGCTACCAGGTGGTTAATGAAGGACTCCTGTAGCCGTGCTAGGAACGGCTTGTTACGGTCCATATAGGGAGAGATAGGGAGGCCTCGCCCTGCCTCATCATCACCCTAGAAAAAACATGTAAACATGTACAGTAGAAGCCGCTTATTTGAAAAGCCAATTTGTCAGCACATTTTTTTCAAATACCCGGCCTTTCCGATTAAGAGACTCTGACTCTGAGGCTCAAACTCTCGGCCTTCATTGAAACTATGGGGGTGGGGGGTGGACAGGGCATCGAACACATAACGACACAAAGAATACAAACACGAGTCACATTTACGCATTAAAAACAGTGAACTTTATTGAGATCGGTAAATTTGCTTTTAATTTTTTTCGTTGACGCACACATGTATACACGTTATGTATTTTTTTCGTTTTTTCCAAGACTGGAAGAACGCCGCGATACGTTAGACATCATGTGCTATCGACAGGCTCTACTCGAACGAATAAACAGTGCTACGTACAAAACAAGCAACGAATACATGCACAATCATCAGCCTGTACATACTTTTACATCACGAAAGTAGCAAAAAATAAAGTTTGATTAACGGAAAACTTCAATCAAGTAGCGTACAGACAAAAATGCAGACGATCGTCATGAAAGCAGTCGATAGCACAAAGGATCGCTTCGATCGCTTAATTTTCAGAAACTCCGGCTAGCACACGAAAATTATCGTAACTAATGCAACAATAAACTGTTCATTTCAATGTTAATGACTTTTTAGCTCACGATGTCCGTAGGTTACATGGAAATTTGCGATAGTTGACGGGGATCTCTCGCATTAGCGTTCAGGGAAGTAAACAAAGATGGCGGACGCGGCGTGGGTAGCAGTATCCCATCATACCATGCGGTGTTTTTTTCGCGGCACATTTGGCGTGTTGATGCGGCGATAGCGCCGTGTCGCAGTCGAAATAAACTCAAAATAATGGCGCAGTACACAAGTAGAGACATGGTTTTGATGATTAAAAAATGAGTTGTATGAGAAATTAAACGTTCTTGGAATAAACAGGCTAAAAGAACACAAAAGCATGCCGCATTTGGCGGCTATGAACCGGCTCGCGCTTCTCATTACGTAGTGCCGATGTGCGCCCGACCGCTCGATCAACGTAAATTTCGGCCTCCTTTGTGGTTCAAAACAGACAACTTCGTCCCTTTTGGCGGCTTGATGTCTTGATATAAGAAATTTTCCGCCGATTTTGGTGATTTGTTTGGCATGTTTTTGGTTGAAAATGTGTTGCAACTTGACAATTTTTTTTTCAATTAGCCGGCATTGGCTTTTCAAATAAGGGGCGTGATAAACAATGGTGTCAATGGGAAACGGTTTGGGTTTTCACAATTCTTTTCAATTAGCAGACTTTTTCTTATAAGCGTTTTGCAATTAACTGGCTGCCACTGTATTAATACATATATTTATGTATTAAATCATAATCTTTCAAAGCCAAAGGGTAGAATTTGAAATGTTTTGATCGCCATTTTCAAATCAAAGTAACTTGTATTAAATGTTGGTATCACATGAGTTATTTATTAGTTATTGCCATTTTGTTTATTTATTTACTTTGTATGAGTTACCTTATGTAATACTATAAAAATTATTACTTTGTTTTCATTTGTAAATAAGTAGTATTTATGTTATGACCCCCTGACACTCCTCCACGCTCGACCTCTATGAAAAGCGGCCGAAATAGCGGCCGATTAGAGCATGTAACACAGTTACAGATCGAGTTGAAATAAAGGCTCAAACAAACAAACAAACAAACATAATTCGGAATCAAACTATCGACAATTTCAAATTGGTTAACCAATAGCGTAGCCTTACCTGTTCATAGAACTCTGCAACAATCCGATTGGTCCACGTTATGTGCAGGTTTTCTGCCTTGCAGGGTCCGTTGACGTCCGCGAGCTTGATGCACATCTGCACCACGAGAAGCCGGTCATTCTCATTACGCCAGTCTATCCCGGGGGAGTCATCTTCATTCATCTAATTAAAATCATTTCAAAAATATCCTTGTCAGTTCCCAGACCTTTTGTTATGGAGCGTTTTCACTCGTTTTCCATTCGAAGCAAGCATGTGCTGACGGCCATATTGGTGTCCTATATTTGCATATCAGTGAATCGTAGTTCAAATTTTCACAGCTGCATTTCTATGTTTTAACAGAAAGTTTTTATGTTTACCGAAGGAAAACATATTGTTTTTGCTCCTCCTCTTCTTCTTCTTCTCCAAACACTGACCTCTGACCTGGTCAATGACCTGATTTGTTGATGTCTCTCACCGTAGTAACTGGTGTTGTGTTACATGATGTTGCAATTTTATAGCAGGAGGGATTTATACTCCTGTCTGACCATTTATATATGAATGTATTTGTGTAATTTTAAGTATTCGTTTCATATCCTATTCTTTGAGGTGTGGACACTAAATGGTAAATATTTGAGACGGTCAAACGGAGTAGATTATTCACTGGAATGCAAATTGGGACACCAATATGGCGGTGAACAATGGTGATGTCAAGTGAAAATGCTCTATGTGGTTTCTCTATAGGTGAGGGAAGAAATAACGTTCCTGTTAGCAAACAGAAGTGAGTTAAGCAAGAAAAAGAAGCTTCTTGTCAGAGAGGTTGAGTTACAAGTAAGCTAAAAAAAATCTACATGTACAAATGTAATAGCCAGTGACTTAAAGGTGGTAGACTTTTAGTTCAAAGATACACCAATGAAATGTAGTTAAACCGCTTCAAAGCAAATTTTAAAGAAACATAATATATAAATATATATCATATTGAATTTAATGTCTGATAGCATGTGCATTTTTAAAATTCAACTTCACAGGAAACTGAAAATAATCCAGACTAACTTGTACAAAAACCCAATTAATCAAAATCACGGCACCTGAAAAGTTCCAGCCTAGAACATGCCTGCATTGCTAGGCTAACACCAAGTTAACACCACATGCATCTATAGGGTAAGCTTAATTGCATATATATATTAATCGGTACCTTGCAGCCATTTAAGATGCATGTTTCACATTTAAAGCTTACGATGTACAGGCAATGTTTCCTCAATAGATAACACACACGTGCCTTAAATTGGCTTAATGTCATTCTGTGTACACTATTACTACTATTTGTCATTAAGTTTTTTTAAATTTTTATCTGTGTTGTTGTTGACAGTGTTTATATACACATATATAAGAGGCATTCAAAAGTGTTAGAAGACATCAGTGAACAGGTTTTAAACAAGGACTGACACATGCGAAAGTTAATTTAAGTGTTAGATACAAGCATTCTACTCAAACCTGCATTGGACCATCTTTTCCAGCTTTACGTCCTTATATCCTATTCTAGCTCCTCTAATTTCAGTCTGTCCCAAATTAAACATTTGAACCTCATGTCATTAATAATCAGCAACTGTGGCTAGTTAAGATTGGACATGAAGCACACACAAACACACAAGTCAGCCACCCAAAACAATACTTCCATACCCAAACGTATTGTTAGTTTGGGACCATTCCTCATTAGAGGCTGTTTAAGTGTGTATTTTTGTACCAGGAGCTAGAATAAGGATGGACGCTTGGCTGTGAATAACCAAGTTTAAAAGCAGCTAGAAAAATCTAAAGATGGTCCACAGGCAACTCCCATAGTGGTTATAGCACCGCCTTGACAAGGGAACGAGTGCTCACGTGAAAGAATGGACATAAACTGTTGGAGTTGGCTACAGACGCCTGAAATTAAAGGTGGAGAAAACAATAATTGCTGGTCTGTATTATTCACACAACATAGTACGATTAGTACAAGACTGCAAGAAAAAGTCAGAGGAAAAAAGGCCACTGCAACATAAATGCACAGTCACATAGTAAGAAATGATTTTTAGGCCTTTTAATGAGTGACTTTTGGTTTATTTAACCTTCTTCCTGCTGACTAACCCCGTTACCAATAGAGAATTGGTAGCCAAATGACTACTTTAGTGTGCTAATGGTTAAAATTATCACTGGTACTGTAGTACTCTAATATTGCACATGCTGTTGTAGTCTTACAGTTACTGTAAGGTTTGACTTGAACTCTCAGCTATATTTGTGATAGAATGTGTGCTACTAAATATTGTGTATTAAGCCAACAGAATACTACACCTCTTGTACTACTGAAATTTTAAGTCATCACTGATAACTGGAAGAAAGATGATCAAAGAAAAGTGAACAAAAAGGTACATTTAGGAGATAGCATGTGGGCTGTATGTACTATAGATACTAAATACTAAATGCTTTAACTGGTCTATCATACAGAAGACTACTGAAATTACTACTATTATTTGATATGTACTACTGAAATTAAATAAGTAAGTCATTACTAAGTTTAAGGGTGTAAAAAAGAGAATGAAAAGCTACATGTTTGCTACTTATAGGAGTAAATACAGTGATCATTAAATATTATTTTGTATTATTCAGAATGATGACAATCTGTACTACTGGAAATTAAGAGTCAATCAGCGATTTAATATTATATTAATTGGAAGACGAGTGATTGAAGAAAAGAGAAAAAAGCTACATTTTTGATAGCATGGGAGTTACTATAGGTCCTGGAGTAAAATAATACAGTGTATTAAATTAGTATCATGCAGAGGACTATCTGTACTACTGCAATTAAGAGTCAAAAACAGTGATTATTCGGAAAAGGGTGATCTAAGAAAAGAGAAAGAAAATTTGTAATTTTTAATAGATGTTAAGTGCTACTTTTGGTGTAAATACAGGGTATCAACTTGGTATCATAAAGATGACTAATATAGGATCTATGCTACTGAAATTAAGAGACAATCAGTAATTATTAGAAGAGTGATCATAGAAAAGTGAAAAAAAGCTACATTTTTATAGCTGTTAGCCGTTAAGTGCTACTAAAATACAGTGATCATTTGGTATCATACAGATGACTATCTGTACTACTGCAATTTGAAGTAAATCAGTGATTATTGGAAGAAGGCTGGTGAAAGAAAAGAAAAGAGAACAAAAAAGCAAATAAAAGGCACCTTCTCTTTAACCTCACTGAAGGAGCACTCAGAACTGGTTTCACTAGGAGTGTTCAAGGCTGCCAGCTGAAGGGAGAAAAGGTAACCAGTACATGAACACACTCAGGAGAAAACAACTTTTAGACTTTATTAGTCTGAAAACAAACTGGTTAGTATCAAACCTTGAAGGTGACACTGACACTCGAGTTAAAAAACCGGGGATAATTTTGTCAGGTTGGTAAGTAATCAGGAAATGTAGCCGACAGGTGTCCAAATCTATTTCAATAGCCGAGTCTCTTTCGTCCTCTCAGAGCTACATTGCGTACTTTACTTCCTCCTTTGAACTTCCTGTCAGTCTGTGGTTATGTCATTCCCCCCTCACTTTAAAGAAGAAGAATATCAGCTTCTATGTGTAACGTTACTGACCTAAAAAAATCCTGTTATCAAAGATGTGTATTAATAAAATTCTCTCCCAAATTAGAGGACTAAAAAGACTCGACAGCCGAAACAGGTTAGGACACCAAGCTAAAGGAAATGGGTTTTCAACATCTGTTTGGAGATTAGTAAGGCCAAAGGAAGTAAATTTCTAATTGACGTTTACCTGATTTAAAAATAGACACATTTTAAAAATTTTTTTCCGCTTTGATGATGGTCAACACGATCAAGGAATAAAAAAAAAGGGAAAATTTGGACTGGTAGGTAAAATGACATTATCATGTATTTCTTGTACTGTACTTCTAGAAGTGACACTAGTGAGGTAGCTACAGTTGTTGAAGTACTGTAAACCTATAGTTCAGTAGGTGTAGAAGTGCTATTACCATACGGTACTAGTGTAGTTGGCTTGCACGTGTATGTAACCGTTACATGTATGTATTGTAGAAGTCACTCACTTGTGTGGTAGCCTTAGTAGTTGCAGTAATACATGTACTTAAAATTAACCAAACCATTGTCACTTTTTGTAACTTCTTCTAAATACATAAATAAGACGGTAGCTATGATACCAAGTTTTGTCACTTTAATAGATGTAATTCTTGTTTTACTGTGGTCTCTTAAAAGGCTACTTGTAGAGAGAATTGGTAGCCAAATGACTACTTCAGTGTGCTATAATGTACTGACTCTAACATAACACACACTGTTCATACTAGTTTTCCTTCCATAACTAGAATTGTGGTTTTCACTGAAGCCTTAGCCGTACCTTTGCGTTAAACTCTGTGAGGAAGTCGAAGTGCCTCTTGAGGTCGGTGGCAAGAATGGCCTCGATGACGAGGAATCGGAAACGTTTGAACTCGGCGGTCTCCAGGTGACAGAGGAAGTTGAGCTCGGGTCTGAAGAGCAGCAGGGCCCAGGCCGCCGCCGCGTGGTGGTTCTCTAGGACTGACCGGTCATTGTACAAAACCGCCTGCAGGGAAACACACATTTTTACTTAGGCCACACCGACTTAATTTTATGGATGACATCCTCTGAAGACCCCCAAACTAGTGCGCGCACACGAATAAAAAAAATTCTGGCAAAAATAAAAATAGCTATAAA
>NW_017803998.1:753165-762948 GCF_001625305.1 Branchiostoma belcheri
GGCAAAAAAATAAAAAATGCTATAAAACCACAGGAACACAAAGTTGCTATTGTGAATATGCAGCAATACATAGCGACATATACAACAAGCCGGCACATGCTGGCTTTTTGCGGAATTCTTGAGTCGGCACTGTACGTATATATACCGAGTTAGAAAAATAATAAAATCTTTGTTACTTGTTTAAGATTTTGAAGTTTAGCTCCCATTTCAGATTCAAGCTCAGAAGACGCCTATAAGCAGTAAGATCGGTAATCAGGTTTTGTTTTATATGGTGCCACCCAAAAATTTTTCTGTGCACCTAATTTCTTAGGTTGGGTGAACCAGTGCACCTATTCCCAAAAATGAATTTCGAGCCCTGCCAGAACCTTCTGTCCAGTCAACAACCCTAACAAGACCACCAAAAGGCCTTTATGGATTGTAATGATATTTGGGTAAGACAATTAAAGATCAGAAAAAGTGTTTTAAACCCTGTAGTTGCATACAGATTGACTTGATACCTGTGGGGCACTTGTAGCCACCAGAAAGGCGTTGGTCCTCCCGGGATGATCGTAGTCGTGCATGGCGGCCGCGACGTACAGCGCCATCAGCTCCAGCGCAGGAAAGTTCATTCCCAGGATGCCGTAGCTCTCCTCCACGCCCGTGAAGCTCGCCCGCGGCGTACGGAGCCCGGGGGTCGGGGGAGGGGTCAGCGTGTTGGGATCTACCACAAAACAGAAATAACATTAATGAGGGCCTGCATATTATGCAACATTTTCACAACATGGCCATTACAAATTAAATTCCCAAAGATGATTACGGACAATTATGGTTATTATGGTTGTAATGTAAGGTTATTATGTTTGGTTGGATTCTTTATGTTACCTTATGATTAATTGCACACTTGTATATAGTGATTATTTTCTTCTTATTTATTATTGTATTTTATCCTCTGTTACTTTGTATTTTACTATGTTGGGGTTTACCTCCCAGGTATCATTGAAAAACGCCGACAAGGCGATATGTATCACCTGGATAAATAAATGAAATGAAATGTAATGTACTGATTACAAATTACGCTGATTTTGGACAGGGTCTACTGATTACGCCTCACGAAAAAGTCATGCAGGCCCTCATTATTTCACCCTGCTTTTTATGTACATGTATATCAAATGTTAAAAGGCCATTTGTGGCTTAACTATTCAGGCTAGCGCTATTTACTGCTTACAACTACATGTATCTACCATCCAAAATTTGTGACCCTAGCATGTCTAAGATATCAAAACCAGACGTTCTGCTGCAGCACCTAAAAAAGCCACAAGGGGGCCCCAAATCTAATTATTTCGAGATCTGAAGACCTACCCACCTACCAAGTTTCATGACAATCCAGTTAAAGTTTCTTGAGTTATCGTGCTTAACCACACACACACACACACAAACACAATGGAACACATAACCTCCTTGGTGAAGGTAATAAAACAAGAAATTCAGAAAAACTAAATATTTCACGGAGGAATGCAAATGTTCAGTTTCTTGGTCCCACCTTTGCTGACTGGCTCGTCCTCCTCCAGTGGGACCTGAGTAAAGCCGGGGATGGGCTGGGTCGTCAGCCACCAGCAGGCATGCAGCACGTCTGCAGCATGCACCCTGTTATGATCTGTAAAACCAATAGGGGGTGTTACTGACACATGAAGCACATTCAAGCATTTTAAACAATTGAAAGTCCTTCTCAGGCATGCAGCAAGTCTGCAGCGTGGACCCTGTTATGATCTGTGAAACCAACAGGGGGCGTCACTAACACATGAAGTACTGATTCAAGTGTTTTAGAAAAAATACTTTGCAGGCATGCAGCACATCTGCAGCGTGCACCCTGTTATGATCTGTCAAACCAACAGGGGGCGTCACTGACACATGAACCACTGATTCAATCATTTTAGACAAAGTACTTCCCAGATTATATGGTGTATAGAGCGGTGCCCATCTGCCTTTCATAGCCCTTGGGATGCTCAATTTTGGAAGGAGTAAAACTTGGGGCTTAGGTCAACTGCGTGTGTGAGATGTGTGTTTAGATAACAAGCTCTGCTGAATGCTAAACAACAAACAAGACTGGCAAGGAAAACATACATTGCCATAGCGACGGTGGTTGCTGTTAGGGTTATTGTTTGCATGGCACTGCCATCATTTCATGATTTTGAGGAAGACTTGCAATTGGTACCTCTGTTAAGTCTAGACAGATACAGTGCACTCCTCCCCTGAGTGTATAGTGAACGGGCCCCAGGGCACAGAAAGTAGGGCCATCTGGGGCAGACAGATCTTCAGGGTTCCAATGTGGGCATAGATGTGGGTCAGAGAAATGCCTGTGGACATTCCGCATGCCTGTGGACAAAATGCCTGTACCATTCCTAGAATTCTTGCGAATTGCACACAATACTGTACCATTAGGCTCCTCCCTGAGACGTCGCCAAAAAAAAATGTACATGTACATAATTTTTAATGGATTAATCTAGACAGGGCTTGAACCGCTGTACTTACATGGAACATCGCGGTATCCATTTTCCAGAGCCCTGAAGTAACTCATGAACTCGTGTTTGGGCACACGGAATGCCTCAAACAGACCCGTGTCCTGGAATACTCGATACGCCATCTGAAAACAAAAAAAACTTCAATCTTTAAAAACTCAACTGAATCAAAATCAAACAATCATATTAACATCGATATCTACTGTAATTTACTTTGTCTTTACTGTAGGAAAATTTGACAAGCTGAGAAAAAGCGACATATTCACGGAATAAGTTTGCGGCTTATATTGCATATATAACATACCGTGACAAATCTGGAATCTCAGTAATTAGTCTAAAAGTCACAGTTTCATTTCTCTTTTCAAACCTAATGTAAATATCTACAAAAAATTGTAGATAAAGAGAATGTACCATACTTACCATACTGAGGATGCAGTCCTTATATTCCATTTCCAGGTCAAACACAGGGAAGTCCCACTCGTATAGACGCTCCAACAGAACATTGTCATCTACAGTTTTCAGGTACTCCTCCATAGACACAGCCTCCTATACCGTCAAAAATCATACAAAGATTTTGGTTATGTCTATTCATCTATTCGTTCCCTCGTTTATTCATTTTAAATTTTTGCTCACACTCATTTATTCATTCCATAAAACATAGACAGAATCAAACCTTTACAACACAATACAAAGTAAACTGCAACTAGATACAGACCTCTATCTGACAATAAGGCAGCAAACATACATGTACTTAATGCTCTTAGGACTAAATTGCAATATGAAAGAAAGATGCTAGATGGCTCTCTTCTTCTGGTAAGGAATCTGCATTAAGAACTTTGTCAACGCCAACCAGCATAAAAAATTATGATTAAAAAAATTGAAAATTTTGTTGTAACTGTTCATTTGTTAAGCACAATTATCAGTAAAAACATATGAGATTCTTCTAAGAATCTTGAGTTTTTTTCTGACCTCAGTGTCGTCTTCTTTAGTTTCGTTCTGTGTGACAGTTTCGTCTTCTGTTCCGTCAGGTTGGTCGGGCTCCACGGCGGGACATTCCTCTCCCTGAGGCAGGTTGTCGCTGCTGTCGCTGTTATTCGCGTCGGCGCTATCGTAGTCCGACGTGACCTGCCTGCCGGGAGAATCCGTCTCTCGCTTCTCTTGTTTCTCCGCCGCGAAGTTCTCCAGACTGGACTGGTATCTTCTCCTGATCAGGTCAGTTTCGTCCGACAGCGTACGAGAGTAAGGCGAGGGTACCGGCCGCGTGGGCGAGAAATCTCCCGAAGCCCACGAGCCCCGTCCTCGCCGGAACGGCGCGTTCAACGGCATCGTACCGAACGCAGAAGACGCGGAGGTTGAAAATGAGCGAGGCTTAATGTAACCCAAGCTGTTACCTAGAGCAGGAAATAAAGGACAGAATTGTTTTTTGGAATCATTTTTTTTAAATCTTAACAATTGGGTTAGTCACGTTGCATTTATTCATAAATGTTGTCAATAAGCATTGGACAGAAATATTCCATTAAGTAGTAACTTGCAACATACATTGTACAGATGCACAATATTTAAAGGCAATAAAGGAACCCCTCTATATCTAACTTGAAAATTATATTCCCATTCCCAGAACTTAGAGCTCATTTCTCTTTTTCCTTCAAAATTTTGGTCAATTTTTCAAAAGACTTTTACTAAAAGTCTTTTGAAAAATTGACCAAAATTTTGAAGGAAAAAGTTTTAGGCTAGGAGGAGGAGTCAAAATTTTCCCAGTTTTGTCAAAGTTTGTTCATTTTTATTTACCAGTTACAGGCGGTCCCTCGCGCGGTTGTCTCAGACTGGCGCTGCGCATTCGGGACGGTTCGGGTTCCAGAGTCGGCATGCCGGTCGCTGAGGTCGTTGTTGTCCACGTTGTTGACATACGGCGGATCAAGCTGATTGGCAGGCTGCGACGCAATCTCTGTAAAGCATGGACAGAAGGGTACATAGTGCTGTGCAACAGCATCACCTACCAGATTTATCTTAAACTGCAGCCAACTTTTGTAAGCATCCAGTTACTGTAGTACCTTATTGGCCAATTATGACTTGTATCAAGTGTAATAATTTTCATGAACGATAGGGCACATATTGCTGTTCAACAGCATCACCTAGCAGATTCATATCAAACTGCAGGCAGCTTTTGGAACTACCCAGCAATACTTTTTTAGCCAATGTAGGACTTGTATCAATTTTGATTAGCATTTAGGATTTATTTTTCTTCTTAGAAATCTATAAATTCAGATCAGCTTATCTCACTAAGAGATGAGCATTAATTGATTAAGAAATAAAATATTTATGTAGCATTTAAGGGTGGAACACAAGACTTGTACTGGAACAGATAATCTCTTTAGAGTCTTTTGCACAGTAGAAGAAAGGTAGCCCTAAACCTCTTTGGACCGGTTTGGACCTGAACCAAAACAAATACTACTAATTGCTTCATCCCACACAAACACAGACTGAAGCAAAGCAGATGTTCCAAAAATAGTCTCTTGCCAGAAGTTCTATTTTTGCGCCAATTTTGTCATTTTGTCTAGGGAAAACTGAGGGCTTATATGTGCCCTTTTCTGTGAAAGTGTAAGCAAGCTATTTTCCAGGGAAAACAATCTGTAGCAAGGATTTGGAGCAGGATGTCCAATTGTGTCATTGTGGAAGTTCCTCCTGAATTCAGTGTAAAGCGGTGTTCGAGCAACCCAAAAATTTTTCCTGTCGTCTGAATTCTGTTTGCTCACGTCTAGCGCCAAAGGGCGGCAATCTTACTATAAGGGGGTGCAGGGGCACCCCTGGAAAAATGTGAAAACTTTGTTTAATGACGATCTCTTTCCATATCTTTGCACACTGATTTTTGTCCATCAAAGATGACGGATTGGGCAAAATTCTTGTCTGTGGTAAGCAGCAAAATTCCATGCAATGACGGAAAGATGGATGCTGGCTAGAACACTAGTGTAAAGTGTTATCAGGACCCCCCCATGGAGGCCCCCACATTAGCGAACACATATACTGAGCACAAACCTTAGGTAGTGCAGAGGGTCGTTCCCCTGTGTAAGGGGATAGGGACTCCTCTGTGTCAGAAATGTTCCCAGTTTCTGCCAGTTCTACCAGGTAGTTCAGCTGCTGTAAGAGAAAAAAAACAAGCTTGTCTTACACAATCACATCATATTGGTACAAAATTCATTATCTGTCAACTTTTTTGTCACAAAGGTTATAATTATTTAGTGGTCACAACTTTTAGCAGATATCTTTTCAGACACAACATTTGAAAATAATAGACGTGAATAATAAACGAAACATTCTACCAAAGTGTTGTGTAAGTACTGAGAGGGTGTGCAGTAGACTGAACATACCTTGGGTTTGTGCGAGTACTGAGAGGGTGGACTGAGGAGGTTACTGTAGACTGAACAAACCTTGGGTTTGTGTGAGTACTGAGAGGGTGGACTGAGGAGGTTACTGTAGACTGAACATACCTTGGGTTTGTGTGAGTACTGAGAGGGTGGACTGAGGAGGTTACTGTGGACTGAACATACCTTGGGTTTGTGTGAGTACTGAGAGGGTGGACTGAGGAGGTTACTGTACATACCTTGGGTTTGTGTGAGTACTGAGAGGGTGGACTGAGGAGGTTACTGTACATACCTTGGGTTTGTGTGAGTACTGAGAGGGTGGACTGAGGAGGTTACTGATGGTCCGTAGCCCACTGATGACAGTTGGGGGTAGGCAGGGGTCTGTCAGCATGTCTGTCACCATCCCGTGGGCCTCCCGCATCAGTTCTGTATCCACCACACTGTGCAGCTGCAGGTACAAACAACAGAAACAAGGTTTACTTAATGGAGTCGAACTACAAAAAGTACAAGGCTGGGACTAGAACACACCACGCTGTATACATGTACATTGTAGCTGTATCAAATGTGCAGACAATAGAAACAAGATTAAGATAATGGGAAAACTAAAAAGCTGAGATTAGAACCCAGAACCTCTGGTCCAAATGTGATTTTGCATTATAAATCAATAAATAAATGAGTCAATGAATGAATGAATAAATGAAGAAAGAACAGAGTTGGGATTAGAACCCAAGACATCTGGTTTACAATTCATCTTGCTAAAAATAATGAAAGAATAAATAAATTGAGTAAATGAATGAATAAAGACAGGCTGTGATTTAAAAGCAGGGCCTTCGGATTACTAAAATTGGATGTAGAATTAATGAATCCTATACACTTGTTGTAAAATTAATACTTTTTTCAAGTGAATGGATGTCAGGAATGATAAAAACATTATATGTGAATAAATTAATATGTACAAGAACAGAGAGCCCGACATTTCTCAAATTAAGACAAAATCTATCATGACCTATTTCGGGAAGGTCAGACAGAATTAGATATCTCCTGCAGTAATCCGTGTGTTAATGGTACATCAAATGTCACAAGTTTTATCAATTTAGGTCAATCCCACACAGATAAGTACTTGTAATGTAGTGACCTACATAGAAGGCTAGGATAGCCTGTGTATGTATGTGCAGGTACATGTACAAATGTATATGTGTGGGAGGAGGGCAACAGGGCAATTCTTCTTCAAATCAACAGTAAATGCAACCTGTTTTTCGTTTCCTGACAACTGCCACCTTCTTGCTATCAGGCTCTAGGTCAGCTTTTGGGACCCCATTTCCTGTTCCTGAACTTTGGTTGTTTGTTATGTGAGGAACCCCCCACATGTGCTGGCATTCAAATACTTACGGACATAACACACAACAGTTTATGCCACCTGTCTTTCTTTTGCTGTCAACTGCCAGCTTCTTGCTAGTTTCTGGGACCCCATTTCCTGTTCTTGACCTTTTGTGGTCTGTAGTGAAGTACCATCAACCACCCAATGTGTTGTCATTCAAACACAATGTGAACACAACACACACACATAAACACACCTAAAACAGTTCTCTATGAATATTCCTAAGACTTTCCTATGAGACTTTTATCCTACAATGCTCGTATGTTTCTGGTGATCTCTTTTATATCAAGATTCAGTCCTTGTAGCAAGGGTTTACATATAAAATAGACAACATTCAACTAGCACAAATTGCCAATACTGTAAAATTCCACAATGGGAGAAAAATCCTTTTAGTTTAAGGTGGGATTTTTCCTGAAAATTTTATCTCTGTCTAGGTTCCCTACAAATTTTTGGTTTCAAGCCACCATTAAAAAGAATGTCTGCTACAGTGACATATAACTTCAATTTGCCGTGATCATTCTTCCGCTATCATCTTCAGTAATTTCATTTTCCTCGTTGTCTTCCTAACTCCCTTAAACCCCCCATCCATAATCGCATCCCTCTGCCAGCTTACGATTTCTCTGCGCTACCTGCTCCGAGACAAATCCGGCTTACGCTCTCTTACTGTCTGCCGGGATTTTCTAATAAACAAATTGCACCAGACGGCTTCGAAACGCCTGTTATGAACAATTAGGAAGACGTCGGGATAGAAAAAGTTTGAACTTGATACATATTTTTCACCTAGTGTGGTTTTGTAAATTGAGGACAAAAGGTTGTACGCCGACGTTGCAAAGTCGTTCAACTTCATCAGGGTTCTTGTCAGCGTAGCAGACACATTCATTGTCGGATATCAAGCCTGAAGGGTAACAGTGTCATGTGTATGAACCCGTATAGGACTTGAAAATACTTTTTCTGCATATGTACATGTACAGTTGAATGTTAACATTCAAAACTACTTGTACCATACAATTTTTACCGCTTTCCTTTTGATTTTATAGTGAATAAAAACATTACATTTTGAAGGCCATTGGTAGCACCATTTTGAATCTTATGAATTTGTAGTGCCATATGATAAATTATAAGATACAAGCTTCATAAGACAGAACTTTAAGTTTTGATCTACTCACATCAAAGGTTTAGGAAGGACCCCTTCTCTTTTCGTAACTGCAGTGTATATACATGTAATATGGTGGGTGTTTTAAATACCTCAAAATAATACATGCAGGTAAAATTGGAATTATGCAGGAATTTCGATATCTAACTGTACCAGAAAAAAATATAAAAAATCAAAGCTATTGCCTACATTTTGAATGTTTTTTTTCCATACTGACTTGTACCATGTTTCTAGTTTGCTTTCACTTCAATCAAACGGGTGGTGCCGGTATAATTTGTCTGGTGCTACAAAAACCACATGTAAATTTCCAGCCCTTAAGACACAATTTCATTGTAGGACATCAACCTTAAAGGGGAGATGTAAATCAACACACCTCTGCCAACCCCCTGGAAATGAGATAGCCCAAAATTTGGCAGTTAGAATGAAATCATTACTGTTAAATTGTGTTACAGTCAGTTGGAGGCATGCCCCCTGAGGTAGTAGTAATTCAAACTGGGAAGAAAATATTATCCTGTATACATGGATAATTTGGCCCCAGCAGCTACTATATCAGGATATCATATAGTCGTTTCCAGGAATTTTCAAAGACCTTAAGTTAATTTTCCAGGTAAAAGGGATCAAATTCTAATGGCTTGAAAAGCATAGTCAAAAAACATTGGGATATTCTACGAAACCCATTGTGTAATCTAAATGTCCATGTGACTTCCTCCTTAGGCTAACCCAATTCAATAATGTGATAAATATTCTAGATGATGTTTGAAAAGGTCAACAAAAATTCTGAAGACTTTTAAGACTTTTATAAAATATAACAACTTGATTGGATAAATTGGATAATTTTTCCACCTAAGATATCATGATAGAATTAGGCATAAAATTACAGATTGGGAAAAAAAATGTTTTTCTCATAATATGTTCTACCCAAAATCCTAAAAGGATGCAAAATACTACAATGTAGTTTAAATGATGCCTTAAAAATATCAAACAAACACTGTATTACCAAAGAACTCAGATTATATTTCTCTTGTTAAAAGTTATTGAGTAAGATCATCCTGCTAGCTTGGATCTTCAATATCTAATATAATATTCAACTCAGCTATCTAAATTTACACCCCAGTCAAAAAAATTCTGGACGTGAATTTCTTAAAACCAGTTTCGACATCATTCCAATTTATGATTCAATATCCGAGTAAAATGGCTCAGACATAATAGGCTTTTATTATAGCCGGTTTACGAGGCCCTAAATCGGATGTTCCAGGTAATCTTCACACCGTACCTGGAACTGAGTCTCATCTTTTGGGGAATGACTGATGATATTTTATGTGGGAGCACGCAGAAGTTATTCAAGTCGTTAAAATAAGCAACTTTTCCAAATTATCACTTTCAAAAACTTGCAGTTAG
>NW_017803998.1:762984-764829 GCF_001625305.1 Branchiostoma belcheri
CCTTCGCAAAGAAGGCTATGTTTTCGATAGCATTTGTGTGTCGGTCTGTCTGTAAACATTGAGAAGAATTGTACTGATATTTGGTAGGTGGGTATATCTGGAGGACATCTCAAAATGATTAGATTTTGGGCCTCCTGGCAGCTTGTTCTTGTACTGCAGCAGAACTTCCGGTTGCAAGGAACAAGCTCTTGAAAATATGTTCATTAAATGTCATACTGCATGTAACATGATGTTCTTTTGCTTACACAAAAAAGGCTATCAAAATAGTCTCAGTGCTTGCTCTAATCCACATTTAGATTTGAAGGCAAAAAATATAATATAAACAAGTATTTCTCTTAATGAAGACTTAATAATACTGAAAGAGAGTTCCAACAAGTCTTGTGACAGTGACTGTCTGAACTTTGGAATTAAGACAGTGACTACTTCTTGCTTGATCCTCTTTATTTTATCACTTTCGACATCATCTGTTTATCTTGTCAACACAAGAACAGAAGAAATGCACGCTCCCATAAACAACCTTCGGCATAAGTACCATACATACAGCTTTGAAATGCTTTCAGAGATAGGCATGTTATAAATCTTTTCGGCAAAGCTCCTTGTGTTAACACCTTGTAGCCAGCACGAGTCAGTGATTGATACTACAGCACTGGTGCGCCATACATTTCAGCAAAGCAGGCCATCAATTCTCATGTTACATAAGAACCAGAAAAGACAGCAGTACAAAGCCATTGTTTTCCTTAGGGATCACACATGACATTTTCTAGCGGCAGGTCCATTCAGATATATGTTTACTGTCAAAGAGTCCAACTGTGCATAGAGCTGGGAACTTAGTAAATGGGTATATTTTGTAAGAAATGATGACTATTTTGGTGTAAGCCTGTAACTTTAAGGTAGAACTATCATAAATACACTAGATGAAAAGCATATTTCTTGTTTGACGTTTGACATTTGAAGCAGTAAGACAGACACTATGTACAGTATTTACAGGACCATTGTACCAGGGAAATTCCCCTAGCTATTTTCGACAAGCACAATAAATAGTGGACCATGGCTTAATGTCCCGTCCTAAGGACTGCAACTCTTTACAGTAGCATGCATGTCGGGTGAGCAACAACAGCCGGGATTCGAACTCCCAACCTCTTGGTTCAAAGGCAGGGTCCCTAACCATTTGACTATGCATTCTACTACAGTCAAACCTGTACTAGCGGTCACCTTGGCATTGCGGTCACCCGGCCATAGCGGTCGGTTTTTGCCGGTCCCTTGAATTTCTCCCATTGACGTAGGCATTAAGAATCGCGTATATAGCGGTCACTGTTCAACGCGGTCAGCGGTCACCCCATTCCGGTCCCGCCGGCTGTCAACATCGCCGATAGCGGTCACGGCTGGCCGGCCGTTACCCGCAAAGCACCACGTAACGTTACGTAACACCACCCGTGCACCCGACCTCGGGCTACGGCCGTTAGGACGTTCAATCAAGCCTTGTGATAATTTTGTGGCCGCTACATTATTAAAATGTGAACTAAAATTAGACTCCAGATGTGTATGAAATAAAGGAAAACTTGATTTTGACACGAAATTTTTGCGGTCGCTCGTGTTGACGTCTTTGATATCTGAAACACCATGTCGTGCGTGCCGCGGTGCTTTCAGTGGACTCGGCGAAGATTGCGGCAATCATCCTTACAAAAAACTTACGAATATCCATATTTGATTTTTCGATTCCTTGAAAAGCATAAATATGTGGCCAACTTCCCTTTTTCACGGGCATAATTCAAGAAATTTGGGCTGAGAAAATGCGTTTCGTGATTTTTCAAAAATGGCGCAGGCAGCTCGCAACAATCAGGTCAA
>NW_017803998.1:765466-784468 GCF_001625305.1 Branchiostoma belcheri
TCTTTGTTCAATGGTACTGAAAGCATGTGTCGACTTGGGGGGGGGGCAACTAACCGCCATTTCTCTATAGTGGTCACCTGGCCATAGTGGTCAATTTTGGCCAGTCCCTTGAGTGACCACTATAGACAGGTTTGACTGTATATCATAAATATACTAGGGCTATACATTTAAGTCAGGCATTGTTGCCTAGCATAGTTCAGCATACAGAAACTGAATGTGAGTATCTTTTGAACACTTTTGTCTTCTTTGGGTCTCAAGGACCATATTCATAACCTAAACCATTCAAACCATCTTCTTTAGTAAAACTTAAGTGGCCAGCAGAATGTTCAACTGTGTAACAACGTTTGCGTGTGCCCTAATCTCACAGTGGCACGCAGATTTCCCCAGTTAAGTGCGCGCCTACCATGCCTCCAATGTTACATACTTGAATCCTGCGAGTTTTAACCTTAACTTCTGATCTCCAGGAGCCAACCAAGACAACAAATTATTCCCTCCATGCAAGAACTGTTTTTCTGGGGTCTCCCATTGAATCACACAGTTCAGCAGCTTGTCCCTAACCCAACCTTCACTTACTCCATAGGGCAAACGGATGGATGCGTTGGGAATTCAGATAAACCAAGCCTTACACGAAGGCACTGATCCTTATAGGTGAGTTCTCGGTGGGTTTTTGAAAAGATGGGCTCTAGGGGATTGGTGAATCAATTCTAAATGGCGCGGCGTGCCCTCTTCAGTCAAGGAGTTAGTGAAAACGGTCACACAGCAATTTTTCCATTAGAGATGCCCCACAAAAAGGGGGCTCTTTGTCATAAATGTGGGGCGGTCGGATTACTTAATATATGGTTATGGATGGGGGAATTGCTTGTAGAATACATGTATGCCTTAGTTGTATTTTGATCTGGGTTTCAAGTGTCATATTGACTTGATCTACTGTCATTTCAAGTCTACATATAATTTGGAGAGTTGGGAGAGTTGTGGACAATATCAGCCCTAACTCTTCGAATTATAAAAAAAGTCCAAGTATTGGAATCCAAATGTACATAATTTAATAATCTCTTTCACATATAAATTTGGGTCCCAATTTGTTAAGAATTTAGCCTATTTGTCATGATTCTCTTTATGTTATGTAGTTCAAGAACCAAAAACGAAGGACCTTAACTTGTAAACAGTTCTTGTCTACAAAAATATGTCTAAACGTGTTTTGTTTATGTCTCAGCGGCCTTCAACTTATCTTCAACGCTGCGTAGTTCAAACTCTGAACCAGCTTACTGTAACGGTAACTGTTTTGGAGTAAGGATTTACATAACTGACCACGCACACACTGGATACTATGGATACTAATACCGGCTTCATGATGCAAATGGCAAAAAAAACCTTCCATCCCTGAAATGCCCTTCTTTAACCTTTTGGAGATGTCACAGTTTACTGAACTGCGATCGATAGCTGTAAAGATGCACCCGTGTGCGTCTCTCCTTTGTGCATGGCTGAACATTGATTCTTTACCCAAGGCACTTTTCGTACCTTACCCAAGATATTCTAAAGATGTGTGTGTCTCTGTCTCTTCCTATTAAGTAAGAGGAGCCAGGCCGACGCCATGGCCCAAGGAAGACTGACAGGCATTTAATACAAAATAGATAATACATCTACGACTTTGGGAAGTTAAAATCCTTCTCAAAGCTTTAGGGTGGTGCCCATCTCCATTTTGGTAGCCCTTAGGCTGCGCAGTTGGTCAAGTACTACAGCAGAGGACTAGTCCACTGGTAGTGTTGTGTTTATGTTCAACTAATATACTGTTTCTTCAGTGCTGAAAGCAGTATGTGCAATTCTTTTTTAAAAGTTCTTACGGGGTTTGAACCCATGATCTCTCAATCACAAAGCACTCACTGACATACTGGGGGTTGTGGTGGGACTTAGTGGGGTCGTGTGGCGCAGTCGGTAGCGCGTTCGGCTCACACCCCAGAGGTTGTGGGTTCGAACCCTGCCCATGTCACCGATCTTGTGCCCTTGGGAAAGGCACTTTACACGACTTTCCTCACTTCACTCTGGTGAAAATGAGTACCTAGCTTCGGTTAGGGACGTCCCTCGGATAGGACGTTAAATGGAGGTCCCGTGTGTGGGAGAGCCACAACCCATGCACGTTAAAGAACCCACCGCACTTATCGAAAAGAGTAGGGGATCTTCCCGGTGTGAGTGGTTCAAAACTTACAGTCCGGTCTTACGCAGCTTGTACATGTGCGCACATGTACAAAACTGGTGTGTTACGCCTGAAGGCGGTTTACCGGTTATGCGAAACAAACAAACAAATACTGCAGCATTTTTTCTACATGTACATGTAGGAAGAACTTACCCAACCTGAAATCAAGAGCTTCTAAAACAAAGTTTTCCATTACAAAAGACAAAACAATAACAGCCAGAGAATCAGCACCAAGGACAGATAGTGACAACCCTGTTTGAAATCTGAAGAATTTTGTGGTAAATAAAACACAACTGCCAATGATTATCTTTTGACTGGCATGTTCTAGAAGTGGATATTTGAAAGCTGTCATAAAGTTGTAGTATTGATATCATAGTGAGATAATATCATATGGAAATGGCTAACCTTGAAAAAAAGTATTAAATCTCCAACATATTCCTATAACTTTCCGCCAACACCCTATAATTCTTCCTAGCTTGCCTTTTTGATATATATCCAAGGCCTAGACACTTGTAACTCTGAAGGCCAAGCCAAATACCACTCCCCCACACTTTAGATTCAGAAAAAGCCACTTGACTAAAGCAATCCATGAAACCAGTGGAAAAGTATATTGATTTAAACATCAGAAATGTGCACATGAATTCAGAATCGCACTTCATAGCTACTCCTATATCACACTGTCGGGATTGGGATTTTCAGAACTGGCCTGAAGTAGAGTGCATCAATCTATGCCGGGTGCCTCGCATCAATATCAATTACTTTTAAGGCAGGCGTGGGTACGGAGAAGAGAAGACTCGGCAAAAACGTCCCCCACAAAAATCCATAACTACATCATCCGCTCGATTGTTTCTATCGCTTTTCCAAAAGTTGCGTTCGCCTGTGTCAATCTTGTTCCGCGACTTAGCGGAATTGTGATTCCCATTGAATCGTAGGCTGGCTAGTACGCACGCCACTGGTGTTTATTTTAAAAGGCATCCAATGCAATTTCAGGGTGGCAAAACTGAAGATTCAAAGTCAACTTTCTGGTCTTTCTTTTAATGTAGTAAGTTTAATCAATCCTATGCAATAGCATACAGATATCTGTGAGGGTAAAATGCGATGTCACTGATGGAAAACAGTTGTTTCTTTTCTATCGCAGACTAGTTCTAGCAATTTATGGTTGTACCAAATAAAGACACGTCTCATGTAGCTAGTTTTGGGGCGCTCCAAGTATGAAATGATGACAAAAATGTACTAAGAAATGGCAGTAAATGTCAATATCAGACAGATTTCCTCATCCAGAATATTTTTTTTGCCGCCCTGAAATTGCATTGGATGGCTAATTTAAGCTGAAGACACCTCCACACACAAGAAAAACGGTCTTAGACCGTGTCCGAAGACCACGGGTCAAACTAACAACGGTCATCAGGTGGTGTTGGATTATTTCGATGGTTTAACGAGCCTCGTTAAGTGCATGTCTACCACGCAGGCGAGATTATATTACAAAGTAGCCTCCTAATCAGGGAGATGCGGTTCAATAATGGAGGCTTCCCGAGCCCGCGTCAGTTCTCCGGACGCATTCAAACGCTTCCATTAACGCGTTACGGCCAGGAGGCACCCTCAATTACTACGGCAATCAAATCAGCGGTCTGTGCGCAATGTTTAGCTTTCATGGTCACGGATTGGCTGTTTGACATAGCCGTCTACAGGAAATATTTTTAATGTCAGTACGCTGGAAAAATCCAAAACTAGCTATGGGCAATTTTCCATTACAGTTCATTGCAAAATAAGAGTTATGGTTAGATTTGTACATTTTGTAGAGTATATGGGCAAGGGATGTAACTAATATTAATTATTCAACTACAGACCAGATGCCAATTGTACAAGGTATAGTCTTTGATGACAAATCTTGGTAATAGACGTGTGGCAGGACTCAAAGTACTGGGTGCAAAATATTATGCTCTTTCGCGCACCCACAAAATTGCAGCTGTGCACCTAATTTTTGACTGGTACTGGGGCACCTAGATATTTGTGTAGGGTTAGGTACATAAACTCGAGTACAAAATAGAATAATTTCTTTTTTTGTTCAAGACAACTTCAAGAGTCGGAAATATACGAAACCTTTGTTGTATTCCATGTTTCAATCTTTGAAGTTAGGTGCAGTATTTCAGATTCTTGCTCTGAAAAGAGGCAGTTAAGTTTGTAATTTGGTTCTGAAATCTACTTTATTCTGTGTTGTGCACCCATTTTTTTCTATGCACCTAATATTTTGGGTTAGGTACACTCTATACCCAAAAAGAAATTTCAAGCCCAATGTGGTACTCTCAAAATTCTTCCATAAAAAGAGGATGGTCTTTAGACAATAGTCTCCTAGTGTGTCCTTATAAGTATATGCTGTACTGTTGACCTCAGTTACTTTTCATAGTTGTGGTAGCTTCTTTTCTCGTACATGCCTTGCTTTTTTATTAAGTCGTAAACGGTAACCTTGAGACGTTTTCCCAGGTTTGACAACTCCGGCGGGCATAGCGGGGGCAATTCTAGCGTCCATTTCACCTATTTGTCATGCGTAGCCGAGCCGTGGTAGTCTGCAGATCACACTAGGAGCCTAGCACTGGAAATGTCAAAGTTAACAACTGCCATTATTTCAAAAAGGGTGATGCCCAGGGGATAGTGGTGTCAAGACGTGGGCGGGAGACATTTTTGTACTTTCAAGACATCAGCCTAAGACAAACCAAACCAAAAAGTGCAGGGTTTGAAATATCAACTGTATTAAGGTAACGTTATATCCAGGTAATTAGTAAAACTGGAGCTGTGCAGGTATTTCTGATGTCTACCTGCACTTAACCTGCACTGGTCCATGTACTGGGTACATGCAGGTTAGTACAGATAAAATTGGAGCTGTGCTGGTATTTCTGATGTCTACCTGCACCTAACCTGCACTGGTCCATGTACTGGGTATATGCAGCTTAGTGCAGGTAAAATTGGAGCTGTGCAGGTATTTCTGATGTCTACCTGAACCTAACCTGCACTGGTCAATGTACTGGGTATATGCAGGTTAGTGCAGGTACTAGGTAAAATGGAAGCTGTGCAGGTACTTCTAATTATGTGCTTTCTTCTTGTGCAAATTAATAAAAAAACAACCAAACAACAAAAACCAGGCTTGAGTTGCTGTTGAAAACAGCACAAAAGAGAAGTAGTGGTTGATCTAATACGAGATAGAGCGTGGTATCGTTATTGAATTGATTAGCCTAAGAGTGGTTAGCTAATGGAGTTGGGGTAAGCCACCAGGACAATCTACTGCTTCAAACAATCTCCCAACGGACACTGGGCTGTAATTATAAGGCAGGCAACAGAGATAATCTGTACCCTGACCACATCTCCACACTACACAGGCATGTTTCACTGGTTCATGCAGTACTCATGACTAGGGGAACATCACACACATAAGCATGTCGGCGGAATGTACTGTGCCTGCACAAAACCCTGATTTTTCACCGTTTTCGTAGGATTTATTGGTCAATGCTGCATCATAATTTTAAAGATCTTTTCCGACATGATATTTGGAAACTACAGACAGGATGTTAACCTTATATAAGCAAATACGTCACCTTATATAGATGTTCTGCTGAAGTGATATGCATAATACATTACGGATTTTGAGCAGGGACAATACGTTCTGCCGACGTGCTACACACATGTACAAAGTACATGGCTAAATAGAGCAGAGGATTTGTAAAAAAAGGATCATCGCCAAAGGAAGGATAACCACAGGGTGTCTGCTACAGCACCAGTTACCATGGTGATAGCCATCTGGTCCAGGTCATTGACCTTCCTTGTTTGGAGAAGAAGATACAGAGCAACAATATGTTTTCTTTCTGTGAAGAAGAATCCTGTAGCTACCTACTGACCCAAATTTTTCAGGACTAAAACAGGAAACAACACCTTTTTTTCCTAGGCCTTAGGCCATACCAATTTAATTTCTTGGTTAACGGATTTTTCTAGATAAATAATGGAGCGGGCGGGCGAAAAAAAATAAAAATAAAAACAGGCCTAGGCATCCTATTGTGGCCCAAAATTGTACGATAGGAGCCATGCAGTCAACACACCAGGCTGGTTCAAAATTTAAACAATGAATTTTGAAGTTTTAATGATACCACTGCATTGAAAGATGGAATAACTGTAACAACTAGGATGAAAAGGACTGTTTTCAACTGTTCAGGGCAAAATATAATATATATGAGCATTTTGCAGATGATTCTGAATTTTTATTTTTATTTTCAAATCAGAAAAAAAATGAAGCGGGCGAATCCGTTAACCAAGAAATTAAATTGGTGTGGCCTTATCAGAATCAGGCCACCTGCCTCTATGTGGAAATTGGAACCCTGGCCAGACATGGGGATATCATTACCACCAGGATATTACTCTCTGGTGTCACCCGACACTGATACAGACATTAAGGTGACCCTACTGTCTCCTATCATCCAGGATTACCCCCCTCTCAGGTTACCGTAAATTCATTTACTTTCACCACAGTGGTTTTATTTTGCGGTGGGACAGAAAAGGATTTTTTTGCAGTGTTTTAAATATGCAGTTGAAACAATATTACTACAGAAGTACAGTAGTAATACATTTGAAAAGCATATTGGTAGAGGGTCACCATGAAAATACAATCACCAAAAAAGTTTCAATATTTACATGTACATAATACTCATGGAAACTTGATATTTGACCAATACAAGACCGTTACCAACTACTAGTAATTTTTTGTGTTACCAGTGGAAAAAGCTAGTATCAGTTTGTCTGAGAGACTGAAATGTTTAACTTAAAGCATTCAAACAAAATGATTAACATAATAACAGTAATTCAATAATATCAGTCACAACATGTAGTTAATTTTTCATAAAAAATTAACAATCATCTACATTGTACATTTAAACATTGTCATAGATTTGAGTCAAAAAACTTAATGTGTAAAATTGTGGCACATCACTGCAATTTAAGCCTTTACCATGGCAAGGTATAGTATAGTGAAGGGAGAAATGTTATAACCACAGACTGACAGCAAGGTTGAGTTGGAGGTCAAAATTATCTCAAGCTGTGAGGAAGTGACAGCAGAATGCCCAGAATGTACCAATTTGTTTAAGGCAATGTCCATGTACGTATTAATATTATGTACCATTAGGAGCCACATTCAAGCTGTCACCATTCACACAAAATGGTCTCTTTCGAGTACTGTGACTAAAGGCACAAAAACACTTATGATCTGTTAGGTGAAAAACAACATACGTCAATGTGTAAGTACAGCAAATCACCCTTACATAATTAAACTACTCTGCAAAAGTACTAATGACTCTACTTTTACTCCCAGAGAGAGTTATTTGACAGCTCTACTGCAAGAGCTTTAACGCACAGGCACATCTTTTACCATCTTCTGTGACAACAATTTCTATCATCATTATCTTTAATGTCTTGATATATTTATGCCTTTGAGGGAAAAGCACCAATCTTGTACATAATGCATCAAGAGAAGCCCATTCCATAACCTACATGTAATGCATTAGATATACACTCTTAATTTTGTACTGCAAGATTCAATCAAGATATTCCTATTACGAGTACATTTGAAAGGAAATTTATTGTGACAGCCAAGGGAATTCACATGTAGCGTAACCAATCTTCTTGCTGCTGTGTCTATCAATACGGCATTATCAATATCAGTAGGAACCAAATGTCTTTCTGATAAAATGACATATCGTACGGACTACCTCCTGCCAAATTCTGAGCATAAACAATGTATTACGCTACTCTAATGAAGACCGTTGGGAATGTGTTAGTATGAAGATGGATCGATGAAATTTCTTTGATCACTTTTACTGTTGAGAAACTCTCAGATATGAAAAGTCGTTTCCTGTGAGCTCTAAAACATCTTTTATTCCATGTGTTGAATTGTTACCTCCGTGTGTGGAGGTTTTGTTTTTGGTGTTTGTTTGCTTATGTATATATGTCTGTACAAAGCACGTCAGCAGAACGTACTGCGCCTGCGCAGAACCCCGCATTTTCGCGTTTTTCGTTGGGTTTTTGGTCAACGTTGCATCAGAATTTTGTCTGTTGCAGAGGATATTCTTTCCGACACAACCTTTGGAAACTACTGTCAAAATGCTAACCTTATATGAGCGAATACGACCTTATATGAAACATTCTGTCGAAATGCTATGTACAATAGATTACGGGTTTCGCGCAGGTGCAGTATGTTCTGCCGACGTGCTTCTGTACAACATGTACGTATGTGAATACAGCAGAGCCACGAAGAGAGGAAAATGGTATAACCACAGACTGACAGGAAGGTTGAATTGGAGGTCAAAATGATGTCTGATGTCACGTTTTCAATATGTACAGGTCATAAAACAAGTTCACCACAACTCTAAAGTCTAAATACTTTACAGAGGTATGAAGTCTTTGATTTCTTTGATGTTGATTTGAACCTTATTTTGAATTTGACACTAAAATTTTCTGTGTAATCTTTGGTAATTCTTTTGTGAAAATTTCCTAATTTCATGTCTACTTTATTATTAAGAACAATTCAACACACAGAGAATGGTGTGGTGGAACTGGTGTTCAGGAACACATTTTCAAGGGCACCATATACCGATCGCAACATGTGACTTTTAAAAAAAATACAGTAATTCAAAAAAACTTCTAAAGTGTGTGACTGTGTCATTAAAATCATCAACCACCCCCTCAACAATAACTAATGGCTGCTTTCACACAGGTATCACTTGAACTTTAGAAGTGCCCTGTTGCGTCGCAAAAGTTAATGACGTTGGCAAATGGCATCAGATGTATTAACAGCAATAAAACTTGTGGCTTAGCGTGAAACTGTTCCCCCTTTTAGTTCCCACGCCGCTCCGATCAATTGATAAAACGTCACAGCTGACCTTTACTTATTAGATCAAGAGTCAATTTGGTGGCAAATTGCGTCATAAACGCGGTAATAATTCTGGAGTGCCCGTCCCGAGTGAGTGGCACGGGAGACAGAGGGTGACAGGAGAAGGCAGGCGTTACGACGGCAGCGTGCTTTCAAATCAGCAAGGAGTGACACCTCAGCACACTGCAAAAACTCTTCAAATACCAAGAGTTTAAAGCTTTAATGTCGCTACCCTTTCCAGTAATTCACAACATTACATAGTTTAACGATTGCTTAATGCACAGATACTTGTAGTAGGGAAACAATTTGAACAGTTCTAACTTACCGTTAAATATTAACAAAACCTGTGCTAAAAGTTCTCAGAGCCAAATTTGATCATGAACTTCTACATTGCTGCATACATATAGATTGCAAATTAATAAGAATGAATCTTTCTTTTTTAACCCTTGTCCTGCTGGCAATTTTTACACAATATTTTCAAATAATTTCATGTCTTAATTAGGTCACAGACCCTTGACTTTTTTTTGCCCTGCGGCGGCGTAGTTACTTCCGCATTCGTTGCGTTTCGCTGCGGTGTGATGCGTTGCACGAGAAACACCCCCAAATCGCACATATACAGGGCACTATATAGATGGTACTATATGTGCAACCCATATATATATGGGCCCCGCAGGACAAGGGTTAATAGATCTACTTTAGAGCTTTCACCCCTCTTTGCCAACTTATATTGTGCCACTATATTGGTGATTAAATTTGCTTCATGGATGAGACCTTAGCACGAAAGAGGTTAACTATTCTACCTCCTGATTTTACTTGACCAAAAGTCATAACTTTGGACTCTCATTCACTTTGAAAATCATAACAGACATTCTAAGGTATATCTGACGAGCTCTTGACTAAAATCCCCTTCGATACATATTGACGTATATATTGTATAGTGTATCTTGAATATACACTTATAATTAGTATAGTATAAAATTAAGGTAAAGCCTTTCAAAGTGCTCCCAAATGTTAACTTTAGTCAGTAGCACGGTAATTTAGTATCAAATTTGCACGTCCTTCTAAAACTATTATAGACAATCACATATAATAATAAATTTAACTGTCATATGTATTTATTCTCAGGGCAAAAAATTTTTCCAAACGAGTATTCTGCTGTCATAATTTTACTTTAATTTGCATTCCAACAAAATTGTTTTTGCAAGCAGTAAAATTACATTACCACATGGTTTCACTAGCTAACTTCTAGTTCTTCCCACCACAAAAAAAGTTTTTCAAAGCTGTATTCAGACTATATGCAACATAGCTGTTCTCTGACATACATGTACATGTACAGTGTACTCCTGAATATATTCCTGGCTATATGCATATTTGGACACGACAGCTAGAGTGTTGACTGCATGGCATGACCTCCTACTCAGGTTTTGAAGTGTTTCAAGAGCCTTCTCGACTGAAGAGCTAAGTCACACTTCAAACACAAGAAGTCAGCCAACCCACAGTATTGATTTTGCATATCATTAAAAAGCTGGCAAGACGAACTGCCCTACTGGTCGCTCAAATATGCTAGGTTTAATAACGTTATTTTAAGACTTGTTTTCAAATTGTATTGCCTTCCAGTGTATATTGTGCTGCTTACTTTATTCCATTTGTTGCAGGATTTGTATTTAGTCTGTTTGTATTGTGATCTACTTAATAAAATCATTTCTATCATTTTCTATTAATACCACATTTTGTATGCTTATAAATATTAGATATTTGACAAATTTTGTATAAGAATTATTTATCTAAAAAAGTTATCCATGCCCACGAATATAAAAAATTTCCTTTAAGTTCATTTTTCTTACATGATATTTAATCTTGTAACTGATCATTTTTTAAATTTCTATTAAAAATTTAAAACAGAAAAATTTCAAGTAACCTTGTAGTGGTAATTGTTGTAATATCAGAAATTACATATTAAATGTATGATCAGCATCTTTTTGTCATTATTCATTTTTTTCTGCCAACCTGCCTCTTCAAATTCACATCATTTTAGTGCATCACTTGCCCATGAAAATGCCACAAACAGAAACTAATTTGTATGTACAACATAATTAAGGTCACTGAGATACATTTCTAGAGTGTTAAGGACACACAATGTGACCTATAACAATGTTATTCTTGTCATTAGTAATCACTAGCTTGAAGAACATTTCAAAGGACATTTCCTAATTACAAAATCTATCAGTCAAACAGATACTACATGTATCTGCATACAAATGATCACTAAATCATAATGCAGGGCTGTGGCACAGTTGATTTAAATTCTGTGGGCTTAAACTTAATTACATAGTTACGTTAGTACTGGGTTGAGGTAAAATTCAGCACTGGGACAGCTTGAAATTCTCTAATGACTTTTGGAAACCCTTAAAACAATTATCTTAACAGATTGAGGAAAAGACAACTTTAATTAAGGTCTTTGGGGAAAATTTACTGATGTGGTTGACATTCAGAATCTAAAATATGAATTTGACATTTTTATCTACAGTTTTTGACTACTACTATCATTTAAATGCCTATTTATAGGTTTGCCTGAGAAAGTTATGTCATGCAACATATTGATGACGACAATGTGCATACAAAATGTATTTTCTGATGCGCCATATGATAACACCGTTTGATATTATTACACGCGTTGGAATTGTTGCATTTTTTGGTTTAGGGACACCAAGTTTTCGCTTATTTCACATTAAGATATTGAAAGGCGTGTTTTATTTGGTGGGTATGACATAAATAAAATACAACACGGTGTATTCCGCATCATCTCGGTCCCAGCCCTCCCGTGGATCAGATCTCCCTCCGGCCTTCGGGCGATCCGACGAACGGTCGGGCTGGTACCTCGGGCGATACGGAATACACCATGCTGTATTCTGTATTGTGCAGTCATGATCAGATGATATGAATCTACTTGTACGCACATGTACATGAGCCTGAAATAGTTCCCCCTAAGACTCACTCCGATGCACAGATACCGTGACGTTCACTGTCAAGATACACTATCAGTGAAAAGGTCATATCTGTTCCTGACAGGTAATCATGGACGCCCACAGGCATTACCTCCACATCAGCAGTAATTTGTTTCTGCTGGATTTCTACATGTGAAGCACAGGAGCTCCATATTTAGCAAGAGGAATGTGAAGATATGATTTTTATTTTTAACCTGGTGACTCAAAATTACAATGTGTGGGAAATGGATAATTTACTAACAATTGTAGAGAAATACAGTGTATGACTATTTTACAAGTAGGTTGGCTTCATTTTGATATTCTATCAATAAAATGCAATGATCCTTTAAAATTATACATAATTATCATTAAGGATTTATCATCATTATCTTATATAATTGTAAAGTAATCTGATCCTCTGCTACGTATATACATCGTCAAACAAAAGAACGATAATAACAGTGAGAACACGATTTTAAATTAAAGAAAAAGTAATCTTTTTTAAAATCGTGTTCTCACTTTTTCTTTTACTTAGGAATGCTACAGTTACAGTAGCTTTTCCAAGTTGACCTATTCTGGGCTAAAGAGACATAATACCAACAAGATTGAAAAGTTTCTCTTTTTTCAAATATCATTCCTGTACCTGGATACTTAATTTGTTGAATCATAAACCCTAACTATAGTCGTCTTCACAGGGTTTCCAAGTTGAGCTATTCCTTGCTTCTAAGACGACCTGCAAGGGGGGGTAGTGATTACGAATGACGTAAAATTTTCGCCACCTATTACGAATTACGTTAAAGTCTCAGAGCTGGTTACGACTTTACGATTTGTGGCTAATGTCCAATTACGAATTACGTTGATTTTTGCGGAGGCTGCCTACGAATTACAAAGTCTAAAACGGCCTGATTATGCTTTACGAAAAAGGGCTTGCAGGCCCTCTTCTAACTCCTCACAAAACAAGAAACCTGCACACACCTACACAAGCTTATTAGAGATGGCATCTACAGGTACAGTAGCTTAGCCAGCATTACTGTAATCTCAAAATCAATATGACACATCTCAGCCACAGATAAACAATGACAGCTGGAAGAACTGGCAAGACCTCACATCGACTCACGGGAATTATAGGAATTAAGGACCCAAATATACGCACTATGCAACAGTGTATCCAATACTGTAGTCAAAAAAGCTATCTTAACATCCCCAAAGAAAATCATGTAGCTGTAAAATGAACAAGATTAGTTCTTGTCACTGCAGTACATGTATGAGTAAGAACGCTAATAACATTTGCTGGCAAATGTAAAATATTTCACACACATCATAGTGAAAAATAAATTTCTAAAATGCTTTTCTTAAACTAATTGACACCCAATTAAATAATAACCAACATCGGATTCTCCAAGAGTATAGCACATGTATATTAGTTGATATCACAAAAAAATGTTGTATTTCTTTAAAATTATCAATAACTTAGTAACTTTTTTACTCAATTTACCACATTAAACAGATGGCTAGCTGGCCAATATGGTTCTTGTTGGTGGTCCCTACTATATTTTTCCCATTGACAGAAGCATTAAGAATTTCATTTTGTAAAGTGACCACCTGTATTTCATCAGTCAACTGATTTTTGACTGTATTATAGTGTATATCTGTATATATGTGGCGTCGGGTGGTGTAGTGGTTAGAACAATAGACTGTGAACCGGTAGACCCGGGTTCGATTCCGAGTCGTACCCGGTACATGTCTGAACATGGGCCCCGACGTTGTGCCCTTGGGAATTTCCTCACTCCACCCAGGTGTGAATGGGTACCTAACTTCGGTTGGGGAAAGTCGTATTGAGGTCATCTTGTGGCGCCGAATGGCAGCCGCACAGACCCTTGCGACTGTGTGTATCATTTGTATTATTTGAATGTTGTAATTGTTGTGATTTGTATTGATTATTGTGTGATACCCTGCATCAATTCAGCCGTAAGGCTGCGACTGCATGGGTACTGTTTGGACAATAAAAACCATTTATAAAAAAAATATCTCTACTTTTCGCACTTCCAGAGCTTCACAATGCAAATCCCAGCCTTGAGACGGATGAAGAAACAATCACTTGTGGACAACTGTCTCCGTTGGTAATTGCAAATATCGATCAAGACCCTAAGAACTCTTTCAGCAACTTAATGACTCAAGAAGAACGGAAGACTCCTTGATTTACGAGAAGCAGTCTTCCTTTCCTGAATACCACCAGGCAATTAAGATTGTGCCTGTTTCTGTCTTCTTCTTACTTTTTTCTCACAACTTGAAAGCTTGATAAATAGCATCCTTAGTTCCGAGTATCTTAGGAGAAGGACATGCATCTATTTTTAAGGTTCAATATCGATCTTACGGGGTCTTCTGAGGACATGCGCTACGGGGATGTAGCAAAACTATGAAGACACATTTATGGAAGTTTCTGATAGCATTGCCTTTGGGACACCAGTGTTCTACCTCAAAATCAATCAAGTTGATACAGCTACATTTTACTTGCTTTACAAGTATTTTGTATCAGTATCATTAGTCCTTGAAAAACGTTGAGTACACACTGAATAGTAATACAACGAAGGTTTTATATTTTTGCATAAAAAACACATTGGTTATTATAAGTGACAAGTCTCATTCAAATGCAGATTTTAATGAGAACTGCTCAAGGCTATATTTGCCTTTAGATTTAATTTAAGACACTGCTATATATGCCTTTGGATTAGAAGCATGTCAGCAGAACGTACTGTGCCTGTGTGCAACCTGGAACCTGTGCATAGCACTTCGCGATTTGGCAGAACTTCTTGTTGCGTTTATACTGGGAATCTACCAAAATGTTGTGTCAGAAACGGACAAAATTCTTAATTATTTTATGTAATGTTGACTAAACATGCATCAGAAAACGTGATAATTCCAGCTTTTGCGCAGTCGCAGTACATTCTGCCAACGTGATGAGATGACATTTTGACAAGTATAAATATAATTCGCATCATGAATACTACTAAGATACATTACACGAAATTTGGCTTTTTTCCAGGTTTTCAAACTTACCACAGTCCCTGTGCAATCTAAACTGAAACGCAGACAGCTTTGAGGGGATAATTTACACATGACCTCCCGTTGCCTAATCTATCAATTTTCCAGTGCAGTGAAAATGATATGTTGAAGAGCGCTTGCCTGACGTCCCAAATTTGCCATCGTAAATGCCACGAGGATGTAAGGTCACTTCACGCCTGGTGCCGGCAATATTTTCAGTCATCTGATACAAGTCTGAACTTGAACTTAAGGTATATTTTCCTCTACAATCTTGATTAAAAGTTGACACCTTCTCATAAATCTGAAAGGCTTTGCTAGCTTTGGTTTTGAACTTGAACTTGAGGCGTATTTTCCTCCACAATCTTGATTATAAGTTGATACCTTCTCATAAATCTTAAAGGCTTTGCTAGCTTTAGTTTTTTTCAGTCATTTGATACGTTTCTGAACATGAACTTAAGGTATATTTTCCTTTAGAATCTTAGATTAAAAGTTAATACCTTCTCTTAAATCTTAAGGGCCTTGCGAGCTTTAGATACAGACAATAATTTCAGTCATCTGATACATGTTTGAATTTGAACTTAAGGTATATTTTACTCTAGAATCTTGATTAAGCTTTTCTACTAATTCTAGCTTTAGAGAATATCTTAGTCTTAGATACATGAACTTCAGGTATATTTCCCTTTGAAGTCATCTTCATTAAAGGTTAATATTTTTTGTCATGTTTTAAGGCCTTTGCTAACTTTACATGCAGACAATACCCATCATCTGATACATGTCTGATCTTAATTTGATGTAAATTTTCTTTCAGAGTCATTTTGATTAAAGGTTCATATTTCCTTGACGTGTCTTAAGGGCTATGCTATCCTTAAATGTCAAGAGAACATGTATCTAATATCTGTCTGTGCCATCCATTTATCATCATCATATTCTAACCATTATTAACTTAATATTTCGGGGAATATCATCATTACACATAATCATTACATGTACCTCTGTGTATGGAGGTTTTGTTTTTGGTGTGCGTGTATGTTTGCTTGTGTTTCCGTAGTTATGTTCATATGGGCACGTTAAGACCACTGAGAGGAAGTTAGGTCAAAGGTCCCAGAAAAGGTTATCTCTCTTCCTGTCTTCAATTCCCTGCTATATGCATGTCTGTTGCATTATGGGAGCCAGTGGACAGATACAAACAAAAGGACAGAATCTGATGAGAAATTCACAATGATGAATAAAACAAGAAATTTAAAAAAATTTCGATATTTCATGGAGGTATGTGATCTTTGACTTCTTGGTTCTCCTAGCTAGTCCTAGAATAATTTTTCAAAAACTCATCAAACTGCCCCCAAGCATAATTTGATCTAATTTCAATCTTTTCATATTAGACATGCCAATTTTGCCTGATGACCAATATTTTGACCCGTCAAATGTCATTAGTAGTAAAAACTTATTAAAATTTCCAGACTCTAGGCAACTCCCTAATTTCCCCTATGGTAAAAACGACCTTAAAAGCTCTACAGTTGGCTTGCTCTGATTTATATGCAAGCCCCCACCTCCTGCTATCTGTTGCCACTTTCTAATCAGGTTTTGATGACACTGTAGCTAATGAGTAATGAGTCCACCTTGAAATCACACCAGGTCTAGCCTAGAACAGAAACAAACGCAACGCGATATCAACCTTGGCACCAGACTGAGTGTGACTTCCATTCTCTGTGGATGTCACCTTTTGGGGGAGTTAATGTCACTAAGGTGTATGGAAGGGATGGCAGCTTTTGGGGGTGTCGCTGACTTTAATTTGAACTTCAGTTGGCAAAGTTTATTTGGGGGGGTGGGATGTCATATCCATACAAAAAGTGAAAATATTGATACATTATGATATGCATATAGTTATATTCGAGCCAAATTTAAATTATGAGCACATAAATTTGGTACAATGGACTGACACACTCATACACACGGACACACACACGGACACACACACACACTCGGTCACTCACATACACACACTGATGACACCTACACACTTATACATACACATTCTGACATACACACAGTCATTCAGATTTTCTCACACACAAACACAAACGCGCACACACGCACACACACACACATGTATATTCCTGAGTTTCTAAGGTTACATGTTACAAAAGAGTCTGTATCTCTATTGAAATCGGTTATACGCAGCATAACACAGAAGGCCTCTATCAGAAAGAAGCTTTGATTTTTGCATAGCAGTGCACACAAAGCAGGACTCCCAACCCCCTTCACCATGGTCACCTGTTCCAAGGCTAGGCAGTGCGTCATCAGGCATGATGAGAAGCAGCTGGAGGGCCTTTGAAAAGCCTCTCTCCTCCCAACCAATCAAATCAATGGATTCCTGCAGCAGCCATTTGCGGGGATCGAAATATGTTGGAAAACCGGATTTTTCATGGTTTTCGTTGTATGTTTGCATCAGAATTTTTTCCTGTTGCAGACGGTATCTTTTCCGACACAACATTTGACAACTAACTAATACACTCTACTATAGAATGCTGGTACATCAGTAGTGTGAGTGAACCAGTACTAGTGGTTAGCGGCAATGCCACTGGACCAAGAGGTTGGGAGTTCGAATCCTGACTGTTGTCGCTCACCCGACATGCACGCTACTGGAAAGAGTCACTAAGATAGGACGTTATGCTGTGGTCCACTGTTCATTGTGCTTGTCACAAAGACAGTTTAAGGGAATTTTCCTGGTACTATAAATTATATGAACCTGTAAATTACTGTACATAGCGTCTGTCTTCTCTGTCACAACCAGTGGGAGATTAGCTCTTCAGTGAGCTAAAACTGGATCCAGATCACAGCTTTTTTTGTATTTCTAGCCCTTAGTGAGCCCTGTTCATCACCATTAGAGTCAGTCTGCACCTGTCGGTCTCTCTTACATACCAACCTGAAGGGGGCCTGCTACCAATTCCATCCTGGTGGAACTCGGACATGTTTCAGACCACACTTCTGATGACAGACAAACCACAGGAGTTCCAGATTAACAGACACAAGCCAGAGAACTTTACAGATAACAAGGTGGCAGGGTTGTTGACTTGTCTGAAGGTTCTGGGTTCGAATCTCAGTGGCAAGTCCCAATGTCATGTCCTTGGGAAAGGCACTTTATACCTATTTCCTCATTCAACAGGTGAAAATGAGTACCTAGCTTCAGTGGTCCATCCTGGTGTGAGTGGATCAAACTTTACAGTTTGGTCTCCAGTTTAACAGAGACAAACCAGAGAACTTTTCAGGTTGTACAGTAAACATGGTGCCAAGATGGTTAGGGTTACTGACGTAGAATCTGAAAGTTCTGGGTTCGGCCGCAATGTTGTGCCCTTGGGAAAGGCCCTTAACACCAATTTCCTTACTTGACTCAGGTGAAAATGAGTACTACGTATCTAGCTTGACAGATTTTTAAAGGTTTCCATTCTGGTGTGAGTGGTTTAAACCTTACAGTTTGGTCTCTGAGTTAACAACTTGAAAGGTTGACCTGTGTTATGTCAATCCTTCCAAAATGTGGTAAATCCACATAGATGAAACAATTCAGATTAAACTTTGACATCAAACAGGTCAATGCCCTGAACATTCATGGCCTTTTCTAGACTTGCCAAGAACAAATTTTTGTTCTGGTGAGAGATGTTTCACAGGAGTGTCAGTTTACCAGATAGAGAAAAGCCAGAGAACTTTTAGGTTTACACAGTTGAAACAATTCAGGTTAAACTAATGTACACAATTAGTGTGCTGCAGAACCTTGGCCTTTTTCTGCAATGTCAGGAAAGCTTTTTTTTTCTGTAGTCAGTGTAGCCTGGATGCCAGACCCAAAGCACACTGGACACAAAATATCTCAGTGTGCTCACTGAGATATT
>NW_017803998.1:784488-904266 GCF_001625305.1 Branchiostoma belcheri
TCACTGAGATATTTTGTGTCCAGTGTGCTTTGGGTCTGGCATCCAGGCTATAGTCAGTGAAGTGACAAAGAACATAATTGTACTGTAGACTTTATATCATTCAAGTCAGAGCTCAAAAAATGAATAGCTTGTTTGAGTAATTTACACAGTTTAAGAAGAAATTGAATACCTCATACCTCCTCATAATATAACGTTAATTTTTTGTGTGAATTTCTTTTTTTATTCATTATTGTAAAGTTCTTGCTGATTTTGTCCCAATGTATTTTCCCCGTCTCCCATAAAGTAACAGACATGCATATAGCCGCATATTAAACACAGGAAATGACATAAACTTTTCTGGGACCTTTGATCTAACTTCCTTTCAGTATCCACCACGAAACACAATCTTATTACCTGGATGTCAAACCTTCACCAATGTACCACTAATTAGAACTTATTACCAAAGTAGAAAGGTAACATTTGCAAAGCAAATGCATAATGTTTACCTTCGCTTACATTCTGCTCTGTTAAATCTTACTCAAATACATTCATATATATGGTCAGACAGGAGTATAAATCCCTCCTACTATAAAATTGCAACATGATGTTACCCGACACTAGTTACCATGGTGAGAGACGTCAACAAATCAGGTCATTGGCCAGATCAGAGGTCAGTGTTTGGAACAGAAGAAGAAGAGGAAACGTAGCAAAAACAATATGTTTTCCTTCGGTAAACATAAAAAAATGCATGCAGAATACGTTCTTAAAAAAAATGGGAGAAGGGCTAGCTCACATTTGTATGTTTGCCACATAGCCAGACCGTTAAAGACCTCTCTCTACTGGAGGGTGCTTTTCCCTGCAGGAGTCTCCTGGGCTAACGTAATTATCAACGCAAGGGATCGGGGTGAAACAAGACGCCAATCTACCCAATGACGTCAATGGAAAGAGCTTCAATCAATCCAAGAATGCAGCCGGACAAATTACTTTCCTACAAATATGTTAATGTCATTACGATGGGTAAGACTGAAACAGGTACATGTGTACAGGGCTGGAAACCCTTTTTTTTTCTCTGCATACCTGTACTGGTGCAGGTAACATTATTGAAAATTATCAGAACTAGACAAATTTTACCTGCACTACTAGTTAGAATTTAGGAAGTATGTATCAATATACAATAAAGGGGCGGTAGGTAGAGATTCTGTCTTTTTTTTTTTCATTCTTAGATTTGATCCAACAAACAAATCCAGTTTAACAAATACAATTTAACAAGGTCGGACGGTGGTTTTGCATGTTCGTCAGTAATTTTTATTTGTTGTGACATGACTTTCCTTTGTTATTCTGAAAATGAATAAAAAAGAACCTACAAAAAAAAAACAAGGTCAGTCGCGAAACCGGAAACACTTTTTGGTAGGCCTAAGGCCACACCAATTTAATTTCTTGGTTAACGGATTCGCCGCTCTGTTTTTTTCTGACTTGCAAATAAAAATAAAAATCCAGAATCAACTCCAAAATGCTCATTTTTTGCCCTGAACAGTTGAAAACAGACCTTTTCATCCTAGATGTTTCAGCTATTCCACCTTTCAATGCAGTAGTATCATTAAAAGTTCAAAATTCATTGTTTAAATTTTGAACCAGCCTGGTGTGTCGACTTCATGGCTCCTATCGTACCATTTTGGGCCATAATAGGATGCCTAGGCCTGTTTTTATTTTTATTTTTTTCGTCCGCCCGCTCCATTATTTTTCTAGAAAAATCCGTTAACCAAGAAATTAAATTGGTGTGGCCTAAGGTAAGAGTTATTAGAGTTAACTTGAGCAGCTGAGTCTTCTCTCTCCTAATAAATGAGACTGAGGGTAAGCACTAGAGGTGCATTAGACTGTTTTAGCTTGAATGAATACTGAAAGTGCGTTAAGCTCACACTGTGAGGGGAACATTTTACTGACCCGGTAATACCTTCCGAAAATAAATATACGGCGTCCAGGACAGAGTTTAAACCACGTCTCCATGTACTGGCTGTCCTCCGTAAGGCCATGGTGATTTGATTATATGGATGACATCCCTGCGCGCACAAATTTTCGTCTGTTAAAAAAAGGGGGTTTTCGGCCATACTGAAAATCATACAAAATGAGCAAATGCATGCCGTAAATTGTAAAAAAGAAGTGAGAAACAATACGACTGTTGTGGAATGCCAAAATTGATTCCAAACGCTAAGAAATAGAAATGAAGAGTGTAGTATAATTCAGCACAGCATACATTGTACTCTATGTCATTTGTTCAACCTTCATGACCATGTAGATTTCATACTGAGGCAACTTTTTTGACAAACTTTCTTTTTATTCGCACGCTCGCATCAGTTTTGGGGATCCCAGAGGTGTCATCCATGCTATCAAATCAACATGGCCTACATGTAAGCCGGGAAATGTTTGGAGGCTTCTCGGCGATGTGCTTACGTACATTCCTGACGTCCCAGGTCCTGACAGATTGAACTGAAACCACTCCGGCCGGCAAGATATCATCTCCATGTATTCATGGAAGTTAGGCCGCGGGAAAAAATGTTGTGTTTCCAGCTTCCCAACCCATCCTAGCAAAAACCTGCCAACTCTAGCCTTTTTCTTTTTGCTTTTTTTGTTGGATCAACCACTGGTAAGAAGATTTTTGATCTGACTTCTGAATTTCAAACACTCTGAATTCTGACAGAATCATAATTATAATGCATTTTCAGAAGCACTTGTTTCTTCAGTAAGACAGCCGCAAATTCGCAATACCAGATTTGAATTTCTGTGGCTTAGCAGCATTTTTTTGGTTGAACTTGTTTTTTTCGTCTATTCGCACAATCGCATTAGTTTTGGTGTCTTCAGAGGATGTCATCCATAAAATTTAGTCAGTGTGGCCTAAATCGGGTGAAAAATTTGTCCGCAAAGCAAAAAGCTAGACAGGTCCTTGAGACAGTCTTGATGCATTGTTTAACTTTATTTGTTTAGCCAAAATCTAAAAAATCCAAACCTACTGACCCTAGTTTTTTTCAGGACCAAAACCGGGAAACAGGACAATAATTTTCGTAGGCCTCAGACCATGGAACGCTCCTGGTCGTGAACGCTTGATCCGAGCGGCTTGATTTAATGCTGACTGCCCCGGGAAGGAGAAGTAATGGGAACGAGGTCGCGTGGTGAGGCGAGCGCTGCACATTTGACGCCGTAATTGTACGGTCGTGCTGGGTTTCGCCATGTAACGTGCAGTTCTACAACAATCAAATAAAACATTTCGGAGTACTTAATGGAGACGTAATGTGGAGTTATGCAAGACGATTTCCTTATCTCTCATACGTTGTAATATCAGATATGACCTAGTAAACTATCACATTCCATGACATACAGTGGTTGGAACTATCTTTACTATGTAAAGCTTCATAAATGAATAAATAAAAAAGTCAGAGCATTAATGCCAGTCTATAACAAGTGTGGCTTTCCTCAAAAATACATGACTACCGGTATCCCATTCCACCTAATAGGTATTACCCAACTCATTGCTTCCTGTTATTATATTGCCAGTCAGGCCTTAAAAGCTGTAATTGTAACTACTAAAAGTTATATATTAGAACAATTCCTTTCCTAAACTGCATATACCACTGCCAAAAGTTGCACTTTAAGTTCGAAACTGGCAGATTAAGCCTTGGATTCGAATCCACAACCTTGCAATTCTGAAGCATGACTCCCTATTTAACTGCAAGGAACGCACTCACTTCAAGGCCTAATTTGTTCCAGAAACCTACATCATCCTTCATTCTTCAGAAAACTCAGCAACTCTCTGAGAACTACTTTGCTTCTGTGAAACTTCCGCACCTTCCAAGTCAGCTTTAAGTGGTTTGAAAAGAAACTTAGAGGCTTCCGGAGCCAAGACGACAGGTGGTACACCCATGGAGGCTTGGGTAATAGAATTCCATGGCTCAAAGCCAAGGTGAGTTCCAGTAACGGTTCCGAAACGAACTTGACATTCTCATGTTTTAAAAGCTCAACAGGCATCCTGGTGTACTGTTTGTATAATGACGCTGAATTAGAAACTTTTCAGCCGGATTGGCAATTTGGCTTCCAATTATAACGATAATTAAACTTCCGATTACTATAATGGTAAACTGGCTGTTATTAATATACAATTACACCAGTACGCATTATTAGGCAGTTATCAAAATGATTTTTCTTCATAATGTGAAATAAGAAGATGACAATTACGGGCGCCAAATTATTTTCCTAATTTCTACAATCATTTACTGCAAACTTTTAGAGTTACCATGACTGCTATTCAAAGACTATTTCACACAGGCTACTCAAGTGACAAGATGAGAAGACCTCAACTTACTTAATTTTCTACAAACTTAAAAATCGGTCTTTTAAGTCCTGACTTTTTTTATTTTAAATCCTATAAATGAAAGATAAATCTTCTGGAAACATATTACCATAAAATAAATCAAAAGTTAAAACACACACTTGTTAACAGTAGCACATGCATAGTTCAAACTGTGAGCCAGCTTATTCAATATCATAGAATATAGGTCAACGTACTACAGGTCACTTTGAGTACCCAATCAACCAGACTTCAAAAATCAAACATAAAGAAAACTACATTATCTGTGGGTTGAAACGCATAAAAATGGACATAAAGCCTCAAAGCCTGGCCTACGTGACAAAATCGATCTTTCCTCTAATCATATTTACGATCCTCCTACAGTTTGCAAAAATTCAGTTAGGCTTGCCTTAAAGGCTTCTGTGAAAAAATAAAGAATGAACTGTGAGTACATTTACAAGCTTTGGCAAAAACCCAAAATGTAATAAAAAACCAACTATGGTCATACAGTACCGTTCGCGTTATAGTTACCCTAACGGCCGTTACTAACGCGTTTCTTTTCCGTAAGTTTTCCGTAAGTTTTCCGTAAGTTTTCCGTTACTTTTCCGAAAGTAACGCGTTTCTTTTTCGTCAGACTTCTCCATTCATATGCAGGCGCGGTAACATCACAGGAATCGTGGGAGGAGTACTAATTTACCTCATGCGGGGCGGGAAATTACCGATACACACCGCTGGAACAGCGGAAGGAACGTTGATCTAGCCTGCATTTTACTACTAGTATATTACAGTATAACGTTTAAAACGTTTTAACGATCACCGGCGCATCAATCAGATCGACATTTTCTTTTGTCACTGTTGCCCAGGCAAGCGTTTCCATAGTTTGTCAACTTTATTTTGCTGTTTTTCTCTGTTTGTTTACTTCTTTTACCACCGAATATGCAATCCTTAGAGATGATCTGAAGTTATAAAGGTCCTTGACCTTGTCCGCCGTACATAATAGGCGGCGGGCGTGAGGTAACGTTAGGGATGTGCAAAAACATCGCGGAAAATTCCTATTACACTCGAAAAAAAGGCAGCATATTTAGCGCGCATATTTAATACACGTGCCCACAAACATTTTTATGGCTAATTATTGGCCAGTTTTGGGGAGTTTTGTTTAAATGTCCTTGGAGCTTTGTTTAGAGTGGGACGGAAAGCCGTGCTGCGACTCCGACTCCGTGCACTTCCGTGTTACATTACGTTGTATGTGACCAACAAAATTACGCCAAAGGCACCACAAATCCACATGTACATATATTTTTTTCCCGAAAAATCTTTTGAGTACGCATTTCGTTACTAGGATGTTGCTAATTAGTCGTAGAAATAAGGTAGAAACCAGCGTAAATGTGGCTATCTCGAGATCGCACTTCGCGCGTGGAAGGGCGCCCCAGCATGCAACGGGCTTCGTTCTAGCCAATCAGAGCGCAGGTCATCTAAGGTGAACCAATCAGAGCGTAGCTACTTGCATATTATAATGAGCATGCTGCCTGCATCACAGGGCGGCCGCGGCCATGGCGACCGGCCGTGAGTGCGCGGGAAATGTGTTTTGCAACTATATTTTTACGGGGATTTTCTGACGTTTGACGCTGACTTTGGCACGATATGATAGCACTACCATGTACACGCTACCGGAGGCGACAAATGAGTGGTCATTTTTATACAATCGTCGAGAAATTTTGGCGTTATACACCCGGAAGTGAGCCGATCTCAGTTTGCGTTCCCTCGATTTTATATTATTATATAATACCCCTCGACAGTTTCCCCCGTCAAAATAAGAAACAAAACTACCGCTATTAAATAGAACCATGTATTACAATTATCATTTCAACATGATAGATCTATTATATATTCCTTTATTAACTATGATATCATCATGGTTGTGGAAAGTCCTCAGCTGGCGAACCGAGTCCTTGCGCCGGGAGTGACGGTACATTTTACCGTGAGTAAGCCGCTACTACTAGTAAGCCGCGCGCCTTACAAAAATTATAATAATTTTTCTTTTGTGTCAAAAACCGCCGTGAATTTAAGGCATGAGTTACCGATTTATATTTCTTCTACGGCAGATATTTCTTGTTTCGTCACGTCCCATGACGTCCTGTGAGAGCGGTAGGCCGCCGCTGGTACAAAATGTACAAGACATCGTCTGCCCACTGCTACACTTTGTTGACATACATTGACATTGTATTACACAACGTAATATTTTCCGCTAGAAATAACTATAGAATAGCATTAAAAGATAGCACAATTCGCTTCACACAGTCGACACACGGATAAACCACAAAGTTATTTTTCGAATCACATGTCCACTTGCCTCTGGTGCTGTTATTTTTCAAGGGGCAACATCGCAACACATTAGCGGACGCCCCAATAGGTGGCAAATTGCTATTGTCTTGTCGGCGCGCAAAACAAACATGAAATCCGACCCTATCACATTAACGCAAACGGTAACGCGTTAGAAATAATTTCTGACGATTTTCTAACCATTTTCTGACGAAAATCTAACCAAATACTGACGATTTTCTAACCATTTTCTGACGAAAATCTAACTCGTTAGTAACGGGGTACCCGGTTAACTATAACGCGAACGGTACTGTACATACTATTTAAATCTACTTAGTTATAATGAAGAAGAATATCTTACGAAGTTAAAATTCCACACACACAACAAAGAACTACTGTCACCAAACTACATGGACCAATTGGCTGTCACAAACCCCCACTGAAAGACACAACCGCAGATTTAGAACTTGTCAAAGTTTGAAACTCAAATAAGGTAAAAGATGAAGTCCACTTTATTGCAGATTGTAGTTTATATAGTAGCAATAGAATTTAGAAATATTCCTTTGATCATATTGTAGGAAAGTTTGGTCATATTGATCGTGACTGTACAAGAAAGGCAGATATATTTTTTAAAAGTGGCATCGAATGTCTTGAGTGGCTTAAGGCTAGCACACACAAGATCGAGAGGTCGTGGGTTCGATGCCTAATGCTTTAGTTTGTGCCCTTGGGAAAGGCCCTTAACATGACTTTCCTCACTCCACCCAGGTATAAAATGGGTACCTGACTGGGGAGGTAAAAGGCAGTGGAAGGAGAGGGATGGGCTCTGCCTTCCAATACCATGCCCTAGACACAGTGGATGAACAACCCACTGCCCCTACAGCCTCAAAAAGGCTATGGGACCTTTACCTTCTTTATAAATAACCTTTGAAGTAATTATGGATCAGGGATGTGCATAGATTTGTGTGAAAATGGAAATTATACTTTTGTACCAAGATTAAAGGAAACAAACTTTAGAGACAATAGTCACAAGGTATTTTTTTCTTTGCAATTTTTTTCTGTCAGGCTCTGTCTGAGAACTTTAAACAATCACTCCAAAGCCACTTGGAGGTGCCAGCTATAGGAAGGAGCAGTGCTTGACCTTGTTTAAAAGCCAGGAATTCTGAAATGTCATCCCGTAATGTACTGTGTACACCAAACAAAACTGGCTTCTGTCGGAATGGACCACACTGCTGTAGGACCATCCCCTAAACTAGGCTAATCTACAAGCAGACGTTGGGATGTGAAGTTGGCATTTTAAAGGTACTGGACTGTACCAATAAATAAGACTGTTCTATAAATCTATATTAGCTTATTACCATTTATAAGAAACAGACAGTGGCAATGAAATACAGTGGACTGTAATACAATGTTGAGTGACATTTAGCTTGTGTCACACCATGTCCTTAAGGCTATACTAGGGTATTAGCGGTCACTTAACAGATAGATTTAAAATAGATATGCACTGTCCAGAATTTGGAATGGACAATCCAGGCATATATGCGTGTAACTGTACATTTTGAAAGACAGATTGTCTTTTATTTTTCAAACAACACAGAATTTTGAGAAACTTTCACAGTACCAAATGCAGCTGATGTCATGGACAGAGCTACCATCCAAACAGAAACCTTTCACAGGTCAGAAGGAATGTCTCACGCTTTCTAGGGCAGAACGTCGTCTGGTAGGCTGAAAATGGAACTAAATATTTACTCAAGGCAAGCGAGACCCAAAATACCCGATTCGCGACCAATGAACACAGATAGCAGTATAACGGACGGTTTTCCCAAAGTTCTTCTACAATACAATTCATCAATTCTTATATAATTAAGACATTTAATTTTAGCAAGGCAAAGCAGCAAGGTGGCTAAGGGTTCTTGACTCAGAATCTGCAGGTTATGGGTTCGAATCCCTTGCAGGACCCACCCTTTTGTATCCTTGGGAAAGGCACTATACATAATTTCTTAGGCCACACCAATTTAATTTCTTGGTTAACAGATTTGCCCGCTTCATTTTTTTCTGATTTGCAAAAAAAAAAAAAAGCAGAGTCAACTGGAAAATGCTCATATTTTGCCCTGAACAGTTGAAAACAGTCAATTTCTTCCTAATTGTTACAGATATTCCATCTTTTAATGCAGTGGTATCATTAAAACTTCAAATTCAGTGTTTAAATTTTGAACCAGCCTGGTACGTTGACTTCATGGCTCCTATCGTACCATTTTGGGCCATAAAAGGATGCCTAGGCCTGTTTTTATTTTTATTTTTTCGCCCGCCCACTCCATTATTTTTCTAGAAAAATCCCTTTAAATCCCTAAGAGAATTCATCCAAGAGAATATATAATTATATTATAAGAATCCTTGAGTCAAAAGTGTGTGGCTTTTGGGACCGTTACTCTAAGTCCGCATGTGACCTGGAATGTAAGGTACCGTACCTAGCACCAAACCCTGCATACTGATACCCTCTCTTTCAACTATGGATCAGTAGCCTCTAGGTCTAATGGGTTAGAATGCATAAACAATTGAATGCGGTGCTTCATCCAGAAAATGTTATTAAGGTTGGGAAGCGTGGGCAGGCGTCCGCATGAATGGATGTGTCGACCCCGGCCGAGAGACAGGACTAGATAGGATGGGTAAGGGATGAGCGCTGATTACGGAGCTGTGCATGACAATACGATTTTTCTCCTAGGATCACCTTTAGCAAGATTTGTGGTGCAAATTCCAGCTTAGAGTCCAATCACACCATGCACGCAAGATCATGAAGCAATATGAACAACAAACAAAACTGGAGATTTATGACTTCCAGGATGTTGTTTGTTTATTTGTTTGTATGAATCATTCTTCATTCATGAGAAGCGCAAATCGACCTGGAGGTCACTTTTCGTTGAGGTCATGAGGGCATTTTGTAAGGGTCATACAAAATGTATCAAAAAGATAATGTTTACATCGTTCAAAGTAATAATAAATACATGTAGAGTAAGAATCCAAGGTGTCATTGATGAAAAGTAGTGGATGCTACATGAAACGTATGGCAGTTTTCAAAATGTATCCAGTTGCTTGACTAAATGTTTTCTTGTCTATCTTATTACCTGAATGTCTAACCTTCATCGACGTATGTCAATACAGTATTGAACTTGAAGGATTCCTTGTGCAACCCTCGGCTTCCTGAATTCCCCCCATATCTGCCAGTCTAATTCTTGCTGGCTTCCAGAAAGAGCCAACGATATCCAGTGTCTGACCTTTTGGACTGCTGTCCTTCTGCATCTTCCACCCACCTACCCACATGCTGTCAACCTACTCTAGATCTATCCAGAAAAACAGTCACAGAAACCCACAGCTCAGCCACCCAAAACAATACTCCCGCAAACTGAAGTAAAAATGAAATGTGGCTGTTTTTCCTACATTCTGATAAATCGGGATCCATAACTACAATTAGTTTTACACTTTTTACTGAAGTAGCTGCCATACTTTTTTTACTGAGTATTCAGTAAGTATTACTTCAGTTAAATTACAGTAAAATGGAAATATATTGAGCCATTGCAGCAATGAAAGATGTGTATACCTAGTAATGCATCCACTGAAAACCACTCTATCTTTTACTTAAATCTTCTCTGCGATTCCGCACCTCCCTGACTCATCCATAAACTCAAGTTTGTAGGCAGCCTTAAGGATGTAATGGTTGTGTCTCCCGGGTGCTTAAGAGATTAAATTATGGCACAGCATCAATTTTCTGCACTGTGTGAAAGCATTAATTATAGCTGACAACTGCATAAGTCTTACCTTAATATGGCTTAACAAAACTGTCAGGGGATAAATCCACAGTACTGAATAATGCAGTGTTAGAACTTTATATATTAATATCATATCTAATCATTAATAATATCTGACAAAATTAAATCCTTCCCACATCTTTCGGTATATACATGTGCAATGTATAGGGCGGTGCCTGTATCCATTTTATTGCCCTTGGGCCACACAGTATTGCAAGCACTACAGCTGGAGGCTAGTCTACTGGTAATTAGAATTAGTGACATGGTGATTAACTGTTTTTAGCACATAGTTACATGGTGATTTGTTAATTAAGTTGTCAGCATACACGTATGTGGCTGATACTGACAAAGTCAATACTTGTACACAAAAAACTATCTGTTTATGACTGAAAATGAAGTCTAAACTGGACTCCAAATTAAATAAAGACATTAACATCATTGAACAGTGGTTTGAAAAAAAGTTCCCAAAGCTAAATGTCTTTAATACTGTAAAACTGCACTTACTTTTATGGAGGTTTTCTTTTGTGGTAGGAGGGAAAAGGTTTTGACAGTTTTTTTAAGTTCACAGTTGAGATAATTCTGTAAAACAACTTTTAGAATTCTATTTAACACATTTTTGCAGTGTAATAAGAAGCTACTGCAACAACCCACGAAAATAAAAGCAAGATTGATAGTAATTGGGTAGGACTCAAATTAAGTAAGTAATGTGGCAAGGGTACTGCTAGTATTACTTTTGAAGGTTAGGTCTCTTCATTTGTTTCAATACCACTGGACATGTTACAGCTGGATTTTACAGTTGTGTCACATACTGCAAAATGCTGTAACATATTGATTCTATAATGTTTCCAAAATATGATTTCATATGATGCATAACAATAGTAACAGTATGCAACACAACCTTTTCCTGATTTGATATAACTAGAAATTTTCCAGTTGAGCTGCCATATTATGTGTCATGTCTAAAAGAAAAGGATATTGTGCAGTGGCATAACAAAATGACTGCGTGAGGCCACACCAATTTGATATGTTGATTCTTTGCTTTGTTCAGAAAAAAATATGAAGCGACAAGGTGAAAAAAATTAAAATGCAATGGTAAAAAGTCAACATACCAGGATGGTTTATAATTCAAACAATGAAATTTTAACTTTTAATCAAGACAATGCATTGTTACTAATGTTAGGTACAAAAAACGACAAGGAAGACAAGTTTTTTCCTGTTAGGGCCAAAATATTTGGACTTGATACAGAACCTGAATCCTTTTTTTTTTTCAAATCTGAGAAAAATAAAGCAGGCAAATCCACGAACTAATTGATTGAATTGGTGTGGCCTAATATGATATCAAAGAACAACAAATTGTACTATACACACTGTCTACATATGGACAACTTTTCTTTTCAACTTATAGGCTTACAAATCTTTTTGCAAAAAAGAACCAAGCCAAAAGATCTGGCACATAAAATGTATGTGTGGGAGGGCTTAGTGTAAGAAAAATGGGCTTCAAAACTAAGGTGAAAAAAATAATCAGAGGGATTAAAGTTAGATTTAACAGGGATTACGGGATACACTAATCTCCTAATGCCTTGGTACAGATTAATGATAAAACACAGGATATGTGACGTCTGTGAATGAATCATAAGGACTGGAAAGGTGTGTAAAGCCTTAAGGGATTAACCTCATGTTAGGGTCTAAGTTTCCAGGTGTTTGGGCTAGCCTCCTCCGCAGATGTCTTGGAGCAGTGGCATTTATCTTTAAGGGAGCGAAGATATGTGATTTTTTTTCACATGAGCTACGAACCATTTAGGGGTGAAAGGACTCGAAATTCATTTTTGGAAATAGGTGCACTGGTGCACCCAACCTAAAAAATTGGGTGCACAAAAAATTTTGGGGTGCACCGTAGAAACAAAGGCTGCCCTGCTAGAAGCCTGCACAGGAGGCTATGTCTCGCCTACATGTATTTTGGCAGAAGGCAGATGTTGGGTTTTTATTTCAAGGCTATTCTGTAGCTTTCAGGGAGAAACTTAGGGAGAAATTAACAGCAGGAAAGACAGAGGCTTTATTACTGAAAGTTTCGTGTTTTTCAACCGAGCTTGGGGTTAAGAAATTTACAACAGGAAAGGAAGTTAAGCTGGATACAAAAGCACTACAGCTATCCATAAGTTTCTCACTTAGAGAGTACCAGTAACATTATAGTATAGTATGCAACTGTTAACGTTACTTCTGAATAAAGACTGACACAGTACCAAAACTATATGAAACACCTATACTATGAACTGCCAACATTTCAAAAGCACCGAGTTTAATGTTGTTGAGCACTCAGTATACCAATCATGGTACATGAAATTTAATAAATTTGGGGAATTTTGATGGCTTTGCTGTAATTCTTGTGCTTCAATCTCAATCTGCATTCTTGCTGCTGGGTATTCCAGTTATGTGGTCCTTTCAGGAGGCAGGAGGTATCTTAACAGACTAATTTTTGTGGGTATGCTTTGTTGTTTTTGAAAATATATTAGAGTCATTTTCATCCTTTTTAATGATAAACAAATTTGGCTAGTTACCTTTGTGAATGGAGGATTTGTGTTCGGTGTGTTTGTGTATTTGTTTGCTTGTGTGTCCGTAGTTATTTGAAAGGAGTCACAGGAAGTGAGGGGGGAAATGGTATAACCACAGACTGACAGGAAGGTCAAGTTGGAGGTCAAAATGGTCTCCCCACCAGCTGACAGTGAAATAAGCACAGAATTGGCAAGACATTCACAATAAATAAATGAATAAAACAAGAAATTCACAACTTTAAATACTTCATGAAAATGTGAAATCTTCAATTTCTTGTTTGTTTTTTATTTTACACTATTTTTTCATCAACTTTAACACTATCTCTAACTTAGCACCAGTTTCTCAACCCAAGCTTTTTGCCATGCATGATAAGAAGTTTCCGACAGACGTTGTAGGTTTATGGGTGTCTAGAGGCTGCAGTATACTTTATACTAGAAGCCCCTTCCATTTCATGGAGGCTATTACAAGTTTAAGATGCCTATCAACCTACAAATGCCCAGGTCACTGGCATATGTATTTGACCCGTGACTGCCCTCAAGTCGTAAAGTCTATCACAGAGCCATAGCCTGCTATACAGTCACCGGAATAAATTGTTTAGCATAGCACCTTTTCACAAGACATTGGATGAGTTTTAAAAAAAAAAGGACAGCCACCAGATTAGGTCCCAATTTGACCTTGACCTTTGTCTACCCAAGACCTACCCACATACCAAATATCACAATCTATCCTGGCCTTCTTTTAAGTTATACTGACCCACAAATATGCAGAACACATACACACACACTCAGACACACTGACCAAATACAATACCTCCATTTTTTCCAGGAGGTAACAAAAGTTTTTTTGCTTACACCATCAGTAAAGTACAGAATCAGGCCTCTTAGCACTCCACTCTCTTAGTTGTTCCAGTCTTAGAAGTTAGATTCTGCTTCGTCAGGTGAACTCTTACCAAAGAGGTGAAGGCTATGGTCCCTTTGGGAGGGTAGAGACTTGCCAGGCTAGCCCTTTATTTGCTTACATTTCTTTTGATTTACGCCATTGACGTCAGTAAAAGAGTACATGGCAGGGAAAGATTGCTCTGTAGTTTTATATCCTGAAAGGGGGTTGTATGTCCCTGTGGGTACATGCTCATTTACTTGGGGGTTTCAATACTTACATGTGTGCATGTCGGGGTAAAATGGCTTCTACATGTACTTTGGCCACGGCAAGCAATTTAACTTGTCGGGAATGGGACTAAGGATACTATAGAGGCATACAGTACAGTTCTTTAAGTTAAAACCAGTGTAATTTGTCTTCTTCTTGGATTTAAAGCAATAATGCTGAACTAGTTGCAAGGTGGTCTTGTGGCTATAGGGTTGTTGACTCGGAATCTGAAGGTTCTGGGTTCGAATCTCCGCAGGCCCCAGTGTTGTACCCTTGGGAAAGGCACTTTAATTTACTCCTACTTCCTCACTGAAAATGGATAGGATATAAAGCCAGAGGTCCCGTGTTTGAGGAGAGTCACATTTGGGTGACTGTCTTCAAACTATAATTATAGACAATAACATGAAAATATAGAGGCTGAGGAGAAAGTACACACACTATTACTAGCATGGTAGAAAATATAGCCAGGGTCCTAATTTTTCTTCGGGTCTTTTTGTCTTCTTGCTACAATTTTGTTCTAAATGTCCTAGATCCACGGAAATAACTTGGCATGGCCTTGGCGGCACACCTGTATGAACAGCTTGGGCAAAATCGTTTGAAAGACTCTTTAACCGTCTTGGTAGTCCCTCGACTTTAGACGTACCGCCTTTCCGTAAACGGCACGGCTACCGGCTTACCTAAAACCACAACAAGCTTAAGGCACCACCTGCGGTCTGCCAACCCCTACCGTAATTGCGGTCTCTACCATATCAAATGGGCTGCAGGAAAATAGTTGAAATAGGCCAAATACATGTAGAATAATTTGCCAGAAGTTAGCTTAGCATTTGCTACCAACAAATCAAGAAATTGTTCTCAAGGGCAATCTCAGTGACTGTGAAAATGGGGAAAATTTTTGAGACCGAGAAAAAGCGGTCACCATGGACAGGTGGCCAGCTTGAAGAGGTGGGCACCTTGGCAGGTTTGACTGTACACAGACTGCACAACTTGACAGTGAGACTCAGCCAACTTTAAGACATTCTTTGGACCCCAAGATATGTGTGCAAGATGACACATTCTTCTTGTGGGAGGAACTAAGAACTTTAAGTTCAACTTGACAATTAGCTTTTCTTCCCAGGTGTCTTGGCTTTCATCCAATGTAGAAAGGGTTTCCCAGAATATATAGTAGGGAGAATGGCAGAGAAGAATGTTAAACTTTTTACTCCAATTTACAGACTGATGAATACATTCTGTAGATATACTGTTTGCAAATTCAAAGTATCCTAAATACATTTTGAGTTTTCATAAGGCCACACCAAGTAAATTTTATGGATGACGTCCTTTGGAGACCCTAAATCTAATGCGAGAGGGCGAAAAAAACAAGATGCCTAGATTAGAAATATACTAAGAGACGACAAATGTTAGGACACAAATTGAATGAGGTGACACAGTGTAACAAGCAAGAAGTCTTTTATTCATCATCAAAACAGCAATAAATCAGGTGGAACAGCAGTTGTCGTCCTGTCCTGTTTTCGCGTTACGGGTTCCACGTCAATCTGACGATTTGCAGCACTGTCGTGACTCTTTGGTCATAGTTACAGGAAGCGGAATTTCTTGTTTTTTTTCTAGGAACAGGCCAAAATCAATGCGCGCGCGGACGTCATCCATAAAATTTACTTGGTGTGGCCTAATCTTAACAACAAGGATAAAATCTATGGGATTATATTATGTTATTTTAACATTTCTGAGAATTCTTGATATCCCAAATTTTCTTAGAACCAAAATTCTTGCCAACTCTTCTCTCCCAACATCGTTATTTTATCTGATATATATACAATTTTCCATTGTCTTACATTGACATAACTTGTGTTTCCTTTGTACAATCATAATCTGCATGACATTGTATGAACAATTTTTTACAATGATAATCCACAATTTTAATAATTCAAAGTACTGTACGGGAAAGATTTCTCACATTTTACTTCAGAAAACAATAACAGTTTCTTCCACAATCTGTTCTTGTATGACCTTCTCTTGTCCTATGCGAGGAAAATATAGGTCAAACCCGGATGATATCGCACAAGCCCGACCGGGAAACGAGATTGCGAATATTCAACGCAGAGCCCTTCTCCCACCAAATCGTGACAATGCTAATATCACTCCACTTTGGGCAATACCCATCACATTAATTTACATCATGTGTCCTATATACAATTTTGTGTACCCATGCTGTGTAATAAATATAATTTGGGCAATGTTTTCTCTAGTAGTGTGCTGCCCAGGGGCTAGATTTACTTGGAAATCAATCACCGATGAAAGAAATTCTGTGGACTAGAATGATTGAAATGCTAATAAAAATGGATTTCTATGCGGGATGTGCTAGGCTGATACATGAAGGGCAAGGCTGTTGTCTTATTTTTTCTTACCAGGAAAAATGTCGCATCTGTGTACATTTGTAGCTCTGTGGAGTAAAGCATTATAGTCTCAGATTACCTTATTCTAACCTTCTCCCTATACTGTTTAGCATTAAATTTGTATTGGCTACAGGGGTAAGACAGTAAGCTGGTTATCATATGAAGTAAAACCTTTTTTCTGGAGAAATATTAGGACTGGGACCAGGGATATCACATTTTTTGTGCAGGGCTCGAAATACTGGGTGCATGTGCACCTTAGTGCACCCAAAATTGGAGCTGTGCACCCAATTTTTTCTCTGGGTGCAATGGTGCACCCAAATATTGTTGTAGGAATATTTTTGTACATACCAAATGTATAATAGTATACAAGATATTCTTGACATCTAAGTGTCAGAAAAATCATAACATCCTTATTGTTGTACTTGTTTAAGATTTTGAAGTTAGCTCATTTCAAATTCAAGGTCAGAAGCTGAACAGTAAGATCTGTAATTAGGTTTGTTTTATATGGTGCACCCGAAAAAATATTTTAGGTTGGGTGCACCAGTGCACCTATTCCCAAAAATGAAATTCGAGCCCTGTTGTGACATTTGGTCAAAACGTTCGTATTTTTACCTCCGGGGAAGGAGATATCCTTCCGCGAGGAGGTTTTACTATTGTTCGAAACATTTCTGTCAGCAGCTGTTTCTCGCGATCGGCTGGACGGAATTGTCTGTGGTTCGGTATACGTATTGCTATTGGGCTGCAGATGATGCAGAACGTTTTTGTTTAATTGCATATGTGTTTATGGGCGTCGAAATAAAAGGTTTTTAAGTGCTCCGGACACCCCCGCCATGCTGAAAATGGAATTTACCATGTTGTTAAGGAATGGGGAGGTTTCAGTTTTGGGTCTTACCATTCAAAAGGGGTCAAACAGAGGGGTGTCTGGTTCCGATAAAAACGTTGGGTGACGGCGCAGCAATGACGGCGCGGGATGACGGCGGGGGTAATGGCGCGGGTGACGCTGAACGCTGGGTGCAAGCCGAGTCAGCGCTAGATCTTCGTGTCGCGGCATTTATTTCCAGAAATACGGCGATACACGTCAATTTATTTCAAGTACGGAGCGTAGCTAGCATGGCAGCAGCCAGCAGAAGCGGTGGGCGGGCGGTAACGTTATGCAAATCTTGCATGACGTATCCGCGTTACGCGTCTCTGATTGGTTGTTCGCTTCAGCTGAGATCGCCGGGCGGCAACATGAAGGGCGCGGGGACGCGATTTTTCTGTTTGAAAATATGCACTAAACGCTGTTTTCCAGGACTGCATAGCCACATCTAGTGAAAAAGTGCACAATTAATATAAATTTGGGGGGAAATATTTGTTTCTTTGTCGATTTATGGTGTCGATTTATGGAACCCGGAAGTGCAGCCGAGACCAGCGGGCAGCGTAGACCAAGTTTGACGTGTACTGTACGATCAAAACATAAACAAAACTCCCGCTGAAGAAGGGAAATTATCCTGTATGTATGCATTTCAGATCCCAGTGACTATGTTTACGATGGGAATAATTGTGGATACGCACGATGCGCACGATAAGCCTCAGAAATTTTAATATGTCGCAAGTGGGGCATTCTATAGTATAGGCTTGCACGGCCAATGTCTGGCACGCTACGCGGCGTACGTAGTACACTGCTGCACATCACAGCCAGCGATTCAGTGTCTTAAAATATTTTTTAACATCAGTATAACAATATTTTTAAGCATATGTGATCAAATTTCTGTAAAAAAATTTGCACAATTGTAAACATAAAACATGAATAGATCGCTGCTATACTGGGCGTACCATTTCGCGTACATGGCCGGCTGCCCGGCGCAAATAGTAGTAGAAATACTGTCCCGATTTTTCTCAGTAGAAAACCAGAATAAATCACGCACCCGTAATTTGGCTTCGACCCAGAGCTCCTACTTCAGAGTTGAAACCTCAAAAATAGTAACTTTATTAGAGCATGGAGGTATTATACCTCTATGATTGGAAGAAATATAGTATTGCGACACGTGCATAGAATTTGACAAATGGGGGGGGGGGCGTGGCGCTACCTAAAATTCTGCTGCGCTACCTAGTTTTTGCAATAGGTAGCACACTGTGCTACTTTGCTCAAAAAAGTATTTCGAACACTGCGTTAATCAACAGTCCATACCGAACCAACCGTCAGTAGCCATCAAACCGGCATACAAACATATTACGCACATAACTTTCATACTACACACAAACAAATAACCTAAACCAATAGAACACAAAAAAACCCGGAGGTTTGAAATCTACGATTTCCCTTGTTATGATTTTGAGTTATCTCTACCCCCCCTTGCAGGCCCTCATTAAAGAAAGAAAAGTGGCAACTCTTCGAACCTAAAACAGAGTTGTTGCGGACTGAACAAACATCCTGCATACTGACAGTTGGGGTTGTACTTGAGGTACGAGTATGTGCACACTTTGACTCCTGACCACACTTGACCCCCAGTGATTGATGTCCCCACTCTAACCATGACACCTCATGACGTCTGTTTGAACACTATCCCAGACAGTTTATACCAAACGTTTATTTTCATTCAAACTTAAAGTAAAACCCTGAACTTAAAGTTGTCTTCATGTATATCTTACCCAGGGCTTGAAATATTTTTGCTTTATTTGTATTATTAGGCCACAATTTTATGGATGACATCAGCGCACGCATTAATGTTTGCCTGATTTTGGGAAAGAAAAAAAGAAATTTTGTTGACAGTGGTCACCCATGCCGAAAATGGGCAAAGATGTCTGTTGCCATGCCGGAAGATGGATGGCAGATAACTATGAAGAGAGGATTAACATGTTTCTTACTTTGATGCAGTGATATGTGATGCTGGCTGTGTATATGTGATATTCCAACTGAATCAAAACCGTTTGTACAATGATTGAGTCAAAATTTAAAAATGTAGAACTTTTTTTCGCGTGCTCGCATTAGATTTGGAGTCTGCGGAGGATGTCATCCATAAAATTTACTTACTGTGGCCTTACGTACTGGTAGCATTGGAAATAACCTTCACTTGATAAATTTTACCTGCACTGCTCTGCATATTTTGATGGAGTATGTATCAAACTGCAAACAGTTTACAAAACTTTTTTATCACTTTTTATTTAGCATTTCGCAGGTGGAAACAACTGAAAAATCATCAATACGGCAAGCAAAAAACCACAAACACATATATGTAAACATCAGAAATACCTGCACAGTATATACGTGTAGTACTTGCACTAACCTGCAGGTGGTATTTCCAGCCCCGTTAATCATCTATTAACCATTTTCCTTAAGATAATAACCAAAAACAGGCTTTTAAAACTGCTTGTTGTAACAGTCTTTTAGTTTTACCCCAGCGTGACAGGGGCCTTGTTTTAGTTACAGGGGACAGCCTGGTCAATGCCTGCATTAAATGGTCCATTAACCTCTAACCTACACCTACCCAAATCATCCCTGTCCTGTCAACCTGATTCAAACGCCTGTCAAACAAGACCTAAACACTGGGACTGTCTCAGTTAGGGACACATTTAGAGGCTCCACATGGGGAAGCAAGAAGTAGAAAGAGGGTGCGGCCATGACCAGGAGGGTCTGCATGGGGGGATCCTGGCAACACATAATAAATCTTGAAAGGTTAGCAATGTCAAAGGAGGGTCTGGATGGGGGGATCCTGGCAACAAATAATAAATCTTGGAGGGTCGGCAATGTTTGAGGGTCTGGATGAGGGGATCCTGGCAACAAATAATAAATCTTGGAGGGTCAGCAATGTTGGAGGGTCTGGATGGGGGGATCCTGGTAACACATAATAAATGGGGGATCCTGGCAACCTAAGAATTGAGTTGTAAATCTTGCCAAACGTTTTGTGAGAGAGTTCAATTCATAATCAATGGTGGTTCCACTATTTACAGAAACAATTGGTTCTCATTTTCTCACAAATTAAGACAGATTTTATTATCTGATTTTATGGATTCCCATAATTACACACAGACACTGAGAACCATTACTACATATTGGCCTGCACTCTATAAAGGACCAAGACAATGTACTTGAGGCTATAACAGAAGACAAAGGATGACTTGGGTTTGATCCAATTACACAGTACTTAAGCCATGGCCGGACTTCAATTACATTCCAATACAATAGGAGCCTTGCCAATTTAGTACCGCAGTTTTTCAAACCACCACAAAAGAAATGGCAGAACAACATGAAAACAGTAGGTGAATGGTTATAGGATCTGTTAGACAAAGTGCAAACATACGGCTACTTGGGCGACCTGTTGTCCTGCTATAGGCCCAGGTTCACGATACAATACAATTTAACTTAGTAGGTTAAAGTTAAAGGTGGTTCCATAGCCTTTTTGAGGCAGTAGTGGCAGTGGGTTAATTGTTAGTCCACTGTATCTAGGGCACGATATTGGAAGGTAGAGCCCATCCCTCTCCTTCCACTGCCTTTTACCTCCCCAACCAAGTGCTTTTATGGTCTTGCAAGACCGACGAATGCCTACTACTACTACCTCCCCAACCAAAGTCAGGTACCCATTTTGCACCTGGGTGGAGTGAGGAAAATAGTGTTAAGGACACATGGTCTTGCCAGCAATGCAAGGAATAAGTGAATCCCGTACCTGTTACCTAGCCACTAGGCCATTTGATCAATGCAACAATACAAATTACAAAGCATTAAGTATAGATTGGACACTTTTGAGACTTAACCATGTGAAGTAAAATCTGAAAGGACCAAGCCTTCTAAGTTCTATACAAATTAACTCATGAAGAAAGATCAACACAGTCATGACTGAAGAGCGGAAAAGAACCTTGAACCTTTTTGACCTTGACTTTAACCCAACCAAGCTTTAAGAAAGGTACAAGTTCATTAAGGACTTCCCCAGGCCAGGCAAAGTTCTTTAAGTGAACAACCTGATGCCCATTGTATTCTTACTTCTTCAAATATCAAAGTGCCTTAATCAAACAAAACTAAATGTGCTTTGAGATCATAGTTATGAACAGTTAACAGTGGTGTAACAGCGGGGTTCAAGCGCCACCAACTGACCTAACAGGCACAGACCTTTTGGCCTAGTGGTTAGTGCATTGTGTTCCTGTACTGCGGGGTCCCAGGTTCGATTCCCGGGAGCCTAGGAGATTTCAGGAGTATTTACAACTCATCCCATTTCTGTTTCATAGTTCTGAAAGGAAAGACATTTTTTACGAGTAAAGACACATGTTTGAAATCTTTCATCACGCTTAATTGGTCCACTGGTAGACATAATTGGACACCTAGTGGATTGTAATGCGTCATCTAGTTACGCACAAGCCCTTAGATCTAATGGTTTTCATGTACTTCTGAGCTGTTTTTCTTTTCCTTCCATTGCAGTACTAGTATAGTCTATACAGGTACTGAAATGGAAGGAAAAAGGAAAACAGCAAGTGCAAAAAAGTCTTATATTTATAATGGCAACTAAAAGCCCACTGAAAAATTGGAATGAGTTCATTACCTTTTAAGTTTACATTTACAAATTGATCATTTTAAGAGCACACAATTCAGTGAAAGTGCAAGTGGATTTTCCTATTATCTAGCTCAAGTTAAACATCCAAAGAGCTTAAGAAGAGTTGCTATCGACATTCCTTGATGCAGTCAAAATACACAAGCTGACTTTTGAGTGTCAACTCTGATATTTCTTTGTGCTAGACTAAACAACCGGCCAAGTCATGAAAAATGGCTTAAAAAATGGTACTACTGCTTTCTCTGCTTAGCACTCAGGGAAAGAGTATAGGAGTTAAAGTTAAACTAACAACAGTACAACACTACCAGTGGACTAGCCCCCTGCTGTAGTGATTGCACAACTGTGTGGCCCATGGGCTATTGAACCGGAGAGGGGCACTGCCTATGCACAATCTGATAGGGGAAGGACTTTAACCTGGTATTAGGTACACAGCCCTAACTATAGGTGTTGGTAACAACATCAGTCAACATAGAAAATCCTCTTCTTGCCTCATTACCTCAAGTTGCATGCACTGACCTACATGTATATTTGTGCTAGCTCAAAAAACTCAAACAAAAAAGTGAAATTATATCTGATTAGAATTTGATTGTACTGGTACATGTACTATATATGCAATGTGATACATTGACGTTTTGAATTTCTTAATTTTAAGACTACAGGAATAAACTGCAAGCAATCTGAGATACAGTTGATTTTGAAATTCACAGATCATACTTAATCATGACAAAAGTTTTGGGTTGACTACAATTATATTTACATGTATGTATGTTTTGTTTCGTTTCTGAACTATGTATTTGTCAATAAAAAATTCAGTGATTGCCCCAAAAGCAAGCCTTTCTTGTGGAACAAACGCGTCACCACATTAGTGCTGCCCTCCTTGGTGCCAACAATGCGTCCGAGGAAGACAAGACGACACGGCAGCCTGCGTTTTCGCGAAAGTGGATATCGCGGGAGGATTAGGGAGGCCATACTCCTAATGGCCAGGGCTCGAAATAGTTTTTCTTTTCCATACCTGCTGCAGGTAAGGTTTAAAATTACCTGTACCTGGCAAATTCTTCCTGCAACTTAGCCCTTCGCTAGAATAGACTTGAAATCTGTTTAAAAGAATAGAATCTATGAGTTATTGTTCATATTTGGACATAAAACACTTTTTATTAATTGTTATGTAAGGTAATGTAAGATATTCTAATTTGCTTTATGTATTGTACTGCTATGTATTGTTGTATTGTAAACATTTAAGGACTCTAGCTAAGAAGATTACTATACAGTTTTATATCACTAATGAAGATTCTAAATGAACAAACAAGTCAAACCGATAACTGTTTATTTCAATTCCTAATTTAACAGCGGGTAAATATCAAATATAGTGAACAAAAACCTCCAAACCCTTGCAGTTTAGGACCAATGCAGGTTAGGTGCAGGTAGACATCAGAAGTACAAAAAAAAAAAAGAGTAGAATTTTTTCCTGTATGGACCTGGACATATGCAGGTGGTATTTTGAGCCCTGGCTGCTTAAATGGGTCATGTATTTTCAGGACCAAGTCAGAGGTGCTAATTACTTAGGCAAGGAGATATATTAGGTTGCATTCTAGACCATACGTTAGTAGGACACATATACATATAACCCAGCCTGAACCATAATCTCTCAGCAAGAAATCTGATCGTTTCAGACTTCTGGGAAGTACTTGGGGTTTCCATGAATTTATTGGAATAACCAAGGAGATTGTATGACGTACTTTGATCAGTTACTTCTATTAAAAAGGACAGAAACTGTGCAGGGTCGCTTGTGCAATTCTCGGCTTCCTGAATTCCCCCATATATCGACCTTTGCTTATTCTAGGCCTTCAAGTTCACCCCATTTCCTGTATCTGACCTTTTGACGTCATTCTGCCTGTCATCTTCCCCCACCCATGTGCTGTCAACCTAATCCATCCAGACAAACATATATACACAGACAACACTATGGTCAGAGGTCACCAGCCAAGATGGCCGCCTTCTTAGATCCTCCAGCCCTGGGGATCTGAATCCAGCTCAATCCCCAGTGGGGGAGGATCCCAGCGGTCATCTTTGGCAATAGCTAAGTACTAGATAGATTTCTCAGTTCTTTTTTGTGTTCATTTATGATTTTTGTTGGGTAGATAGAAAGAAAACCTCCATATTGTGGCACTGGTATGACGCTGCCCTCCCACCCTACCGTCTGTTATCTTTTGAGTTTACAAACGTTTTTCCTTGTTTTCATACTCTGCTTGATACCTGACATTATGCCCAATGGAACCACCAACAAGTCCAGCAATGATTCCTCAAGTGCCCCTTGTGGCATTTGTGACTTGCCTGTCACCTGGTCTGATAGAGGTGTAGAATGTGAAACATGTGGAACCTGGTTTCATGCATCCTGCCAGCACATTGGATCTGATACGTACCTGAACATTACTCCAAACACGACATGGCGCTGCGTCATCTGTACCAACAAAAACTACAGTAGTACTCTATTTGACCTACATGGAGTGGAACAGGAATACAGTAGTAATTTAAGCTCCTCCTCCCTTCCAGAAAATGAAACTGGGTTTAGGCCTCTCCACTCTTCTACCCCCACCCGTAACAGCCAACACGGCAGACAACAGAAACGACCTTTGAGACTGCTGAACGTCAACTTCCAGTCAGCCTCGGGTAAACCTGCAGAGATTGCAAACTTGTTGCAAAGTACTAAACCAGATGTCGTCTTCGGAACAGAGACCTGGCTCAACCCAGACATCAAGACCCCAGAGTTTTTCCCTGACGGCTTTAATGTCTACAGGAAAGACCGAACTGGAAAGCGTGGCGGCGGAGTCCTCATAGCAGTCAGAGATCACCTGCAGTGTACAGACGGTCCCCGAGCTTGACTCCTGGCGGTGAAATACTTTGGCTGAAGCTACTCACACGCAACCAGCGGCCACTCTACCTCTGCGTGTTCTATCGCCCTGACTCCTCTGACCAAGCAGCCCTTGAGAAGCTCGATACGGCACTGCGCAGAGCCGCAGGGATGAAGAACGCCCAGTTGATCATCGCCGGTGACTTCAATTTTCCATCATGGGACTGGGAAACCATGACACTGAAACCAAACCCAGCCCACACGACACTTCATCGACAGTTTGTCGACCTCCTGTATGACACAGGCCTAGACCAGATAGTACAAGAACCAACACGCGGTGAAAACACCCTAGACTTGGTCCTCACAAACTCACCATCTCTTATACCCCGTGTTGAAGTTATCCCAGGTATCTCGGACCACAGTATTGTGTACTTCGAGTTTAAGACCAAGCCTGATGCAATACAGAACATCAACGTCCCATCCTCCTCTACAGCCGCGCCAACTGGGAGGCCATGAAGGAGGACATGGTGTCACTGCAGCAGGACTTCCATGATATGGAAGTCTTTCCAACAGAAGCACTGTGGCAGAAGTTCAAGACTGCATTGAAGGGCAGCATGGCTGCACACATCCCAACCAAGAAGCCAAGGCGAAAACAATCCCTTCCTTGGATGACCCCAGACATCCATCGGCTCATTAGAAAGCGCAACAGACTTTACAGGAAGATGAAGAAAAGTGGCAATCAAGACATGCAGACTGAAGTCAAGAAACTGAACAGAGAGATCAGAAAGCAGATGCGACGCTGCTACTGGAGATATACTGAAAACCTATTCTCCCCCATGAGTTCAGGAGAAGACACCAGGACATGCCAAAAGAGATTCTGGACTTACGTGAAACATCAGCGTTCCACTACCATTGGCATCCCCGCCCTGAAGTCTAACGGAAAGCTTGTCACTGATCCCAAACAGAAGGCTGAACTCCTGAATAAACAGTTCTACACTGCATTCAGCGAGGGCGCCACATACACAGCATCAGAGTTCAAAGACCGGTGCTCACTACCTGGCTCCCGTGACAACTTTCCCCCATGGATGACATACAGATTAGCACAGCTGGCATTGAGAAACTCTTGGCAAAGTTAAACCCCGCCAAAGCAGCCGGCCCAGACGGCATTACTCCACGCGTGCTGAAGGAACTGGCTAAAGAACTGTCTCCCATTCTTACCACCATTTACCAGTCATCACTGCGCACAGGTCAAATACCTCAAGACTGGAAGGAGGCGTTAGTGACACCAGTGTTTAAAAAGGGAGAACACTACAGGGCATCAAACTACCGCCCCATCTCCCTCACCAGCGTTCCCGCTAAAATCCTAGAACATGTCCTAGTTAGTTCCATCATGCACCACTTGGAATCAAACAACATCCTGTCTACACAGCAACATGGCTTTCGCAAACACCGTTCCTGCGAGACCCAACTCCTTGAATTCACAGAAGAGGTCTTTTCAGCAATGGAGAACGGTGTTACGACTGACGTAATCATTATGGATTTCGCGAAAGCGTTCGACCGCGTAAACCATAGTCTACTTGTGCACAAGTTGGATTACTACGGGATTCGCGGCAACACAAACAGGTGGATAGGAAGCTTCCTTAGCGACCGCCGGCAGGCTGTGGTAGTCAGCGGCACCCAGTCAAGCTACGTGAGTGTGCGATCGGGCGTCCCACAGGGCACGGTGATAGGTCCAAGTCTCTTCATTGTGTACATTAACGATCTACCGCAGAGGATCTCGTCCCCCTCCCGACTATTCGCGGACGACACCGCTGTGTACCGGTTGATCACCTCTCCCAAAGACCCCCCAAAGCTTCAAGAGGATCTCAACAAGCTGGAGGACTGGGAGAGGGAGTGGGACATGTCCTTTCACCCAGACAAGTGTTACCAGCTACCCCTGACGAGAGCTAGAAAACTACCGATCGCAAATCCCAGCTACACCCTCCATGGTCACACACTAGCACGAGTATCCTTTACCAAGTACCTGGGTGTTACGCTTCAGACAGACCTTTCCTGGCGCATGCACATCGACAATACATACTCCAAGGCCAACAGGACATTGGGCTTCTTAAGGCGAAATCTTAGAGTGTGCTCCACCAAAACCAAAGAGCTTGCATATAAAGCCTTGGTCCGCCCAATTGTGGAGTATGCCTGTTGTGTATGGGACCCCTACACCGACGCTGACACAAATAAGATCGAGAAAATCCAACGAAGGGCAGCACGCTTCGTTCTGAACAGACACCGAAACACCTCTAGTGTCTCTGACATGTTGGATGAGTTACAGTGGGCTTCTCTCCAAGGCCGCCGCCGTACCACCAGACTCGCCATGATGTACAAGATCCAGCATGACCTTGCATGTGTGAGATGCGACGCCTTGAAGCCCGTGTCTGGCAGCAGGAGAAGCCGGAGAGGCCACAGTCAACAGCTCCAGGACATAACTTGCCGCACGAACTACAAACACTATTCCTTTCTTCCTCGCACTATCCGCGATTGGAACGCCCTGCCCACAGACACTGTCCAATCCCCGTCTTTGGCCACCTTTGTCTCGAGGGTGTCCAGTCCGGCCTAGACTCAGTCACGCTGGTGACCTTCGACCCGAGACATGTCAATTATTGCCGGTATCGGCAGTTGGACATTACCGGAAGAAGAAGAAGAACACCAGAACACAAGAGTGCTACCATCATCTTTCAAAAAGGATGCCTTGTACCACTACTACAGCAATGGTCTTTTTTTTTTATACAGGAAATATTTCCGCAGTCTTTGTGATGAGCTTTTTCAAGTATTTCAAACTTCTGTTTGATAAATGTGATGTTCTTATTTTTCTCATATTGGTTTGACATGGCAGATTTATACGAGCGAACTTCTGTTAATGATTGCCCATCAAGTATTGCTATACAAGTCGTTAATGTTATGATGCCCTTGAGAATTGGCATGAAGCCCCCTCTCAGTGGGAGGTATACAGCTACATGAACAAGTCAAATGCCCCTGCCAAACAAGTGTTAATCCTACCAATAAAAGTACTGGCAAGGGTCATATCTTAATGGTTATAAAAATACATGGGGACAAGGAAAGACCATATTTTAATGGCATTTGGGGAGGGATACTGATAAGCTGGCCCCTCCTTGTCATTGGCAAAATGGTCCACAAATTGAAGAACTTTATTTGCAAAATCATGCCCGTAGGCTAATTGCTTTTACAATCAAGTATAATACTCATTGCAGTACAGTAACAGGAGACAGGTAACAACTGTCTGGGAAAAAACTTCTACTACTACGCTAGCTATAATGGGTTCGACTTCTTCTTTGAAGGCAGTGGATAATGAATAGTCCCACATTCTGCATAATTAGTGGGTTTTGTGATGTTAGTAGAAATGCAGTTTTTACATTAAAAGCATCCAATGCAATTTGAGGGAGGCTAAACTTGATTTTAAAAGTCAGTTTTCTGGTCATTCTTTTAATGTAGTAAGTTGAATCAACCCTATCCCATAGCATCTGTGAAGCAAAATTGCAATGTCGCTGACCAAAAATGTTTCCTTGTTTGGCAAGATAGGCTAGTACTAGCTATTTATTGGTGGTACCCAAAAATAAAGGTGCTCCTCACGTACGTAGCTTGTTTTACCTATTTCAAACCCTTTAAGTATGAAATGATGACATAAATGTGTTAAGAAATGACAGTAAATGTTAATATCAGAAAGATTTTCTCATCCAAACTATTTTTTGTTTGCCACCCTGAAATTGGATGCCTTTAAGTTTAAGGAGTTAGCTGGAAAAAAACAAGTACCACCTGAAAAGACAGCCAAAACAACATGCCTGCTTGAAGATTAGTATCAAACTACAAATACAGTGTGGTGTTGAAATGGTATTGTCTGGCGCTTTGATAGTTTTTGCAAGGCAAAGCTCCAAAGTCAAGTTTCAATCCCCCCTATATCAAAGACCCCTTGTTCTTAGCAGAGCTCTCTTAGAAAAACATTTCACTAAGCTCTTAACGTAATTTCTGGCAAACTTCTTTTGCTAAGTACAATGGTACAAAACTATGTACCTAGTAGTACTGCTTTGATAGTCGTTACATCAACACAATAAAATTAGAAACCTTTCAAAATTCTAGCCCTTCAGTTAAACCCTATGCAATTGTGTCTTCTCCTTGATAGACATTTTCATTTTCTGTTCTATAAATACGAATACAACCAAGCTTATTCTTAATCTAAATGTAGCATAGTTCCAGGTAATGCCGTATTTGTATTAATGTTTTGTACTTTATGATCGTCTATTTATGACGGGACTTAAGAACAGTAAAAGTTAACTGCTAAAAGCATGTTGTTAGCAAATCCATGGCCATTAAAATAGAGCCATGAATGCATAGTCACCGAGTCAAGGCTTACTAAAAGTAGTAACATTTCTTTAACCACTGCAACTGTACACTTAGGTACTATTCAAGGCCTTTCCTTCCCACTAGATTTGATTACTACCAGGAGGGATTCTTTTAGCATGTTTTCTCCGTCAAAGACTTCTTTCCTTGGTCAAAGTCATCTGTTATGTATTGTACTGGGAAACTTAGGGATTTACGTTGACTTTTTGGTACTGCTCTTAACTCTGTAAATGCCTCTCTTGTGCAATTTGTATATGAAATAGTTTAATGTAATGTTGAAATGTACAGTACTAATGTGAATGATCAAAATTTGAATTTTACTATGCTAAATGTATGTAATATCATGTAAATATTTTTAATGTGTAATTCTATGACCACATCTTGACTCCAAGATTGTGCAGTGGTTAATGTTTTTAAAACAGGATGTGCATCTTTGAACGTAATTCAGCTTTATGCTGCAATGTTCTTGATTTTAGCAATAAACCATTTTTATTTGATTGATTGATTGATTGATTGGTACAGATAGAGGTAACATTGTATAATATAGCAATGATAAATCAAGCAACTTCAAGTTCAAGAACGTAGAAATAAACTTGTACTTAGTTACGCGAACTTGTATGCTTCCAATTGTTAGAAAGGATTTAACCACGCGGCTTCAGTAGATGTAATTCAATCAGGTATTAAACCACTTCCTGAATTCCTCCAGGCAATCAACTGTCAAAATCCCCTCCCACCTACCACCTGTAACCACAGCTATTAGGACACACACAGGTATAAATCTATGATTCAGCCACCCAAAACAATACTCCCAGACCGAGAAGTAACTGACTAGCTTCTTCTTCTTCCGTTAATGTCCGGCTGCCGTCGCTCCGGCAATTACTGACATTTTTAACGGGTCAGAGGTCACCATATACTAGTAGCTTATAAGGCACCTGGCATATTTCACCTCCCTATATATGTCTGTGTATAAGATACACTATTTTGTAAGGCTGGAAACAAGATGTTGCTTTAGACTTGCCCGTTTGGAGTAACTGAGTCTACCAGTCTGACCATGGATGGCATGAGAGGTGAAGAGTGTGTGTATACACTGTACATTAGGGACGCACACCAAATGTCAAAGTGTGCTCTAACTTTACCGGGGTCGGATTTCTGACCCTCCCGACGATTCGGCACAGGAAACTCTCCATCTTTCCCGCAGTGTTGGAATATTTCAAAGTCGGGTAACAAAATCTTTCATTCTGGGGGCTATTTAAGGACAAGGAATTCACCATTCCAACAAATATACTTCCAAATTATTATCATTGTGCCCAGAATTATTCTTAATGACACACGTGATTATTTTTTCAGAACAGAAATTTAAACATGAAGCTGTCAAATTTTAGAACCTATGCTGAGGGAAAAATAAAGTAAACAAATGTCACAAAATTTCTATTTCCAATTGTAATGTACATTTTTAGAAGCAAATTGTGTTAAAACAGCAATGTTTATGTATATCAGCAAGTCACTTCTAAATGCATACACACTAGTCCCCACGAGTAGTTTCAAATGTCCAAACAGATTACTTTGAGTGGGGAGTTAATATACCAGAGGAGCAAACCCCGGGGGCATTTACCTGTCCAGGTCAATATAATGCACTGGACATCTCGTATTGTTCACCTAACACGGTATTACAAACACTTTACATGGAGTGGGGCTAGGGTCACATAAGCTACCAAACACACTATTACAGTTACAGACACCTTCACAAATATGCATGCATAGGGATGTGTATAATTCCTGACAATTTGCCATTTCGCTTTCTTTAAACTTTTATTCTACAATTTGTCAAAGGCATTTGCAAACACATTATGTTGAACTCAAGTAAAGGCTTAACCAAAGTCCATATATCAGTGCAGTTCATATAATTTAAACCTAACAGAATGAACCGTAAGTTTGCAAAATACACGTCTTGTACCATGTAGTTTCAGCATTGAAATGTATAAAATGGACATTCTTGTCCATTTTCTTGAAGAAAAGTCTGCAAGCCATATACAAATGTCTTTTTAACCTGCTTCCAATAATGACGACACCTGTTGGCTTTTCCACACCTTATTTGTTGAAGGATCAAAACTGCTTCCCCTTTCCAGTTTTGGTATGGTCCATCTTTTACAGACACAGTTTTATCATTCATTAAATAATATCCCTAAATTCACTGATATTCAGATATAAAGAAGAAAAATGACTGTTAATTTCTATGCTTTGCATTCAAAATATGCTTAATGATAAATCCTACATTTTTGCAAAATGGCAGAAAAAACAAACATGGGACAAATCTAGGGTTTAGAAATTCATTTCAGGTCCTGTTTAGGTTCAATCAATTTTACCTTCCGAGCTTCTAAAAGTTGACATAATACTTTAATGACCAGGCAAAACTAACAGGCTACAGTCAGTATAAAGCATGTATGTGTGCATAATAGATTAGAGTCCCAACTTCGCAAATTAGTTACACCACTGAGATTTTGCCTTGTCCAAGCAAGCTTACAGAAAATACATTAATGCACAGTGACTCTAAATATATGTTGTAAAAGGAGCTTATGTATTATTTAGCATGAAAGTTCATCTGTGTTGGTACAAGTCATTATGAAATAGAGACTAAGCTTCAACTTCCAACACTAACTACATTTTGAGCTTATGATTTATTTCTGAAGATAAGTTTAATGCAAGATGGGCCAAATTGTTTACAGCGGTAGTCAGAATTGCCGTCAGGAAGGTAACAGAACGTCACCAAAATGTTGGCTGAATAAAAGTAAAATACTTGGCTACGTAAATCTCTTTATTCTAAACGTAACAATAGAGGTACAGATAGTACATGTATAACTATAAGTAGCCTGTAGTGGTTTCCAATGAAGCAAATATATGCGGAACTACTATAAAATGTTGTTCAAAACAACGTGTTTGCTAGTGTTTAAACGCAAGGCGACAAACGCAACAGGGTCCATCCAATTAAATACGAACCACTAATTCTTGTAACAAAAGAGAGAATGTTCAAAGAAGGAGAGTTGACAGACTGTTGATTTCACGTGCTGCGTGATAAAGAACTTGTTTAGATGATAGCGATAGCGTTACTGTAATTCGCTTGTCTTCCCGTGCAAAATTACACGATCTTAAGAAAATCGGCGTGTTCAGGAAACTTAATCTTTGCCAGAGAGTAGGAAGCATAACATTTGTCATTAAAAAGAAAAATGATTTGATAATGATAAATTCACAGTACAGAAGTGACCGTGAAAACTGTGAACATTAAAGTAGCGTGAAAAAATCGGGAAGTACAGTATTTTGTGCTGATGGCTATCGCTCAGCAGGGGGTAGTCAGATCATCCTTTCCTATAAGTATAACGTGCCTTAAATTAAGTTTGACTAATTGTACGTGGGAAAATCCAGTTAACTGGTCCTTCGGTAAATTGAGTTTGAAGTGCTTGTGACAATGACAATGATCAAAATAAGCCATTTCCTGATTATATTTAACCTTAATTCATAAGTATTATTCAACTCAGGATTCGAGATACTTTTTCTGCATACCTGCACAGGTGTAGGTACATGTAATATTGAAAATAACCTGCACCAGACAAGTTTTACCTGCACTACTCAGATTTACGGATCATACTAAGAACTGTTCAAACAAAAATTATTTCTTTTATACTACATAGGTGTAACAGTCAATACAGCAAATAAAATCCACATACACCTACATGCATATACAAACCCAGTACTACATGGACCAGTTCAGGTTAGGTGCAGGTAGACATCAGAAATACCTGCACAGCTCCACTTTTATCTGCACTAAGGTGCATATACACCCTGTATTTCCAGCCCTGTCAGCAAACATTTGTAGAAAACATATGCCTTTATGATATTATCGACCACTGAACCTTATAAAATCTAATCATACTTCCAGTTTTTGATTCCCGCTACCACGTAATCAAATAGCATTCCTTGGACGATGCCACAGTTAAAACATCAGCTTGTGAAAAAACGTTCTTTCAAACGTTCTTTCGTTCTTGCATACATATATTTATATATACTGTAGAATATTGCCTTCAAGTATAATTATAATAGTCAATGAAAAACAACAGTGTATTATGTTACATAAACCAGTAATACCAACTACTGTATACGTAGGACCTGGTATAGTTATAACGCTTGAACATAATGCTCAGAATAAGATTAATAGCTAGCCCAACAGGATCCACTTGTTGACTGTCTATATATTTTTACCTCAAATAATGTATATATATACATACCTATATATAGTATAAGACATGTAAACCTATGCTTTGCTAAACAGTGGGATATCAATTCTAGTGCTATCAATAGCCAAGGCTATAGATGATTGGTGTCTTTTTCATGTGTTCTAAACAGATATATGATAAATCACAGGCCTGTGTGACAATCAGTTGTGTGTTTGTACCTTCTAAAGTAAGAACCTTGAGGTATGTAATAGTCTGATGTTGGGTAAATGTAGCAAGAAAGGGTAGAAAACAAAGTGCAAATACTTCAGTTGCCCTTTTAACTCTTTAAGTGCAGGTATTTATTTTGGGACACTTATACACAATAACACTAACCGTGCTCAACAGAGTGAAAGAGACCGGCATACCTGGTTTCGTTGGGACAACGCGGGTAGCGACGTTCTTCGGTGCCTGTGGTGGCTGCTCGGCGGCGGCGGTTGGCTGCTACGCCGTCGCCTCATCACGGAAATCCGCGGGTCGGCAGCGCTAAACTGCATGGACGATTTCATCACAGTTTCGAGGTAGCAGGAGAGGACGTAGCCACACAGGCAACACACGTACCCGAGAAACGGGCGCACAAAACCGGGCAGCGAGTCCGGGCTTAGCCCGATGATAACTCTCAGGCCGACCAGGCTCAGTCCGACGGAGGTGTACTGCGTGTTCCGTACTATCGGAAACAGCACCGTGAGTCCCAGAAACGCTACAAGCGTCCACATGAAGAGGTGAAGACCTATTGTTTCGCCTAAGGTTACCTGTGTACAACAAACCAACAATGTACTTTAGTCAATATCATCAGTAAATACAGATAAGGCTTGATGTAATAAAACATGTAAGACAACAGACTTATCTTGTTACTTGAACTGCAAAATGTATGTAAAACAAATTTTCTATACATAATTGTAAAGAAGGCTAAGCAAACTAGACTACTTACTTTCCTTTTTGGACAAGAAAAACAATATACATCGTAAAAAAATGTAGCCAGCAAAGACAAAGTTTTTCTTAGGTTTCTTCCTAGTTGTAACAGGGAGAGTATTTTCAAGACATACTTTCACTAACACACCTGTAATCTAGTGCTTGACAACTTGTTTACCTTGCGCAGCCTTCACACCTTGTTTTATAGATACTTGAACGTACCAAAGGTCAACAAGTGTTGTGATGGTATCACTTGGAATGTAACAGGTGGTTATGGAGTTAACACAATCAACTGAAATATAACAAGTTGTTTTCAACTATTTTTCCTAAATCTCTGCTTCCTAACTCCTTGACTAAAACTAAAAGAGACTTGGTAGCCAAACGGATATTTCAGTGAGCCAAAGTACCAGCTGAAAAAAACCCTTTTGAAAAAATGGCACATTTTTGTACAAATAAGTCAAATTCCAGTTCTGGCTATGCTGTGATTTTGTCTTTTTTTCTGTCATGTTGTATCCAAATTTCCAATTCCAAATATGACATTTCTACATCAAAAAGTGTACACAATATGACATATATCCACCATACGGAAGGATAGAAAGATGAAAATTCATTGCAATTCAGTTTCTACAAGAGGGAATTTTGGGGTAACATACAAATAAACAGTTCACTCTAGACCTCTTTGTCTCCTCATACAGCTGTATGCATAGCTGATGAACTACTGGTAATTTACGACAAGACTAGGAGGTAGAGAACACATTTTACTATGGATATGGCATGTACGTCAAACAAGGTGCGTCGCAAGCCGGCAACGGTTACGCCAATTTGACGTTATCCATCAACGCGGATTCCTGTGCAAGCCGACAGTGGGACAAGCGATTCCTGCACCCAAAAACGCTGACCTAGGGTATAAATTTCAATTCTTGAAAGTAGGCCGAGACAGGGAAGTGCTATTATCATATATCACTGTGCACTTGCTGATGGTATCTCAACCTCTTTTCCCCCGCTCGTACAATAAGTCGCAAAATATGCCAAGATTTCAATTACCGAAGGCAAACAGTGCAACAGTTTAGTAGTATTTGTGATTCTTATCCTGTAATACGATTAACTAAAAACCATTTCCGAAGATTCACACATGAGCTAAGAGTGACCTTTAAGTCAGCTTGGACATGTTTTCTTTACCGTACTTAGACACATTTTCAGAACCTCATTATATGCTTGATTATACAGTACTTACATACTTACACAATTTTTGGCAGCTAGGTTTAACTTTAACGAACTCATTATTCTAAAACATCTTTAGTTCGGTATGAATTGGATGTCATCCGAAATTTTTGCTTTGAAAAATTCTCAGAATTACGGTAATCATATGCAATCAGGTGCATGCACAATTATTCAACCTTCTTGAAATAATGTGAGCACAAATTTTTTTTTCTGTCTACAGTATATTGAATTCTGCGATACGTCATTTTTTAACAATACAAAACATGATAAGCCACAACCGTAAAACATAACCACGAACATAAACCATGAAATGCTTTCAAATTGTTTTTGTGAATTTTACGGCATCATTCAATTTTGTATGGCATTTTTTACAGAAAAACACAACCCTACAACCAACGTTTAGTTTATGGAAACATAGGATCGTGCAACCTTGTAACCTCTTACTACATTTTGGTCTTTTACTCTTGACCCACTGTGTTTGTATGGTATAATGCAAAGTATTCTGCCTTCAGGGGAAATACTAGTACATAAATCCAACAATGTTTATTGATGTTAGACTATGCCAGCCTGCCATAGAGTTTTCTAGCCTTAAGGCAAGGATACGCTTCATTCAACTTAACCTCCTACAACGACTATATACACTAGCCTTGTCCATTTCTGACAGCACTGAGCAAGAAATTACTGTTTTTAAGGAAATTGCAATGCAGAGATCATTTATCAACTTTCAGAAAAGTGTTTGGTGCTGTTGTAGCCTGTATTTACAACCAGATTGTGACACCCTTAATGATAACAATCATGTTAACGCTGATAAATGATCATTAAGGTTGGGTAAGTTTTGAGCATTTGTTAGGATGAATATTTCCGTGATTTTTTTTTTACTTTCAAAATCTCTTTGTGTGGTCCTTTTACCGTGCTACCAACTTGGTACGTGCGATCGGAATGCCAAAATAACAAAAGCTACTGATTTGTCAAAACTTAAGGACGATTCTTTGTGATATTTTGTGGAGTGAACGTTAGAAGAGAGCGGCTTTTGTAGAGTAGTGCAGGCGCCTGGGACACGGCTCGGGTAACTGTTTTGATAGTGCAAGTTGTTCTGAGACCAACTGGAACGTTTCGGCTGAGAGGAAAAGGTATGTCAGACGACAGGCTGAGGAAAAAGGGCAAGTCAGACGACAAGCTGAGGGAAAAGGGTAAGTCAAACGACAGGCTGAGGAAAAAAATGTCAGACGCACGAACTGAGGAAAAAAATGTCAGACGACAAGCTGAGGAAAAAGTGTCAGACGACAAGCTGAGGAAAACAACAGCAGACGACAGGTTGAGGAAAAAATTATGTTGGACGATCAAAAGACTGAGGAAAAATATCAAACGACAGGCTGTGGGGAAAAAATCGAAGCCTCCAGTGGTACAACAACTCACCTGTACGAAAAACTCGACCAAGCAGAGCCCACCGAACATCAGGTAGACATTGGAGTCTCTCCAGGCCCGGCGATAGTAGAAGGCGAGCCCGCAGAAGGCCCATGTCACGCTGCAGAGCGGTAGGAGCACGGCCACGAGGCCCCGAGCGAGCTGCCACGGCGACTCGCACCACAGCGACGCGAGCAGGGCGCCGAGCGCCAGCCCCCAGCCCCATCGGGGCAACATCCCCAACTCGGGGGACGGCAGCAGCAGGGCGAGCCTGCTACCCTCCCTCCCCGGCTCCAGCGGCCGTACTAATGCCGGCACGTAGCCGTTGTTGTAGGAGGAAGACGATCTGGTCTCTCGGGAGGAGGCAAACTCCATGGGAGAACGCTGTCAGACGACAGAAGTAAAGTCCGCACAGAAACACTGACACTCCTTCTCACCCGACCGCCATGATACTTCTGAAGTACAGGACTCCCTAGCTGCCCAACAGCTCTACCTGATTAGGACACAGGTGCACGTCACTACACTTCAATAGCGAATCATGATCAAGTGTCAAGAACCAAGGACGTTGAACGTCCTTGCAAGAACAAAGAAATCAATTTTAGGTCACAATAATTTATATAATAAATTTCTTGGTTAAGTTTTAATAGAAAACCAGTGGAGCAAGAAGGCGAAATAAAGAATGGAAAAATTGTAGGAATAGGCATTCTCAAAGAAAGCTCCCATGATTTAAATACTTTGCATAAACTTTTCATGAATGAATAAATATTTATGACAAAACTTTAACAGCTTATAACTAAGGATATTTCAATAAAACTTGTCCATTTAGGAATACGACTGCTTCATTCAACTGTTGATAACAAAACTTTTCTAAATGACTCTTGCACAGAGAATAGAAAGCATGGACTACAACAAGAAATTGGGAGTGCTTACAGAAAAAGAGCTATCATCGTCAATTCCAAGCAGCAAGGGACTTACTTAAGTGTTTTACCATCATTATTTCTTCCATATTTGTGTGAAAACTTTTCACTCAAAATTTGTCCAATATGTCACCATGCAAACAAACGCATTGTTATGGTAGCTATGGAGCCTTGTATCAACACTCACAAACTAGTTTCCCGCGCTGCATACTGGGAATAAATCGCTGGAACAAAAGTCACCAAAACCAGCTGGTAGAATTTTATTCCTCCAACTCTAAGCTTTTTAGTAACTGATCGTAGTTGATCAATGGTCATAATAAGAATATAAGATCAGTTTATTAAATCCAAAGAAAAATTCCCGATGATTTTTTATAATTTACTGCAAGGTACCTTTCAATATCTCCAAGCAGATTTTTTGGTGGCAAAACGCTTTGGCAAAGATAGCTCAAATTGGCTAGGCTGTATCTATTTTCGAGACAGCTACCTTACCATTTGCCACCCAAATTTTGTTTGCTTAAAAAAAAAAGAAATCGCGATACATCACACAAAAAAACACGTAAAAAATAAACTGCAGCATACACCTCTGCTTGGAGATTCAAAATGCGATTGGGACATCGTCAGTGATTTTTTCCACCCTCGTTTTCTGGTAAGAGAAACTGTACATTTTGCGGGATTGAAGACGATTGTATATGACTTATGAGGGATTTACTTGCCAAAGTTGAACTGAAAAGTGTTTAATCACGGATGGTGAGGCAGCGACCAACTTTAAACCTGTCTTACGATGAGAATACTAAATGCTACTCTCCAAGCAGAGGTTGTGGGGAATGATCGTTACCTTTTTATATATGGCCGTTGTTTTTTTTTCCTGATCCCCTCCGTCGGTGGCCGCGGAGCTTCTCTGGCTAATGGATACTGCCTGGCCAATTTGATACTGTCTTTTTTGCCACCGAGAGGGATCTGCTTGGAGATTAACTAAATGCCTGCACCTCAGATGATATATGTATGGTGCTTGTCTTACAGTCTAATGTAAATGAGGGCTCTTATACGTATATTTATTCATAATCATTAAAAGAATGATTCTGTGAAATGTATATGAGAGAGTATGGGTTCAAGGGTGGTCTTAGTGTCAATATATCCTAGTCAACATATTTTTCCCAAATGAAGTACAGACTAAAAATGGCGGGAAAATGGATGGCACATTAATCGATCTTTAAATAAACTATAAAAAACTAGTAGTATTAAAAACGCGAATATCGTTCTGTTGTCATCCTTCAAGTGAACACGAATCAAAGTCGGCTGCCTTTCACTCCCAAAAGTCTGATAGAAGACTATTCGCGGATCTTTTTTGCCTCCCAAACGTCTGGTGGAGAGACTAGTTTTGCTGACTGTCCTTGATACGGGACACCAACACCACACAGTTCACTCTGACGTCACCATCGGTGCGAAAAATTTCAAGCACTCTTGTGTGGTCAAGGCCGCATTGTGCTAAACCGCCCTCTTTTGTGGTGAGCCGTCTTTTTTATCTGCAACAAAATTAGCCTCTACCAGGCACCGCGGATCGCTGGAAAAATAGTAGAAATTTGCTGAAATAAAGGGATAGTATACCAGAGAAGATCCAGGGCCATAGAAGCTCCAATTTGTGACCCCGTCAAAAGCTTTGAGCTAAAGGCATCCCATGCAATTTCAGGGCAGCAAAACTGGATTTTGAAACAAAGGGAATTTCCTTTTAATGTGTAGTAAGTTGAATCATCTATATCACATACATACATATAGCTTACTGATATCTGTGACTAGTATGAGGCAAAAAAGTGATATGAGGCAAAAATGTGATGTCATTGACAGAAAACGAAACGGTTGCCTGTTTTGTTTTATAAGCTGGTTCTGGCAATCTAGGGACGCCCCCCCCCCAAGAAAAGAGGCTAGTCGACTCCTCATGTACTAGTAACTTGTTTTACTTTTAGGGTCAATTTAAGCGCTTCAAGTATGAGTTGATGACAAAAATGTACTAAGAAATGGCAGTAAATGTCAATATCAGACAGATTTCCTCATCTACAATATTTCTGTTTTGCCGAACTGAAATATTGCATTGGCTGGCCTAGCCTTTTCGCCGAGATTCAGAACTTTGCGTACTAGTATTCCGCCTTCGCACGAAAATATCGTCTGCAAGGGCGCGAAATTGCACAACGTTGCATGAAACTCGCGTGAAATTGCGTAAAATTTCCAGGGCTATTAGCGGACTGCGTGACGTAGATATCCGGGGATATCGCTCTGCCGGCTGAATTTAAAACAGCTCTCACTTGACAGCTAGATTTCTATAGACAAAACTTTTTCTTTATTAAAAACAATGACTGAAAGTAGAGAATAAAAAAAAGAAGAGAACATATATATATCAGTCAGTCTTATATACAAAACTTTTTCTTTATAAAAAAATGACTGAAAGGAGAGAATAAAAAAAAGAAGAGAACACATGTACATAAAATGAAATACATGAGAAGCTCTCACTTGACAGCTAGATTTCTAGAGAAAACTTTTTCTTTCTTTAAAATATGACTGCAACGTGAGAAATTTTATTGTTTCATTTCATTGTTCTTTTATGCTTGTAATCTGCAATTAGCCCCACCGGGCATGAATTTGCAATAAACTTCTTCTAATAAAAAATAAAAAAAAAAAAGAAGAGAACAAATGTACATAAAATGAAATACATGAAATCAAGCTCCCATAGCATGTTAACGTTTGCAAGCTTACGGATTGCATACTACTATACGGATCATCGGATGGCTTACTAGTATATTTTAAATGATTAAGATAGGAAAGAATATGAGCCCAGGCCAAGGATTACTAAAATAAAACCGGGTTCAGAACTATCATCGATATCGGAAAACAGCAAATAATACATGTGGTTAGTCAAAATATCACTGAGTCAGTAAGTATGGTATGGTGGCTAAGATTAGAAAATCTCATCTACATGTATAAACATCAGGGATCCGGCTTTATGTTTTACCGCTGTTTTGCAACATTTCGAATCGTGATCATTCTAGCTAAAATTTTGCGGAGAGGATTTTGAAGACTCAGGAGCTAAAATAGGTTTGGTAACCAGTCTATGATCTTTCTACTAGTACACCCTTATTTTTAAATTTCTTGCCTTCTGTGTGCCAAAAACAATACTCTTCAAGCAGAGGTTTGGGTTTTGGCTTATTTTGGGCGTGTTTCTAGGCTTGTTAACGGGATTTCTTTTTTGCCCTGGTATCTGGTTGGCGTTATAAAAGATGAGTCCAAAAATAAAGCCCGATTTAAAAAAAGCCAAAAATAAGCCAAACCCCAAACCTCTGCTTGGAGAGTAGACACTAAGCCGGATCTTTACATATGTTTGGAGATTAAAATCAGCTATTGTATATAACCTTTCAACATGTTGATACTATAAGGAGGTTATAACCCTCTTGATGATACTAGCCGTATTTCGCCTCGACGCGCTGCAGGTCAGATAGGCACAGGCTTGGCGTGTTTATATACACTACTGTATACATGTATGTGACAGGCATGCAAACCGTGCGGCTGTCAACTGTCTACGGTGTCATAGTTCACAAGGGCCCGAGCAGACTTTCACCTAACACGACCCCAGCTACTGGTCTCCGGGCCTTTTCACATGTCCACACAGAAAAGGCGGTGACGTTTTGACGTCACAAAAGACCGTGCCGACTTGTGTTTCGCCGCCTTTTGTTGCCCCGCACCACAACATTCTCAGTTTTCAGTGTTTTGTTGTTGTTGACGATTGAAAGCTCTGTTCTCCATCACACTGTGGTTCTCTATTAAACGCAGCCATCTGTTGCTGTAGTAGAGTTCACAGAAGTTAGCCTCTATCAGGCTCCAGAAGCGGCTGGAAAGAGTAGAAACTGGTATCCAATACAATTTCAGGGCGGGAAAAATATCCTGTTGAGGAAATTTGTCTGATATCGACGTTTAAAGCAATTTCTTAGCACATTTTCGTCATCGTTTCATACTTGAAGCAATAGAAATAGCCCAAAAGCAAGCCACGTATGACCGTTCTATTTTTGGGTACCACCAATAAATATCTAGAACCAGCCTATGATACGAACAAGCAACCATTTTCCGTCAGCGACATTGCATTTTTGCGATGAGATAGGGTTGATTCAACATATAGAAATGACCAGAAATTTGACCTTGGGTGCTTAACACTTACCACTTCAGTGGACCAACTCTCCTGGCATGTTATCTGTCTATTTTAGTACCCTGTATTTGGCTAATTTCTACTCTTTCTATCCACTTCTGAAGCTTAGTATAGGCTAGGTTATAAAATCTTGACTGCTCCTCTTTCATACAAAATACTTTCGAAATGCAATAATATGTAGAACCATGGAGGTTAGATATAACCTCCTTTGCAAATCATAGAATACAGAGAAAAATTTTATAGTGTTAATTTGTTGTGGGTTACAAGCCCGAACTAAAAGAAAATAGTGCAGAAAAAACCATCTACAAAATATGTTTTCCATTATTCTGGCCATTATGGCGGCCTTTTTCGGTAAACAGACTTGTTTGTTTATTTTACGGCGTTGTTGTGGTCTGAACTTGTTGGCACGGTGTGTGGCATTGGCCGGGCGGTGTGACGTCATGCGTGACGTCACGCGCGGAAGGTGAATGGGAAAAGTCAAGGGAGTCGGCGTTGAGTAAATATTTTCTTGCGAGAGAGCAACCTCTGGTGCCAACGCTTGGCTGGGTCGAAGAATTCGACTCATTCTCTGTGGAACCAACCCTAAACTGTAAACAGGGCAGGGAAATACTCCAGAAACCACGTCCAAACAAACCGCAAAGTTTCTGGTTGACTCTAGAAAATTTGCAGAAGTGAAGGAACATCAGGGGTGACAAGTATACAGTGCAATTTTATGGAATACAGTGCAAGTTTACTAGTAGTAGTATACAGTGCAATTTTACGAAATGCAGTACAATGGTATTAGTATACAGTGCAATTTTACGGAATACAGTGCAATTTTATTAGTACACAGTACAATTTTACTAGTGTACAGTGCAATCTTATTGTATTCCGTAAAATTGCACCGTATTCCGTAAAATTGCACTATATTCCGTAAAATTGCACCGTATTCCGTAAAATTGCACCGTATTCCGTAAAATTGCACTATATTCCGTAAAATTGCACCGTATTCCGTAAAATTGCACTATATTCCGTAAAATTGCACTATATTCCGTAAAATTGCACTCTATACTCTGGCACCCCTGAACACGGACATATTTATAATAGAGGAGCAAGCTAAGAAAAACAGTCATCTAGTCAGCGATCAGATGTCGGGAGAAAAGATCGTGACATTTCTCAGTTGCTGTAAATTTTTGTAAGAAAATGTAACGTTCTTTCCTCCTATTATTTACTTACTACTATCACACTATAAGTTCAAAACACTGTACTAGTATTAGAAAGGTACATAGAGCCAGCACATAGAAATATGGTCATTTAATTTTCTAACCGTTTTGCCTCACTTGTTTCACATACAATGTATATCTTTTCCCCATAAGAAACTTTGTTCAACCAACTGTAACAAATACACCCGTTTTTTTATCGCGAACCAAGCCAATGCAAGCTGCAAGCTTATGAATCCATCACCCAAACTGCTATCACTATTATCAGCTTAGACCTGGTAGCAACATATTGTACATATCGCAATCTCCACTGGTTCACCGTGGGCGAAGTTCTAATCTACAGATAGTTAGCATGACGTACCCTTGAAGGGATTCTGAGGTGATTTATTCAAGTGATGTAGATACCAGTAAATGATTACATTCACAAGGATAAAATATCTCTTTTGGGGGGGCAGTTTTATATCCAATTGGAGCACAGTGGCATAAGTGCAGTGGAGTCAGTCGAGCCCTATCACATTCGTCGTAGGATTGTCGTAGGATCGTCGTAAGATCGAGGTACGACCGCCAAAGTGAGGTAGTCAAGGATTTTTGGGTACTCAATGATGTTCTATCCGTATTACCTAGTCGTACAAAGTCGTACAATAATCAGCTGTTTTGTTCACTGTCTTAGAGTGTCGGCGATTGGTTCTGCCACAGTCTGCTCTTGGAAGTTCTACGTCATCAAAATCGTACGATAACCTACGACAAATAAGACCGAACCGTTACAAGTAAATGTAACGTTACAGGTGGTTCAACATTACCTCAGTTTTTTTTTGAAACTAGCCTGCTTTAATTTATTATCCACCTGACCGGCTGCAAGTCTAACCTTCTAACTATTCGCCCATGTCTTTCTTTAGCAGTGGCTCTTTCCACTGTGTGTGTTTGTGTGCGGTTCAAATGTGGTAACTGTGCGACACTTATATAATGGAATTCGAAGGTCAACATGTCAAGGTCTAGCCGCCATCTTTTGAAGTCAAAATCTCATCCCCATGTACACTATGCGCCGCTCTTGTTCCCAAATGTTAGGAACGCTTCCCATAAGCCAGTAAACTAGCCTCTCCAGCAGGCTTTTTGATGGGCTCCTTTTGGCTCATCATGATTCATAACTGTATATATCTAGTTATGACTGTACCTAGTTTCTGACAGTCGCTCACTCACGGAATCATTCGTAACTGATCATGATATATGTTTTTAATCTCGTCTTTGGCATACTGTCAAAAACCGACCCGTACAACATACTTGATATTATCACAAAACAGAACATGATAGGTCGAAGATGAATTCTAATTTCTCTTGTATGTTGTATCTTTGCAGTCAATTAATCATAAATTATGGCTAAAATGAAATGAAAATGGCTAAACTTACGTGGAAAATGTATAACTGTGAAAACATTGACAGACACTCGGACCAAAAGCAATACCTTTCCGCGAGTTTCTAGTCTCTCCAACTCTCTCTCCCGCCCCTCCCCCCCCTCCTCTCTCTCTTTCTCTCTGTCTTACTCTCTCTCCCCCTCAGTCTCTCTCCTGCTACGTTGGCTACATATACTGTAGATGACAAGTCAGACGACAATCACATTTTTTTTCTCAGACACAAATATCTCGCGCTTGTGTTTCACGCTAGACGGAATACAGTGCAATTTTACTAGTAAAGTTGCACTGTATACTAGTAAAATTGCACTATATACTAATACAATTGCACTGTATTCCGTAAAATTGAACTGTGTACTAGTACTAATACGATTGTACAATGTAGTCCGTAAAATTGCACTGTATACTCTGGCACCCCTGGTTAGATTCACGCACGCTATATCTAGAAGTCTGCACACAGGTAATAATATACCTCGTAATCTCTGACATGTATCAAAACGTTTCTGACACGAATCCTGTGGTGCGATCTTAGAATAGTCCTTATAAGGACTAGGAGAACCGATTCTTGAGAAACCACAGACCGGGGCTATTCTTAATCATAATGGGAATCCGAAAAAGGAGCGGTATTTTTATGAATTCAAAATGCACACTGTGTGGTTATATGGAGTTTATAGTGTTACTATTTATGTAATCAAAGGATTTTACAGTAAGTTCATTATCAGAATACACTAGATATTACTAGTACATTTTAGACGGAGATAGCCCTTACTGTGTACAAATAGGTAAATATATCTTTAGACACCTTAGAACTAGTAGTATAAGGATGCACCAATCTTATCTCATATAAAACCGGGACGGGGGGTGATATAGACTTCTCACAACCTTTGACCCATTACTGACGTCACAAGTCACGTGTCCTGGGCGATTGGTTCAGATTTCAGTGAGTCTAAATTTCGTTTGAGCTGGTTAAAAAACTTCTTTTCACAATGCTTCACTCCGAAGCTGTGAATTTAAAGCCAGAAACTCTTCGGGTATTGCAAAAAAAAAGACGCATTTATAAGGCCCTCTATTTATGAACGTGCAGGTCAAAATAGGAGCCAAACGGTCTGGCGCAATAACCGGAAGGTCACGCATTTAGAGGTCACGTACATGAAAACTTTCATCCATTTTGACACCAGCAAGACGATGGGGAACTCATAGGAAACTCATTTCTGCGAAGATAGACGAGTACTGCTGCCTGTGGGCTGTAGACGCGGATGGAAATATCACCGGCGGCTGCCAAGAAACATCGGCGGTGGTGTTTGTCTTTCCTCCCGCAGACGGCCGTGACGTGGGCCGGTGGTTTGAAGTACGGTGGGGTTATCTCAGGATGTCATGTTTCACACGGGAAGCCACAAATACTCTGTCGGTAACTATGAAGGCGACATGAATCAAATGGAAATCGAGAAGGCTCCCTTTTTTCCTGGAGGTATGAAATTCATCTTTGCCAAGTCTCGAACAAAATAATCTACGAGCTGAATAATACTAAAAATAAGGGGATACTTTGTCAGAGGACGCACTCTACATTTTGTCCACTGGATACTTTTTTTATAGATAGATACCGGCCATTTTGACCCCTTTGCACCCAAAGCTTCCATCGGTAAACTACTGTCATTTTAGATTTTAATTTGATGCCAAAAGTGACATCTACAAAGCACAAAATCCAGTTCGTTGAACTTCTAGTCTTTTGTTACTCCGTGAAGGAGGTTAGTGGCTTACGACGGAGTATTGTAATCTTATCTTGAAAGTTCATCTGTGTTGGTAGAAGTCATTATGAACAAGTCTGAACTGAAGTGCTAACACGACAAATTGGACTCACCCAAATTTTTGACTGTACAACAGTCTTTGTCGAGGAATGAGCAACCCACCGCTTCCGTGACGTCACGCAGATAACACACGTGACTCCGTGAGCAGTGGATCATAGGTTGCATCCCATCCCTCAACAGAGACGGGGGGCGCCACAGACTTTCTGCAACCTATGATCCACTGCTCACGGAGTCACGTGTGTTATCACGTGTGTTACATCACCAAGTTACCAATCCTGAAAATATGAAATATCGCATATTGCTCTACCTACCAAAAAGCGAAACTTCTTCAGGTTTAATACAGTTATGAAATATTAACCATATCTAAGGAAACCAGGCATGTCAATTTTTCACAGAGAGGAACATCGTCAAGGATAGTAAAACTCAAATTACTCAGTAGTGAACGCGCCGGCTTCTGCATCGGCAATGTTATGCCAAGTCTTGTTCTCTACATCTCATATCTGATCCCCTCACGGCAGTGTATGCATCACAGACACAGCGAGATTGATTTTGCCCTGATGATAGTAAGGCCACAGCAAGTAAATTCTATGGATGGCATCCTCTGCAGACTCCAAATCTAATGCGAGCGGGCGAAAAAAAACGAGGCGGGCTGAAAAAAACAAGGTTCCTGCATTTTTAAATTTCGACCCAATCATTGTACAAACGGTTTTGATTCAGTTGGAATATCACATATACACAGCCAGCATCACACATCACTGCATCACAGTAAGAAACGAAACATTAAATCAGAGCCTTTTCTTGTCTCCTCTCTGCCACCCACCTTCCGGCATGGCAACAGACATCTTTGCCCATTTTCAGCAGGTTGACCACTGTCAGAAGGCAACAAAATTTCTTATTTTTATTTCCAAAATTTGGCGAAAATTAATGCGTGCGCTGATATGATGTCATCCATGAAAATTACTTGCTGTGACCTAAGTAATGCCATCTTGATTTGATTATATGGATGACATCCGCGCGCGCATGTCAAATTTTCGGCCATGTCAAAAAAAAGTTTTCAACCATACTGTAAATCGTACAAAAAAAATTAGCAAATATATACCGCAAGTTGAAAAAAAATTGCAAACGATGCCAATGTCGTAGAATGTCAAAATCAAACGAAAAAGATGAAAATGTAAAGAAATGAATTTGATGAGTATAGTATTCGCCATACCATACTCTGTGCCATTTGTTCAACCTTCATGACCACCTAGATTTTATAATGAAAGCAACATTTTTTTGCAAACTTTTTTTATTCGCACGCTCGCATCAGTTTTGGGATTCCTAGAGGATGTCATCCATATAATCAAATCAACATGGCCTAATGTGTAATGCAGAAGTGTTGACGCAAGATGAGATAATATTAGACGCATTAATGCGTCAAAACGTCTCCTTACGTCTCTTCACGCGTCTAAGAAAGAAGAAAATCACGCGGATTCTAACGCCCCACGTCAAGCCCGCAGCGGGAGGAACGGAAAGACTAATGAAAGCCTTGAATAAAATATGCGTTTTCCTCCAGGTACTCTCCCGACTGGTTTTGATGAGTTGACAGTCTCTGTATGTTTTTTCTGGCACCCACGCGGTTACGTGAGTCATTCTTGGTATATGTAAGCTGCGCGTGACTATAACTGGTAAAAAGTTATAATAATTCGTTCATGAAATGCTCAAAAAGATAACCGTAAAATGTATCAATTTTTGCGGATGCTACAGATCTCCCACTCATTCACTCAATCACTCGCGCACGCACGCATACGCACACGCACACACACACACAGAGAGAGAGAGAGAGAGAGAGAGAAAGAGAGAAAGAGAGAGAGAAAGAGAGAGCCTAAAAAGAGAAAGAGAAAAAAGAGAGAAAGAGAGAGAGAGAGAAAGAGAAAGAAAGACAGACAAAGAGAAAGAGGGAATTTCGAAAATAAAGAGCGAGAGAGTGTGTGAAAGAGAGAGATAGAGAGAGAAAGAGAGAGAGTGCGACAGACAGAGAGTCAAGATTTCAACCCCTGAAACTTCAAAATTTCCGATGGAGCTAGAGCATGCCCTACATACCAGTACCCATCTAGGTTGGTCGCACAGTCAGTGAAAATACAGCCAATATATCTCCCCCCCCCAAGCAAAATTTCGTCTGTCTCAGTGAAGTGCTGACTTATTTTCACACAGACCCTTCGTTCAATCATCTCGTCTGCGGGTGAGATTGTTCAGGCGCCACCGCCATTGACTCAGTTTCAAACCCGCAATTTTCACATCAAGAGCACGATTCGCATTACCCATAATCTTCTGAAGAAGCCCTCAACATTCCGGAGTAGATAGTGTCATCAATTGTGTCTTCCTGTTTGGTTCAATCGAATCATCCTTCTTTCTGAAATTGAACTGCCAACGTGGGAGACCCTGAGCTCCAATTTTATGTGGGAAAATCTCTGTGATCTCCTTTATTTATGAATAGGCTTCATAGAAACTAGGCCGAAAGGCGAGGGGACTGGAAATTACTGTTCTTTTTTATATCTCCTTTTCTATATCTTGCCTCGGTGAGCAATGTTAGACTAAGTCAGCGGCTGAAATAGGCTGATTTCTTTTCTCTTATGAGGGGGATTCGGACTCACGTTCAAACTAGGTTGTTGGCATCTCTCCGTCTCGGGAGACTTATTATTCATAATTCTATCTTGTTAAATAATTTTATTCAACGTTATAACGTTATCATCATCATCTATTTTTCTTTTTTTGTTGCTTTAAATATACCTTGGAAAATACATGGGCACGTACTCTGTGGTATTTATATACTCAAGGATATGCTAGTGTGCCATAGTCTAAGTCACGCCACCTTGCGTACATTCTGAGAATTGCAATGCATGCATTTGAATATATTCTTTGTTTAATCTCGCCGTTTTAGAAAGCTCTTAGAAACCAATTACCAACTAGCCAGCCAGCCAGCCAACCAACCAACCAACCAGCCATGCAGCTGAAGTCAAAACCCAGTTTAGATTCAGTAGAAGTAGAACTTGTAGTTAGCTACCATACCAGATTTCAATGCTTTTCTCATACTTCATAAATCTACAGTAGATAAACCACATGAGATTAGCTTTCGGCCATTCGCTAGAAAGATTACACCTATAAAAGGCCCGTGAGAATTAGAGACTTATCTAAGATGATCTAGAATCACAACATTAGCTACCTTGCTTGCCAAGATCAACTGAAAAATATGAGCTTTACAATGTCGGATTGGCGGAACTATACAGGCTGATCCCGGTAAAACAACGTCACATGGGGATCCCGTGCTACGTTGACGTCATGACGCAATACTGACGTCACCGTGACGTCAATTCAACCGCCTGAGAGGTTGCAATCTAGGCCAGGTCATCCCGAAAATTAAGATCTCAGAACGAAGCTATTTCAAATACCAGAATGCAATCAAAAAAGTGTCAGTATGTCGTTATATGAAGTAGTCGACATTTCATAAATTCCGACTATCAGTATCATGTTTCTATCAGGAATTTGAAGAAATGCATAGTAGAATAGTATACGCAAAGGTTCCGTGTTTTATATCACATCAGAGGTTGCCTTTTCATGTATACAACTCCGAAAATTCGTTTGCTTTAATACAAGTGATCTGGCTTATTTCTTAGCACTCCAGGACGAGACATTCTAGTGCTGGGAAAGACGTCACCACAGGTTTGAAGAGCGTTCCAGTGCTGAAGGGACGTCAGCACTGGTACTCGTATTCCAGAACTGAAGATTTTTGAGCACTTGTGTCCCAGTGCTAAATTTTTCCCCGAGCACTGGTATATCCAGTGCTGAAGGCGTTACTTTTGTACATGAATGATCTTTATTGCTCGACAGTTGTACAGGTTATAATGTATGGCAACAATGACAATGTGATCATTACATTAATACTAGTCTATTCCTAGAAACTATGGCAGTCACTACAACATGAACGTAAGTTGCGTATTGTTCCGTTAAACATTTCTGTCTGTCACAATTCTTTCTTTCTTTTCTAAAGTGCTACATACAAATTGATATCGATGCTTGTAAGGTAAATCCCTGTCACATATTCCACGAATTTGGTCTCCCGAACACTAGCCGAACTCCCCCCAACCATGGTTGGGAGAAGGTCGGGAACAATTTCGGGTGTTGACTGGAGGTTCGGCCATGGTTGGCTGGTGTTTGAAAGAGGTAGGGGCGAGGTTGGCAGTGAAATTTCAATCGAATTTAACTCGAATTCGATCCGTATAGAAAGGGAGGCGTGGCCTAAATCTGGTCAGACTGTTCCCGAACTTCAGCCAACTTTGGTCGGCTGGTGTTCGGGGGAAGTTGTGAATGTGTAACAGGGGCTGTGACTTTGGTAGTCCTTCGTTGAGATCTAGATATTTCATGGCGTTCTGAGATCTCGGAATTCTTGCTAGATGTGCAACAAAGAACTCTACTGTCTTGTCTTAGAGAATGTTAATCTCCAAGCAGATCCCTCTCGTTGGCAAAAAGACAGTATCAAATTGGCCAGGCAGTATCCATTAGCCAGAGAAGCTCCGCGGCCACCGACGGGTGGGGATCAGGACAAAAAAAACCGGCCATATATAAAAAGGTAACGATCATTCCCCACAACCTCTGCTTGGAGAGTAAGAAAGGGAGGCGTGGCCTAAATCTGGTCAGACTGTTCCCGAACTTCAGCCAACCTTGGTTTTGAATGTGTGACAGGGGCTGTAACTTTGGTAGTCCTTCGTTGAGATCTAGATATTCCATGGTGGTCTGAGATCTCGGAATTCTTGCTAGATGTGCTACAATGAACTCCACTGTCTCGTACTAGAATGTATGTGGTCTCGATCGTCGTGTGTCTGCGTACAGACGGACGTCAAAGTGACGTTGTCTGGTCAGACAGATGTGCCATAACGATCGGGGATCGCGTCATCTGTGGTTACCAATGCCATTACCGATAATACCACCTACCAGGCACAGGCAGTAGGCAAAACCCTGCGTACTTAGCTTTTAGCAATTTTCTTCATATAATATCATATGTACGTCAAGAACAACTGGGATGCGCGAGAAAAGTCTAAGGCCACACCAATTTGATTTGTTGGTTCTCGAATTTTTTCAGAAAAAATATGAAGTGACAGGGCGAAAAAAAAATAAAAACAGACTTGGGCATCCTATGATAGTCCCAAATGCTATGATAGGAGACATGAAGTCAACATACCAGGCTGGTTGGTGTGGCCTAATCTCCAAGCAGACCAGTGTCCATTAGCCACCGAAGATCGGCCAGAAACGGGGGGGGGGCATTTTTGATGTCAAATGGCTAATCCGCCATTGGGTACGGCGAAAAAGTACAGGGTACGGCACGAATTACCGGGTACCGCTTGAAATTTTCGCGGGTACGGCACGAATTTTCGGGTACGGCCAGGATTTTTGAGCGGGTACGGCTTGAATTTCCGCGTACGGCTTGAAAGGAGTCTGATGGGGGTGAGTAGGTCGTAGCAAAGTCGGCTGGTGTTCGGCCATGGCCAGGTCGGCTATTTTTTGGACGCGCCAGCCGAATGTTTCAAAATGTTAAAAACATTCGGGGGTTGGTGGGGAGGGTCGGCCATGGTGGGCTGGTGATCGGCTGTAAGTCAGCAGCAAATGTGACTGAAATTTAACTCAAATTCGATTCGCATAGAAAGGTAGGCGTGGTGAAACTGCTACCGAACCTCAATCGACCTTGGTCCTGAATATGTGACAGGGGTTTTCCACAGCTTGTACTTACTGTGCAAAACTGGCGTGTTACGCCTTCAGGCGGTTTACCTTTTATGCGATGCATGAACAAATAAAACAATAATTGTCAGAGTGTAGCGACAGTTGGTGGCATTGATGCCTTGCTATCCCTCTATATACAGATCAATCAACTTGTTTGACGAACCGCCATTTGGCAAAAATCCACTCGCCAGAGGCAAGCGGCAGTGCCATGTCATATTTTCACAAACATCATTGACGCACACGTTTTGTTTGAAACTACACAATCAAAAGGCAAATGACGTAGTTACTGAAACTGTTACAAAACTACTCTATGTTTCAGGACATCAAATGAATCCGACCAAACGTTCGTCTATCCGTCCTACATGACGGTTAGAGTTGTAGGAATGTGTGTTTGTGTCTGCTGTGTTAGTTCAGCACCAAGGACAGTGACAACAGCACTTGAGAAGATTCAGAAATTTGCCCAATGGAAGGAGTCTATTGAGCACAATCCTTTTTACTCTTTGCAGAGATCATTTTCATGAAAAAACTTCTCCTCACCATGTCATGTTTGTCATAGCGGAACGTGCATTTCTTTACGACTCTGTTAGGCAACTATGGCCTGGGTACCGGGCTAGCATTGGCTCGGGTTGTCCACCCAGACTCTAGCGGATTTTGTGAAAAGTGCACCACATTGCAGTAGACGTTCATAGGGACCCGGTAGCTAAATATCAATGGCTCCCGGGCAAAATCCTGCATTTTAGGAGGCTGAACGAGTTGTAGATGGCCTCTTAAAAGTAAAAAAAACAACAACAACAAACAAACAAACAAAAAACAACATCAACTAACCACCAGAAACATCAGTGACATATTGCAACCATCCCAAATGCAGAGAATAAAAAAAAAAAACTTTCTAGTTTAAATCTCTTTTCAGAGTATGTGATATGAAGTGATACAAAATTATGCTGTCCCAAGTTTTTGTGAAGGTACCAATTAAGACATGACATTGATTATATCACTTAACACTACAAGAAAATATGTATAGATTGGAATAAAATGTGTAAGGAAAAATGATTATCTGAACTTTCTACGCACACATACATGTAGAACCAGAAATGCATTGTTGGATTGGTTCAATATGTGTTGTGGTTTAATTCTGGCAGTGAGTTACTAGTACATTACAGAACATGAACATAGAGTAGGTAGATGTATAATACACAGCCTACAATTTCCAATAGTCTTGTACATTGGGTCACTCAAAAGTTGACCATCTAATGCCAAGAGATTGCTCTCCAAACAGAGGTTGATGGTTAAGATTGTTATGTTAAACTTCTTCTGATTGGCAGCCATCCTTTTTTGACAGCCAATCGTCAAGCCAATAACATGGGTAATGTTAAACTTCTTCTGATTGGCACCCATCCTTTTTTGACAGCCAATCGTCAAGCCAATAACATGGGTAAGATTGTTATGTTAAACTTCTTCTGATTGGCGTCCATCCATTTATGACAGCCAATCGTCAAGCCAATAACATGGGTAAGATAGTTATGTTAAACTTCTTCTGATTGGCACCCATTCTTTTTTGACAGCCAATCCTCAAGCCAATAACAAACTCTACCTTCAACAACTGCCAAAATGTTGAGTTTACAATAAAACCTTTTTTTTTTCAATTTACAGCTTGGTAAAGATACTCTTACCATAATATACTTATGTAAGATATGCTACATTTGCTTTGTTTTTACAGCAAAATTGCAGAATATGGCTTCTGAGCATTATTTAAATCTTCACCTTGACTTAAAAGCGATCAACACAACTCTTTCAACCTCAATCTTGCTGCCCCTTTTATACTCAACTCCAATTTTCAATACCATTCAAACTTCTGACAGAAAAAATAAGAGAAGTTCTGATTTCACCAAAATACTATTATTAGATTCTCTATTTCACCACAAAATACTGTTTGTATTCTAGCCACATAGATTAGATATTATATAATATCTACATGAATGTTTGTCATGCTCAAAAATAAAAGTATCTTCTTGAAATTTGAACTCAAGGCACTGGATAAATTTGCTTGAATGGTCTTCAGTAAAACTTTCACAAGAAGAGATTGTTAGTGTTGCATATAAGAGCAAAAACTTATTATCAATACCACAACAGGCTTCATTACACCCTCTCCTCCCCTAAAGAACAAATGTAGTGGTCCACCTTGACAACATCCCCTATCTAAATATGGGTTACACCATTTATTTAGGGGGAGTGTAAACATCACATAAAACATCTCATAATAATCCACTCATGGCTCTGTCCCAGTGTTGCATATATTTATCATTGAGAGGAACCACTGTACTAAATAGTAGGGGAGACCAGTGTTTGTTTCTTGAAGATTATTTTTTACATCTTGACTTTTTGCAGTGCATCCACCAAGATGTCAAAGTCACCTATAGGGAAGAAAATAACAGAAACATATCAAGCATTACATATTCTGATCTATAATATTTACTAACAGCTAAGATATAAAGTCAGACTGTATCAAATGTACACTTTTACTGTCTTAATCATTTTTTTTGTGGTAGAAGGTACAGAATATACATGGCAAATAAAACAGATACTGATGGACTAATCTGGTGCGGTCTGCCCTTCTAAAATAAATTTTGTTTCCTTTTATGAATATGGTGGGTACTGTTTTCTGTCTGGATGATGTTTTCATGGAGTTGATTGTGTAGATTGACTTTGGGTACCTGGTGATTGACCTTGGTACTGCAGTAGGAATTTTTAAAAGTGTCTTTGGTGCTGAACAGTCTGTGGATGTGATGTTAAGGTGGCACAAAGTTGTTACAGTGGACCTGCAGGATTGTTTGAATTTCAATTGTCTTTCCAGCTAATGCAGACTGCACAGACCCCTACACCGTGCACACACTAATAGTAACCTTGAAGAATGTTAATTAATGAGGCATGTTTCCCACCTTTGATGTTGGCTGCCAGGTTGACGATGTGGTCCTTGTTGTCCAGGATCTCCACAGACTGCGTGTAGGGGTTGTAGTGCACCGAGAAGGGTCGGGGGATGGTGTGGGACCACGTACTGTGGGGAGGGCAGACAGGTCAGAAGTGCCACCTGGCAACTTAGTTTGGAACTGCAGTCAGTGGCTTGCAGTGTATACAATGTTCCTGTTTCTTACACTTTGCTACACAAGGGATTGTAGTGTGCTTAGAAGGGCCTGGGGATGGTGTGGGACCACGTACTGTGGGGAGGACAGACAGGTCAGAAGTGCCACCTGGCAACTTAGTTTGGAACTTCAGATTCCAGCTTACCCTATACATATATATTGGGTTCTTACTCTTAGGTACTCAAGAGATTGTAATGTGAATGTGCATTGAGCAGGGCCAAATTATGGTAAGGGCAGACAGGTCAAAAGTGCCACCTGGCAACTTTGTTTGGAACAGCAGTCAGTGGCTTGCAGTGTATACAATGTTCCTGTTTCTTACACTTAGCTACACAAGGGATTGTAGTGTGCTGAGAAGGGCCAGGAGATGGTGTGGGACCACGCAATGTGGGGAGGACAGAGACAGGTCAGAACTGCCATTTGGCAACTTGGTATGGAACTGCAATCACTGCAGAACAGAATATAGAACATACTGGGTTCTGTAATACTTTTAGCTACAAAACCAAAGATTTTATCTGATGGTGTTTTGGTAACCTTTCAGCTACCAGTTTCTCAGGACATACTAAACTACCTGTACTCCTTGCCGCAGAAGTAGATGTTACATTTGACTGTTTGTCTCAAACAAACCAGCTGTAAGACAGCCCTATCAGCAAGGGAAAACAAAACAAGTTCCTACCGGAGTTTCTCCTTTGCGTCCTGAAAGCTGTCGGCCAGGAAGTAGATGGGCTGGTACTCAGTGATCGGGTACTTGGTCACCGAGATCTTCTCCGGCTCAAAGGGTCGAATGTCTGGTTTATCAGTCAGACAGTACTGTAAGAGCAGAAGGTGTTTGTATTTGTTAAGATAATAGAATTACAGTCAAAAATGGTGTAGTATACGTAGTGACCCCCTGTTCATAAGGACCCCCTTGAGAGATATTAAGAGGTTTGGGCTATCAAGCTTCTAGAAGACTGACCAGCAGAAAGGCTGCTACAAGTGCGACTGCTACAATCCAGTAAAAAAAAAAAAAAAACTAGAAAGGTAACAATTGTAAAGCAAAATGCACAATATTTACCTTCACATATGGTCTGCTCTGTTAATTCTTACTTAAACATATCATATGGTGACAGGAGTCTAAATCCCCCCCTGCTATAAAACTGCAACATAGTGTAACCCAACACCAGTTACCATGGTAACAGACATCTGGTTTAGGTCATTGACCATATTTCTTTGGAGAAGAAGACGAAGAAGAAACAGAGCAAGAACAATTCTATGTTTTCCCTCTGCAAAGTTTATCTTTGCAGAGGAAAAATGGAACGAAACTAGAGAAGTAACATTTACAAAGCAAATGCATAATGTTTACCTTCGGACATGGTCTGCTCTGTTAATTCTTACTCAAACACATTCACATACATGTACTACTAGTATATGGTGACAGGAGCAGAGTAGACCATGAAATTGCAACATTAACCAGTCACCATGGTGACAGACGTCAACAAATCATTTCATTGGCCAGGTCAGAGGTTAGTGTTTGGAACAGAAGAGGAGGAAGAAACTGAGTAAAAACAATATGTTTTCCTTCAGTCAACATAAAAAGGGTCCTCACCTGTAGCTCTCCGAAGGACGAGAGCAGCCCCGCTCCGTACGCCTTGATCTCCCCGTCCTGCCGACACATCCCGAACTCCACCGTGAACCAGTACAGCGTTGCCAGCTTCATCACGTAGTCATCCGGCGCGCCGAGAGACGCCAACCCAATCTCCTGCAAGTCACAGATTTTGTTACTTTAATATTGTTTCCTTTTGAAATGGTTTTGTGTTTGTGTGTTATTGGTTATAGATGAATGCACTTAGAGGATGATATAAAAGTGAATTTAGTGCACTAGTGTACGAGTCATATTACTTCCTACGTCATGCTATTCCCCAAAGTTGTTGTGGTAATCATACAATATAGTTCTACAATAATTCTGAAGGTCTCGAAGGTTTTTTTTGTTGACGTGGTAGTGTACGGACAACAATTAGTGCGAGTAAAGAGGTCCCACACAGTATCAGCAGAGATAGAGTAATGAATGCCAAGAAAATGTATCAAGGAGAACTGTCGTGGATGTAGTCCAGGTACGAATGTGTAATGTAGTCGTGTGGCTTTATGTTGGTAAAAATTTCACAAGGGGAAGGAAGGGCCATTTGTCACAAGGGCATTTTGACTCCCAGATGACATCTGATAGGACGTTTCTCAGTCCAACCCAATATTTACCTTAGACTTAGAGGGGGGGCCTGCAAGAGGGGGTCCAGACAACGCTCTACGCTGAATTCTGAAACTTCTCGATTACGCTTTATGATAAATTCCAAGTGGCCACATGTAGAATTAAAACGGCGAATACGCTCTAAGCAAAATGCACCAAATACGCTCTACGTTGAACTAGAGCGGCCCGTCTATGCTCTACGTTGAATTAAAACGGCCAATTACGCTCTATGGAAAAGGGCTTGCGGGCACCCTTAGAGGAGTGAAAAACTTTGCACAATGTGCCTTTCCCATGTGCACAACATTAAGACTTAGAGATTTGAACCCAGAACCTCTAGAGTCAACCCTAGCAATAATTTACCTGTGAGAACTGTGCGAAGCTGGGGTCAGCGAACAGCGGTGCGTGTCCGAGTAACTCGTGGCAGACGTCCGGTTCAGGCGTGTAGAGAGGCTTGGAGTGGTGTCGGATGTACTGGGTGGAGTGGAACACACGGAAGGCCAGGCCTGCCAGGAAGTCACGGGAGGACAGCAGGCCAGCTACAGGACGCAGGGTGAAACCCGTGCAATCTGTCAGGAACAAGTTTGGACATTTAATGAAAAAGGTGTATAGTTATATGTAGTAATGCATCTACCAAACTAGAGAAGCAACATTTGCACATCAAATGCATCATGTTTACCTAGTACCTTCGGAATTTTTAGTCAAACACATTCACATACATGTACATGTACTACCAGTATATGGTGACAGGAATAGAGCAGACCATGAAATTGCAACATAATGTAACCCAACAGCAGTCACCATGGTGACAGACGTCAACAAATCATGTCATTGGTCAGGTCAGAGGTTAGTGTTTGGAACAGAAGAGGAGGAAGAAACTGAGTAAAAACAATATGTTTTCCTTCGGTAAACATAATTAACGACAATCCCAGCTAAACACCACTGATAATGATATTGGTAAATGCAGAAAGTCATTCTGTCTTTATTTTCTGGGAGGGATTTACATGGATACAAGCATTGGACTAAAACAAAAGTTTTTTTGCATTATGATTCATACAATTTTTAGATTTTAGACTGAAAACTAACCTTTGAGAAAGTTGGAGACATCTTCCAACTGTGGGATGTTGTCCTCCCTATTGTGGAGAGACAGTTGTTAAGTATCTGTTTGATAATTACATTCATGTAACTTATCTAGTGTGTATATTATCAACACCTTGCCGGACAACCTACAGTAACTGAGGTCATTCCTTAATCTATTGTAATTGTAGCTGTTTCTATGATATGTGTATGATGATTATGATTGGTCAGTTTCTAACCAATCAGGAAACCCTAACCTATGGTGAACAGTAATTGGCTGATTCCTATCCAATCAGGCAGCTCTATTCAATGGTGAAAAGAGATTGGCTGGCTACCAACCAATCAGGTTGCTTAAACCTAATTCATAGTTCCAGACATACCTGAATCCACAGTTCTCCATCAGCAGAGGGAAGACATAGTTGTGTTCACGGCAGGCGTGAGTCGGGTACAGCTTCCTCAACTCTGTAAAGATTTTGCGCCTGAAAAACAACAAAAAGAACCAATTTAAAAGCTCATATATTAGTTTTGCTTGTATGAAATTTTGTAATCTGTCTAATAAGATTTTTTGAAAGATATTATAATGGCAGACAATTTGTTTTGATTTGGAACAAATCAAAATCGAACAAATTTTTCCCCTTTAACTCTAATGTATGAGATGTTAACACTAGTACATTATACATTTTAAATTTGAAATGTAGAAATTCTTGACTCTGTCACTCACCATGTGTTGATCTCTACTTCAGTGTACTCCACTCTTGGAATGGGCTGGCCACTGTATAATAGGGTAAAGAATTCGAACATTATGTCAAGACCAGGTCTACATAAGACTTGTCTGTCTTTAAAGAAAGCAACCAATAAATTGATTCACCCAAATCAACCACATAGTGAAGAAAAATTGGTTGTAGATATTACTAATATACTTAGAAATCAAGCTATCAGTAACCATTGGCAAAAATATTCCTTACTAATAGGCTTGGACAGGTAGGAACAGGAAGACTTGCTTATCCAGTTGCAACTTACTGTTTGTAGTTGAAAGCAATGTCGGCAAACTCTTTGCGGCGAGCTCTGTACACGGCATCTGTGAAACCCTAAGAAAACAAAAATGTCCATCAACATTAGGATAGACACAGGACTGTTCTATATATAGGAGGTGGTGCCTATATAGAAAGGTAAAAATCATTATGAAGCTAAAAGGTAACAGTTGTGGAAATATGTACTGACAGTACATATTTCCACAACTGTTACCTTTTAGCTTCATTCTTTTCACTAACTTCAAGGCTTCCATTGTGGTGAATATCACTGGGTACTGCCTATGATAGATAGTCCAGTAGTGACCAAAGGTAAAAGCTAATGCTAGGTAATAAGTTATGTTTCATCAATAAGTTATGTTTTATGCCAAGTTACTTATTACTCAGTCATATGATTCATGCGTGATCACAAGACTGAAGGAAAGTCCCTGAAGTACTGTCCAATATTCTGTATAAAGAACCCAGAAATTTCCCCAGTACAGGAAGAAATACGCAACTCTCTAGCCAGAGGCACACATGTACAAATGTACAGCTCAGACATCCAGGTGGGATATAGAGTTACAGTTACTGTAGTCTTTATGTACACATAGTTTGCAATATGTCCTGTCTAAGTTATTTAGGACATTGCTTAACATTTAGGTTGGCACACTGGAAACCTTTGAAATCGATCAGTACATTTCAAGAAATATTCACCACAACTAAGATCAAAACTAAAATTTAAAGTAATCCTAGTGTGGCACCCTTGTAAATTAAAATCTATACCTATATTAATTTTGACTTAAAAAAACTGTCACATTTGAAGTCTGAAAACATTCAACCCAGCAAGACTTAGTGTTCTCTTTTTTCCTTTCCTTGAAGGTGAATAACTAAAACACTGGAGCAGGAAAATGTCTGGCATTGATTTATCAGTCCTGGCAAACAAGTTGCAGGCCTTGAAGTCAAGCCTAGAAAGGCAACACAGGCGCCAAGTTCGTCATGGACAGGCACCAACAGAGAGCACTATTTCAATGAATCGCTTCGTACCAGTGGAGGTAGAAGCTCTGAAAAGTCTTGGAGATGTGCGTGTTCAGAAAGGCAAGCTCAGTAAAGATCCAGCAGAGTTTGACAAGGCTGCTGCCCTGTATGCTTCAGCCTTATCGCGCTGCACTGATCCAGACATGCGATCAACACTGGAGGATTGTATCAGTCACATGGAGGAACTCTCCAGACAACTGCTGCAGGGGTACACTCCACAGTTTCATTCACCAAATTATGGGCATGGGGGTACTGCCGACAGTAATGTCTTAAGGGTGGCAGAAATTTGCAACCAATTGGAAAATGACTGTAACAGTAAATCCTATTCTTCTACTGCAAGTACTTACAGAGAATCCTTAGTAAAGGCAGTTAAGAATGGTGACATGTTCTTGGAGCTTGAGCTTCTAAAATCTCTGGGAGATTTGTACCTTGAGAAAGGGGAGAAAACCTCTGATGTATCCCAGTTTTTTAAGGCAGCTAACTTGTACAACAAGGCCTTGAACAGATGCGAGGTGCCTGAGCTCAATACAATAAAACAGACTCTGCAGCATCGAGTCTTATACATGGAGAAAGTTGGGGAAGCTGTGAGAAGGGTGAGTTAAAGTATTCGGTTTGTTTCTTGTATCACATTTCCCAACTGGTACAAAACTTTTGCTTCTTTTAATGCTTACAGTAGGGAAATAATATGTATTTCAACACTACCAAAAATGCCTTTTTCTTGTTTTTCTTGTTTTCCTTGTACAAAGAAATGGTATCTTGAAATTATTCTTTGAACAAGAAATTTAAGAATCCCCGTAGCAAGAAAATTCAAGAAACACATATTTTCTTGTTGTAGCAAGAAAACGATTCTGTCCACAAGAAAATATTTCTTGGACTAAGAGCTAACTGTTATTGGAGCAAGAAACCATTCTGTACACAAGAAAATATTTCTTGTATACAGAAAAAAAATACTGCAAACTTTCTTAAAATTCTTAAGATTCTCGTTGGTGAGCATGATAGTAGAAATTTTTTCTTTTAGTAAGAACAAAGAAGGATAAAATTCTTTGTGTAAGAATCCACATACAAAATCTTTGAAGAATATTTCTTGAAATTTCTTGAAAATCCCCCTGGCAAGAAAATATTTCTCAACATAAGAAAATAAGAAAAATAAGAAAAAACATTTTTGGTAGTGAATTAATGTACACATAGCCTCATAAACTGGAACATTTGTAGGCAATGTTCTGTTTCTTACATTATCACAAGTCACTTTTTTTTATATGGCAACAGAAATTATGCATGCAACTGAAAATACCAGTGTACATATTACTAATTACTTGTTGTCTCATACAAATCAATAAAAATCATTGTATAATTTTGTATATGACTGCCATAAACAAATGTGCGCTAAAGCTACAAACACACAAATACAAGTACAAATGTGTATCTAATCCTACAGAAAACATCAAGACTGAATGGAAGATCAGGTATCGACCCAGCTGGTATTGTTCACAAACCAAGGTAGGGAACTTAACTGAAACTTTCAAAACTTTGACTGAGGAAAGTAATTCAAGGAAAATTGTCAGTGGGAGTGATGCTATTGGGAAGTACAGGGGAAACTCGGACATTTCAAATGGCATCCTGCATCAACAAATTTCTGCAGTAACAGAATCTAGAGTAAGTGTAACAGTACATTTGTTACCTGGTATTGGAGAAAAGTGTGAAAACAATGAAGTCTCCCTTGAAGAATGGTAACACTTTATATAAAGATAAACTGTGTCTGAAGCTAAGTACTATCTTTCCTGATATATTCAAACAGACAAAATGTTCGTTCTTTTCTTTCCCAGAAGGCCAAGCCATCATGGCAACAAAAGCTGGACAATGCCTGATGTCCATACGAGTAGCCTCGCAGACAAGTTGCAGGCCTTGGAGTCGTGCCTTAAAAGGCAAGACAGCAAAGACATAGGTTACGGGCATGCACTAAGAGAAGCCATCGTTGCAAGCGATCACTTAATAGAGTTAGAAGCCCTGAAAAGTCTTGGAGACTTGCATCTTCAGAGAGGCAAACTCACTAAAGATTCAGCAGAGTTTGACAAGGCTGCTGCCCTGTATGCTGCTGCCTACCTGCGCTGTACAGACCCAGACATGGGACAAACACTTAGCCACCGTATTGACTACATGGAGAAACTCTCCAGACAACTGCTGCAAGGGTACACGCCACGGTACCAATGGTTATCACTAGACTACTGGGGTACTAGGGACAGTAATGTCTTAAGGGTTGCAGAGATCTGCAACAAATTGGACAATGACAGAATATCCCAGCCTTCTATAGAGCAGTCTTACACAGAATCCTTAGTGATGGCAGTTAATAGCGGTGACATGTTCTTGGAGCTTGAGCTTCTAAAATCTCTGGGAGATTTGTACCTTGAGATAGGAAAGAAAACCTCTGATGTATCCCAGTTTTCTAAGGCAGCTAACTTGTACAACAAGGCCTTGAAAATATGCGAGGTGCCTGAGATAAAACAGACTCTGCAACATCGTGTCTTGTACATGGAGAAGGTTAGGGAAGCTGTGAGAAGGGTGAGTATATAATCTTATATATATATTATGCAGATTTCTTTCCCAAACAAAAACAAGAAGTTTGCTTTGTTCAGATGATGAGGATAGTCATGTTTGCATGGGTGTTTCATCTAGTCATGACTTCCAAATTTTGCCATTGATATTTATGTATATTAGTAACATTACACTTTAATTGGTAACTTGTGTAGGTGTGCAAATGTGATGTGCAAATGTGCAAATTAGATCAACATATTGATGTACAATGCAAAATCATTATGATGAAAGTGCCTAGAATCAACATGTTGGTAATTGTGTTTTAAATCGTGCAGAAACTGTCAACAAAACGATTAAGATCACCAGCAAGACAACCAGGTGTGGAGCATCCGATGGAGAATGATGATACTGATGATGATGATCTTTTTGAAGACAAGACAAGGTGGGGAAAACTTATCAAACATATCCTAAACATCTAGATCTGGGAAAGTTAAGTGAAACCTGGCCATAACAACCACCTATTCCTGGCCCCCACAATTTTTTCCATAGGCACAAGCATCAATTGGTCTGCCCAAGAGCTTGGTCACCTGTCCAAGAAGACCACCTTACATCAGTCCCCTGGGTGGCCTTCTTGGGCAGGTTTGACTGTACTTCGTTTAACTGTTCATTTACTGTGACAAACTTGTTCTAATTATGTGCAATTTTGGACAACATCTACCATATTCATATCAATGATATGACTGTAAGATTTAGGATTCATAATTTGTAAATCTGTGTTCAAGTCTTTTAACAATACCTAAAGTTTTGTCTTTACTTTATCTGAAGTGAGTATGAAGACCATCTGAAGAAAGGAAAATTATCTCTAGAAAGAGCAGACCTGGACTCAGCAGAGCAGCACTTTGCAGATGCCCTCAAGATGGTACATGTAAGAGGTAAGGAAAAAGTTTATCATTCTTGAAGTTTTACTAGATGATATCTTTAGTTGGGACCAAAGAAAATGAACTTAAAGCACTGGACATAAACCATATCAGTCATTCTTAAATCCAATACGTACTGTGAGTTTAAACGGTTAATAAGGTTGAGGTACATGTGCTTTTGGCTTTCCCTAAATCAAAGTGGTAAAAATCTATTATTAGTAAATACAAAAAGATATCATGGCTATTAATGTCGTGATCATGATCATCATGATGTCAAATCAATGATGACAATTGATGATGTGATTGCTGTGAAGGTGGTTTAAATTTCAATGGTATTATATCAAACATCCTAAGTATGTAATTTAAAGGTGCATTCATAGCCTTTCAGTTAATAGTAACAATTGGTGATGATATTGCCAAAAATCTAATTATATGTCTGTACCCAGATTCCACACCCGAACAGTACCAGAGAGAGGTGGAGCCCCTGTGCAAGTTGGGGGATGTCTACAGTAAGCAAGGTCAGCAGACAGGAGACGGGGGAGACTTTGTCAAAGCTGCAGCACTCTACAATGCAGCAATAGCCAGGTCAGAGGATGAAGTCCTCAATGGTAAGATGGACATGGCTGTCATAGAAGTAGAGAGGTCATTTCTGAAATGTATCTTAGGCATTCATTGTAATGTGAGTCTAGATGATAAAGAAAAACACAAAATGTTGTTGGAGAAGACACGGGAGCAGATCAAGCTGGAGATGGAAACCATTGACCAACAGATGGATCCCTATGCACTTGATGAGGATGACCCATGTATCAAAGATATGGAGGCAAAACGAGCTCAGACTGTAAGGGAATTGTTTGAGATCATTGCTCAACAAAGGAGGGATTTAATCAACCTGCTTGTAGAAGAGTGTATTGGGTTAATGGGTCCCCCTCCCTGTAAGTATGCCCTGATAGGTTTGGGTTCACAGGCCTCAGGACTGGTAACTCCATACTCAGACCTGGAGTTTGCCATCTTGGTAGAGGAAGAAAGTGAAAAATTTCTTGTGTACTTCCGAAACCTTACACACTATCTACACCTTAAGGTAGTCAATCTTGGAGAAACCATCCTCCCAGCACTGGGAATAAAATCTCTCAATGACTTCTACTCCAAGAATCCAGAAGATGACTGGTTCTATGACTCTGTTACACCACGTGGGTTTGCATTTGATGGCTCCATGCCAAAGGCAAGCAAGACTCCACTGGGCAGGCAAGGAAAAGGGACAGAATCTCTCAGTGAACTCATTTGCACCCCAATGAACATGGTTTCCATACTCCAAAATGATGCCACATTGTACTTGAAGGAAGGATATCACCTTGCCACTATCTTGAGAAACCCATGCCTGATAGCAGGGGACCAGGACTTGATTGACACATACATGGGCATCACAGTGAAGATACTCCAAGCTGATGGGAGCAAAATGGCTCAACAACTGGCAAAGGACACAGTAGAGGAAATCATGAAAAAGAACATTGATATCACAGAAAGGATTACAGCAAGCCTGATTGATGTTAAGAAAAAAATCTATCGCTTCCCACCTCTAGCAGTAGATTGCTTGGCATTGCCTTCAAACATCATACCTTCCACAGTTTGGAAGACAATAGAAGAAATGGAAAACCAACATGTGATCAGTCCAAATAATGCACATCACCTAAAGGTGCTTACCAGTATCTCTGCAGAACTCAGGCTCAGAACCTACATTGCAAATAATGGGCAGAAGGAAAACCTGTCAGCATTGGCTTCAATAGAGACAACACTGCATGGACAAGCACCCCCACAGATCAGTGAAGAAGAAACAAATGCGCTCAATCCTGTTTTTCATGTATCAAATGAAAGACAGCTTTTTAGATACTACTATACAGTTGTTCCACTTAAAAGTGTTTTGTCAGAATGGTCAGAAAAGATACCAGTTCTGAATTCACTGCCCGATTTCTATGAAAATTCTCCAAGAGTACAAGGAATGATGTACCATGAACTCTGCAAATATAGCCTAGCCATCAAGTGCTTCAGTGAGGCCCTGAAGAAACCTGACGGGTATGACACTCAGGAGAAATGCCTGGTGCTCACTCATATTGGAACTTCTTGTGACATGGCAGGTGATTTTCAGAGAGCACTCAAGTACTTTGAAATAGCACTGCAGATGTCCTGGGATATCTATGGTCAGGATGCAGTACGTAGTGACATTGCATTGTTACTAAACAAGATTGGGCAAGTCTGGTACCACCTGGGTGATTACAGAAGTGCAATTAACTACCATACACAAGCACAGAAGATGTTCCGGAGTATTTACGGCCAAAATGCACAACAATGTGACATTGCCGGGTCCCTCAACAACCTAGGGCAAATGTGGGGTCACATGGGTGATGAAAGGAAAGCTATTAGTTTTGTTGAACAGTCACTGCAGATGTTCCAGGCTATCTTGGGTCAGAATAAAGCACATCCTCAAATTGCCATGTTACTCAACAATGTGGGAACAACCTGGATCAATCTTGGTGATTACCAAAAAGGAATTGGCTTTATTCAACAGGCCTTACAAATGTACAAAAGAATCTATGGTCAAAATACATCACATTCTCTGATTGCCGGCTTGCTCATCAATTTGGCATCAGCCTGGCACTATTTGGGTGATTACAGAAAGGCAATTATCTACCATGAACAGGCAATACAGATTTACAGAAGTATCCATAGTAGTAATGAACATCCTGGTATTGCTACAGCACTCAGCAACATAGGGACCGGCTGGTCCAATTTGGGTAATTATGAGAAAGCAAAGAACAGTTATGAACAAGCTCTACACATTCAAAGGAGTATCTATGGTCAGGGTAAAGCACATCCTCAAATTGCCATGTCACTCAACAACATGGGGACTGTCAGTTTACGATTTAATGACTACGGAAGAAGTATCTCTTACTTTGAAGAGGCATTACAAATGTACAGAAGTATCTGTGGTCAGGATACAGCACATCCTCACATTGCCACCATACTCCACAACCTGGGACATGCCTGGGACAGTAAACTAAGGGATCAAAGGAATTCAAACTTGGCAATCAGCTACTACGAGCTGTCACTGCAAATGAAGGAAAAGCTCTATGGCCAGGGTGCAGCACATTCTGATATTGCTGCATCACTTGAAAGCATTGGACAAGCTTGGAGTCGAAAGGGTGACCACAGGAAAGCATTTAGCTACCAGAAACAGGCACTGCAGATGTTCAGGGTTATCTATGGCCCGGGCACAGCACATCCTCACATTGCATCAGCACTCCAAAACTTGGCCACAGAATGGTATCATCTTGGTGATATTGATTCAGCAATCCGTCTCTGGCAGGAAGCCTTAGAGATCACAAGGAAGGTTTTCCCTCAGGACAAAAACTACCATTTGGTAGAACACATTGAAATTAACCTTGAGCATGCAACTAAAAAACAAAAATTACTTCTGAAGTCTAATCCAGGTCTAGATCCAGGCACCCTACATAGTCAGCAATGAACTCCTTTATATAGAAATGGCTTGGGGCTTAAAATAAGAAAGTCTAAGAATTCACATGGATTGATCAATATGTGGTTGGCTGGATGACTGAGTCTCCATTTATCTTCTGAATCAGAAGATATTTTCAGGTGACAGTCTCTCTAATGCCCTAACAATTCCGAGTCGTACCCGGGACACGTCTGAACATGCGCCCCGATGTTGTGCCCTTGGGAAAGGCACTTTACACGAATTTCCTCACTCCACCCAGGTGTGAATGGGTACCTAACTTCGGTTGGGGAAAGTCGTATTGAGGTCACCTTGTGGCGCCGAATGGCAGCCGCACAGACCCTTGCGACAGTTCCACAAAAATGATTGTAAAACAAATATGTGTATTATTTGTATTATTTGATTGTTGTAATTGTTGTGATTTGTATTGATTATTATGTGATACCCTGCACCAATTCAGCCGTATAAAGGCTGCGACTGCACGGGTACTGTTTGGACAATAAAAACCATTTAACTATTGCAAAGGCAACCTTTTAGACCTGTCAATGAAATCAGTTTGGAACTCCTTCCATGTATGGTGTACCCCAACATTTGATAGTGGGCCTGTTATATCATGCCTCATGTCAAAAAAATGTATCTGAAATATATAATAAACCATGTTCTTTCGAATCAAACTCTCAATACATGTCAAAAGTAGGGTTGCAATTGTCACAATGTTCAGCTTCTGTTGAAACTTAAAGCTGTTATTTTTCTGCCATCAGGAGATATTAAAATATTTTCCTGAGTACTCACATTATGTCTTACATAGTATATCTGCATGCATCTTCTTATATTAAGAAGAAGTTGTCTAATTAGATAAAAAGGATCAATTTCTACCTGTTTTTCATTGTTGATTTGATGCAATTATTCTGTTAGAAGATCAACAAATGACCACTTAAGATGGTTATTTGTCACTTGTCACACTTTCCATCATGTTACAGTGTCATAGGCATTAATTAAATATGGAATGAGGACTTCTGATTGGTCAACATCATCTGGCTATATAACAGGTAATTCCTATTCATCACAATAGATACAATTCCCTGTAATCAGGTATATGGCGTAGATATGTAAATATTGTGCAGTGCAATGTGAACTAGTCAGAATTGCCCTGAGGAAGGTGACAGATGGTCACCGAAACATCAGCTGAATAAAATACTAATCTTGGTTGTGTAAAAAGAGCCTCTTTACTCAGTGTCTTACCAACCTGATGAAATTCACGAATCCCTGTTCAAGTTTGCAGTATTGAAGAGCTTGACTCTTTTCTGTTACATATATATGTTAGTCAGTAGAGTTGTATAAAGTCTATTTGCATCTTAACCTATTAATAAGTAAAGTTGTATGAAGTCTATTTGCATGTTAACTTTTTATCTGGGAAATAAAGATATCATGGCACAACTACGTCAAACTTACTGGGTGGTCAGAGTCCAACTCTGATCCATAGCTCAGAATCTGGTTGGCGAATCTGTCCAGGTCGGAAATCTTTCGTGGGAACCACGGAACTGGAACAAAAAAGTACATGGAACCCAATAGTTATATACATATACAAAAAAAAAACAGTGAAAGGACTTACAGCACAGCCGTGTGATTTTGGTAGAATTTTGAAGTAGGTGGTTTCATGATCAGAACAATCTCCCAAATGCAATGTTACAAGACAGTTTTTTTCTGCAAGTAGACAGCTGAACTTTGCAGGACACATGCATGATTATGCCAACATGTTCACATGATAACTTCTCAATGTATGTGACTGCGCCCTAAGCTAGAAAGATACTCAATCCTGTATGCCAACCTGCAATATTGACATCGAAAGTGACCAAGAAACAAATTTAGTAAACTCATTATAATCATGGTACTTTTTCTACATGAACATGAAGTGACTATATTAGAATGCCTCAGTGTTAAAACCGTTACCTCCAAGTATGTTACTGTTAGGCAAATTCTACAACCTCAAACCCTAACCCTATGTTATAATGTAGGGGTGTCAGAACACTCACTGGGGCATTGGAACTTATGCTAGTTTTTTTTTTACAGTTAATTCCCTCTCGTTTGACCTCTAGCTTACACCAATCACCAAAGTGAAGGTGACACTTGGGCTTACGTACCCGCCTCAGTGGGATCTGTAACATGGAGTTATCCCAACAGCAACAAACCAGATACAAAACAAAACAAACACAGTCAGAAACATGTTTGTGATTGTTACAAACTTGAAGTCTTAAAGTCTTCAGCATATACTGACATGAGTTTCAGCTTGAGATTTTAACTTTCCATTTTTTAGTCAATATCATTGTCTGCTATTAACTGGTAGGTAGTTGACCACATTTAGTATGTACTGTACACATATTTTGTATAGTGAGATACCTCAGACTGTGCTTTATTCATAACCTGTACTTATAGCTTGTAAGAGCATGAATGGACAATAGAGGTTTTTCATTCATTATTTCCACATGCCAGGCATGGGGACACTGTCACTGTCAGGAAGTTAGATCAAAGGTCCCAGAAAAGGTTATCTCATTTCCAGTTAATTTCCTGTTGTATCCATGTTTGTTGCCTTATGCAAGACAGCAGTTAGATGCATACGGACAGAATCAATTCACGAATTATCTAAAAACAAGAAATTCCCCCAAAAAACAACAATATTTCACGAAGGCAATACAAGATTAAAAAAAAAATTTCTGTTCACCAGTGTTCTCGGTGGTGGTGTCCCTGCTGTGGACCTGTACGGAGGCCGCGGTCGACCTCAGGGCCTCCAGCGCAGACTTCACGCCGGCCGCCTCGGGGTCAAACCTCACGAAGAACTCGTACTGGTCACGGTTCCTCTTGGAGGGCCGCGACTCGATGTGGGTCAGGTTGATCTTGTGCGACTGGAGGGTAGGGATTACAAAAAGCCAAATGCAATCTAGTGGCTACTCATGGAAGGTGCATACAGTAGACAGACTACTGAAACATTTGTAGCTAAGAAAATATAAGTTAGTTGTAATTCAAGAGAATTTTGCATTACAGTGTAGTTTAAACTTAGACCAACTATATTCTTAAATCCTTACTTGTACAATAATAACATTTTTTACCAACTGTAGTGACATAAAGCAAAAACAATTGGCAAAACAAATTGTTTTGCAATTTCTATAAACAAAAACTATTAAATCGAGACTAACAAAGTACTTTGTACGCAACCTTTGGCTATTGTCTGTCACATTCCTCAGGGAAATACTGACTAGTTCTACTTTGCTATTACCGCTAGGTGTCACTGCTACAGTGTTAAGAAGAATACGTTTTGTATCTCTCGTCATTGTAGTTCATAAATGAATGGTAAACAAACAAACAAACCAACAGTAAACAAACCTCGAACAGCCTGAGTGCCTTGGCCAAGGCTCCCACCTCCTCCTTTACTGAGAAAATCACCTCCATGGTGCCTCCCATGTCTCCTTCCTTCAGGTATGAACCAGAAGTCTGCCCCTAAATATCACAACAGAAGGATTAGACAATTGGTTTGATTCCCATTGAGTATACCGTCACAACATTTGCATAACACTCTCACTAGTACTGGTTGGCAGGGCTCAAATTCAAAATACCCATTTTATTTATTTTATTGAAATTGCAACAATGCAATATACACGGAACAGAGGCAGCTGGTATTGTGTCCTGCACATAGAAACGTAAACTGGACAGACAATACTCATTTTCACTTGAGTCTAGTGGAGAAAGTCGTGTAAAGTGCCTTTCCCAAGGGCACAAGATCGGTGGCATGTCAGGACTCAAACCCGGGACCTCTCGATTCCGAGTCGCACACGCTGCCGTTGCGCCACACGACCCCACACAAAAATACCCATCATTTCCTGCAAACTTTATATGATTGCACAAAAAGATACGAACAACTTGTAATGTATAGAACTTATATTACATAATGTACAAGCTTACTTGGTAATCATTCATGAATCATGATATAAAAGAATTTTAAAGCAGAACTTATTATTTACAAAAAAAAAATGTATTAGTACTGCTCTGAGAATGAATTACACACAATGATGACAAGAAATCATGTTCATAAAAAATTATGAACACCCCTTTCGAGTGAAATGGAACTGCCTGATCACTTTTTGATGATGAAAGAATCTGGGTGAGTGACATCATACATGTAGTTGTAAGTACAACTTTGAGTTTGAAACAGATAACAGCATACGAGACACACTACACTTTCTGGCTACTAGTCACTACATAGGTTAAAGCAAAGACAAGTAATTCATAATGTTCAGAAACTAAATCTGCAATTGATGAAAAACTGTTAGTGACAATATTACATTTCTTGACTTGTTCAATTGTTAGATGTACAGTTACTTACACAGTACACAAGCTGATATAAAAATTAATTCAAAACATGAAACGGTAGCCCTTAGCTTTAAACCTTAATTACTAAAAAAACTTTACCTTCTTGCTGAAACAAGGAAACACTACAAGAGTGTCACCTCCAGAAATAATGTCCTGGTCTGACGCAAAGTGTTTTGTTTTGGACAGTCTAGTTATAGAGACTCCCCTTGAATCAAAGTGGACTACCCCAGTCTTGTGACATCCGTATGACTCTTCAAAATGAATGCATGAACGACAAGGGGCATCAATCAATTAACAAAATCCTCCTCGTTAACTGTATTAAATGTCCGTTAACACCAGTACCATTTGTATACTTATAATTAGGACTAATTGTAAAACATTTTAATATTGTAGGACTTGATTAAAAAGTCTTTGAGATTTTTTAGTTTCCTCCTATATATGTTAAACTGTTTAAAAGAGATTTGTCTTTGATTCTTAGTTGGTATAAACTCTTGGTGCTTTAAAATGAACTAATTGCTAAAATTTTCACGCCTTCACTATTTCAATATGTATAGTTGTTGTCTGTCATGTTGTCATCACATGACAATAAACACATTTTATGATTAACATTTGAAAGACAAAACTGGCCTTGTCAGTATACGGGGACATTTTGGGAAAAGATATTGGATAATGTCATTGAAGGTTCTACATTGAAAATAGGACACCTCAATCGCAAACTTCTAGTAATATTGCGTAAAAACAGATTTGTCTCTTAAAATTACCCAAAGAAAACTAACCTGTGAATTGAGTCCAATTTCTGCAACGCAGTCCTGTATACCCTTTAAGTTATCCATACTGACACAATGATGTACGTACAGTAATACTAAATGTACACTGTACGTTATATCACTACACAAAGACCTTGGCACAGGGCAACTTATATGGAAAGTAGAAGCTATCTATTACCACAGAGCTATTTCTGTGTGTGTAAGGGGCACATGGGGTTTTCTCGAACATACAATACACTGGTGCAGTATCACTATCACACTGTGATACCCTTTCATCGTTAAAACATTGGTAGAATAATATTAAAAGAAGATATGTAAATTGTGGGAATTAGGCAAGTTCTACATAAATGTAAAACAAAGTAATGCAGCAGTTTAATTCAGCAATTACTGGAATTCCTTTTCTTCTAGAGCCAACTTGTTGATGAAGTTTATGACATCCAGGTAAAACAATTTATATTATAATTCAATAACTCAATGGATAGATTCACTGAAGGGTCTGAAGCCTCACAAAGCGGTTGGTTCTTTGCGAGATATGCAGAGGTCAAAATGTTAACTGCAGCCTCTTTGCTCAGAAAATGCCAAGACGTGATCTGAAACACAAATACTACCCGGCGACACTAAATCAGTAACGTTACAGGGTTGGAATACTGGATCAGACTACTGAATTTGTGCCATACAGACTGAAATTTAATACTTTATAAAAACTTAAAAATGCAAATACGCAAATAAATGTGAGGGGCAAGCAGTCACTTTCTCATTGGTCCAACATCTAATTGCCGTGCTCTCATTGGTTGAACTGTTAATTGTGATTGACAGTCAGGATCGGTCCAATCCAACACTTTCACCTACTGCTAATGTGGAAAAAGTAGTCTGAAAGTTCCGCACCCAAATAAAACTGACAAAACTAGTCTGACAACTCTTTTGTGCAGCACCCCAGTTTATTCAAACTTTTTACCTTAAATTCATCTGTCATGAGTTGAAGCTGAGGAAATGATTTAAAAATTTTTTTTTTAAATAGTGGAAGAAAACAATTGCATGGTAGGACCATTCCATTATTATATTAGTTTGAAGAGTATAAACAAACTTCAAACAAATTATGTTTTCTGAAGACAAAAAGACATGTAATGATTTATGAAGTTTTCTTTCTGGCCAACAGAGGTTATCTCAGCCAATTTTAACCACATGGCAGCAAAAATCATGTGTTAAGCCTATTAACCCCATATTGAGTTCTAATCCAATAAGATACAAAGAAACACAGGAAGAAGAGATCAACCTAAGTTTTTACTCAAGTGATTATGTGCTTGGAATGATAGGAAATGGACCCTAGAGATCTTTGATTGAGATAAGAGTTAGGAATGGAAAACAACAGATATTGACGAAATCGTGAAAGATAAACTCAAGCAGTACAGAATAAATATCATAACATACAACTCTCAAAGAAATCAAAGCCATTTTCACAGATGATCAAAAAGATGCATCTTGACTCAATTCTGTATCTTATTTGTTCCATATGGGAGATTCTTTAAGTTATTGGTTCCATATGGGGGGGTGTCCTTACTAGAAATATTCTTCCCTGATGCTTTTGATGTTTGTGTGGAATAGAGTCTCAATGCATCATCCAAAAATGTAGAAAACATCAAAAACCTGCTGTAACTCCGAAATAGTGAAAAATTACAAATGTGATGATTTTCTATTGGGGTCACTGGATGGGTCACATGAAAATAAAAAGATCCTCCAACAAGATAAAGAAAAATTCCTCAACAGTATGTACTATCAAATAATGCAAAAAGCAATCTGAAATATTCTTCCAGAATATGTAAGAAAATCCTTAAGCCATATGAAAAAATTACATTTGTGTGTCCCTGCCTTCTTAAATTTAAATGCTGCCCCGCCCCCAAACTATATAACATACAGTGAGTATATACGAAAATGTAGCAAGATCACTGCTGATACAAGAAAAAAGAAGATATTGTGCAATTAATAAACTGGATTTCTGCAATATTCCTACCTGGGGTAAGATTCTAATATTCTTTACTTACTTCGACAGAAAGTTTCTAACCGAAAAACATGACAAAAATTCACATACTGTAATTGTTATATCGATTATCAAATACATCTGTATCTAGTAAATTTAAGTTACAGGCGACGTCACTGACACAAAAACAAATCGTTAAGCTCCAGTCAACACGAATACAACCTTAAGAACCCTTGTAACTGATCCATGTAAACCTTAAGACACACAAACATGTCTCAAAGTACTTTCTACAAGTCTCAAGTAATCGACCACACCGCAAATATTCGTACAAGTCGTCTTGTTTACGTACCTCACTTTGGGAGACTCTTACATAATCAGTAAATAATGTACAAAAAATGCCTTTTTAGGGCACCAAAATTTTACAACAGCTACATAAGAAGTAGAGTGACAGATTATAAAGGAAAAGAAGGCTATGGAATGACTTACTTCGTCTCCGTTGTCGAGTTTTGCCCGTTTTTCAGGCCAGTGTCCGGCGTCCATCTTGGATTGTTGGCAAATGTTGTCCTTGCTTACTTGTCATGTGACTTTGGGGCTGTCTCAAATTACATAAACCATGTGACAACGATGTCTTTTAATACCCTATAAACAGTTTTAATCCTACAAATCCTTACAGAAAGCGATTTGTAATATTAATATTTTGTGAATATTGACATATTATGTGTAATAAAACATGGGTTAACATGGGGGTCAAAAGGGGGCGTTTCCCCCAAGTGGCCAATGAGAGAGAGGCTTTTAAATGTTAAGTGACGTTTGGACGGCATTACTGTATCAAGTTGATGTGGTTTTGGCATTGATTTTGCAAATGACTTTTGTACCAATTTGTTGAGCTTAGTAGCAGCTATGGTTGGAGTGATTAGATTTTATACACTTGTCTTTGATTTGGGTCACCTGGTTGTTCAACGAAGTGTGGTGACATGTATTAATGTAGTGTCATTCAAAAGTTCAGAATGTTTCAAAATGGGTAAAAGTTTCCAAGCCAAATATATGCAACTGTTTTAAGTTGAAAATGTTTTACATCATCTTGGTTGGAGTTTTCTGATGCAATACTCTTTCGTATATCCTGCCCGATACAGATACTTGACAAAATGATTGATACTGAAGGGTAGGTCTGCTGAACAATAAACAATGACTTGCACATTCATGGCATTGTCCCCTAAGGGCACAACTATTCAGTTTTTCTAGGTTCTCTATTTTTGAATGGGCATGAATTTTTATTTTTTGTGCAATAATATAGTCATCACGTACTTGACCAACCTGACCATAGGGTCAATCTTTGGTAACCAAATCTAATCCTCCCCCCCCCCACCCTTTCACTCTACTGCATTCAAATACTTACAAACACAAACACCCAAAACAACACACCCATGCCTTGAGGTTACTGGCAAGTCAAGAATGTTCCTTGATTGTAGGTGCCAAAATATGTCGATCCATATCCTGCTTCCCTTTTTTCAAACCAGAAAATATAAATACATGTATGTGATTCCAAGAAATTAAATAGATGTGGCAATGGGCTTTGCTTTCTTCTTAACAAATGTATTGTAGGCAAGTCTTCACACAAGTTATAGGTCTTAAACCTTTATTGCTTCAACTATCGAACAACCACAGATATAACTATTCATACACATTTAAATCTTCATTGTGTGCTGAACACTTGTGCCTTTTTCATACCAACTTCTGCTTAATTTTAAGCTTATACAAGTTGTTACAAATATAACTAGTTAGATTGACTATGGTTGAAACAATAAAATGTATACTTCCAAAATTACTGCATTTTTAACATTCAAATGGTCATGCTATGTTCTATCTTGGGTGGTGAAACTGTATATAGGCAACTCACTGTTAAAAACATAACTGGGCTTAAAATATCATAAAGACATTACGTACCAAACAAAACAATTGATTGGGACATTTACAAAATATCCAAACATATAATAGTACGAAATGATATTCTTGTATAGGATAAAGTTGGGTGCTTCAATTAAGTGTAAGTGTATGAGAGCTATTTTCAAACTAAACTCTTTACCCGCTAAAGTACACAGAAAATCCCTAGTGCTAGTGCATATCTGTCTACATGTTGCACACCGAAATCTTTTCACCGATAAATACTCATTTTTTTCTACAACGTACACTGCGTTTGCAGTCTAATCCACTAGTGAAAGAACACCAAAATCCCATTCTACCCAGTCAAGAAAACTATAAAAAAATTAGACGTTTCAAACATATAAAAAGGATCAGTAGGAACCTGCGTACATCTAAACAATGGGGTCAGTTATATTTCCAAATTAATTATGAACAGTTCTAGATTGAAGATCTATGTCTATTTTAACTGAGTCTCTTTTGTTCTCTCTGTTCAAATTATGTGGAGAGGACGAGAGACTAGGCAGCTAAAATAGGTTTCATAAACAGGCTACTACAGTTGGTTATCTCAAATCTTTGTGTATCTATTTACAAGCCTCAGAAAATGCACAGAAAAGTGGACGAGGTGAAATATCAACTTTTTACATCACTAGTCAACTTTGATACTTTAGGCCACACCAATTTAATTTCTTGGTTAACGGATTTTTCAAGAAAAATAATGGAGCGGGCGGGCGAAAAAATAATAAAAATAAAAACAGGCCTAGGCATCCTATTATGGCCCAAAATGGTACGATAGGAGCCATGAAGTCAACATACCAAGCTGGTTCAAAATTTAAGCCATTAATTTTGAACTTTTAATGATACCACTGCATTGAAAGATGGAAAAACTTTAACAACTAGGATTTAAAGGACTGCTTTCAACTGTTCAGGGCAAAATATAAGCATTTTGCAGTTGATTCTGAATTTTTATTTTTATTTGCAAATCAGAAAAAAATGAAGCGGCGAATCCGTTAACCAAGAAATTAAATTGGTGTGGCCTTACTCAACATTTGTGTTATCTATAGTCTTGTAACAGTCAAATATATACCGATTACTTGTACCACAAAGTGATCAATGCTTAAGAAAGATGTCTTTAAGGTGAAGAGGCAGAAGTGGTGGGTCTTGAGGCTGTAATTTTGTCTTCTTGGTCTTCTTACTTAGTCTTCTCTGCTTCTTCCTCAACCTGGACAGCTTCTTGACCATCTAAGAAAAAAATATAATCTCAAGATTACTTTTGTGTGGATCATAAAGATGATTTGAATGTATTTTGAAACATGACAAAGGAATTTGTCTCATCGGGGAAAACGAATTCAAGTGAAAAACAAACAAACAAACAAGAAACAAGTCAATGTGAAAATTCAGTTCTTTAGAAAGGTACGTTCTTGAGACAGGTAGTACAATTCTGGCCTCCATATTTTTGACACAAAGTATGGGTTATTTGCTTGCTAAACTGAAGCATTCAACATTAACTCAGTTACTGCTAGGAAAAATAAACTAATTTGTGCAAAACAACTATTGCACATACATTTGTTAACAGCATAACAGCCATATAGGTCCTACTTGCAAAATTTGAGCCCTACAGTGCATCTTTGTACGTGTATCAAAAGGAAAAGTAACTTGGTTATATTTCTAATTGTAAAATCTGAAACAGTGGTAAAGTTTGTTCTTTTTGTTGAACTTTTTTGAAATGGAACAGTCTGTAAACAGTGTTTGCTCCCTTAAAAATATGAAATGGTTAAAAAAAAAGGGAACCATTTAGTGAGAACAACGTTAGTCAACGATTCACCTTCTCAGCCAGTAGATATTTACTTACCACTGACTCACACGCGAGTCTTGCCTAGCAATGTTGAGCACAAGACAGAAGTACAGAGGAAAAGACTTGTATTACTGGCATGCATTTACTCTAACCATGCAACTTAGCATTAGGACAAATGTAGAAAGCAAAAGCATGACAGTTACAAATTTATGACATATATTCAGTGCTACCCTAACCACGACAAACCATTTTTCCTTTGGATTTCAACGTACCTTTTTTAAAACTTTAAATAAAACACCTAAAAAAATATCAGACCTGTGCAGACTTAAGAGAGTCTTGAAGAAAAAGAAAGCTGAACCAATGGACCTTTCAAATTCCGGACTGTCAATCATAATTATCAGTTCAACCAATGACAACAGGACAATTAGCAGTTTGGCCAATCAGAGAGTAGCTGCATGTTGGTCAAATATTTGCATTATTTTTACTGATGTAGGCGGGACTATAGGAAAGGCTCGAACTTCAAATTCTGTCAAAGCCCAGATAGAAACATTTTTGAGACATGTTTAAAAAAATCAAGATTTATTTTTTGACTGGAGAGAAATATTTGCATGATTTCATACCTGCTGGCAGCATGGTGGCCTGCTCATCCTTGTACAGCACTGGACCAGGCTCACGCTGGAACAACAAATACAAACAATCAGATACGGCAGACTTCTCCCCCTCCAACAAACACCAAAGATTTATACCTCTAGCATCTACACCCAGGTTGCCATGCAATGGGTTATTTTATGGCGGATATATTTTACTCTACAGTACAAGTATATGGGAATTAAACAGCCCATGTTGACAGGTTTTCTGCATACCAGGGGTGCATAAGTCTTCAGTATACTGTAACTGAGCACTGGTACCAAACGTTTCAAAGCAGTGCCAAGTACAGTCTGTATATAGTAAGCTTTGGTTTATCATCACGACTGCCCAGAATACATATCTTATGTTCCAAGTTGGAGCTACATGTTATGTACACACAGATTTGATGTCTAGATGGTTGGGTGCTGGTGTGAAGTTTTGAATCGTTAGCTTTTACAATGATTGGTTCACAATTGAAATGACTATCCTGCTACGTTTCAGTTTAAGAGGGGCCTTTATGATTTTTAAGGGGAGAGACACTTTAATGATACAAAGATCAGCAGTACAGATGATGATTAGAATGTACACAGCATCTGGAAAAGTTATAATCTAGTAAGCTGACATGAGGAATGGAAAATCTCCCAACAGGTTCAAGTCTGGGTCCTTACCAGAGAGGCCCTGACATGTCCAGACTGTGGTCCGAGAGAGAGCAGGAGAGACAAACAGACACATAAAACAACACGGTGGGAATGGAAGACACATAGGAAGGATCTGAAGACTACATGCTAAATATGAAAGAATAAGAGCAATACATGCTGCTCTAAGAACATGTTTTTCTTGTAGCCTCCTGAGCAGGCTTTTGGGTTAGGCTACAACACACTAGAGCAACTGAGTCTGGGAGTAGAGGACAGGCCTGAAAATTACACATGCTGAATATATAAACGGATAAGAGCAAGAAATGCTGCACTTAAAAAAAAACCTACTTGTAGCAGTTGTCTTAAATGTGTGTAGTGTACTTTGGGTGCTTCTTTTTTGGGGGAAATTCAAAGTCTATAACAAGATGGGTTCAATTGATGTTACTATTTGTACTGGTTGAGATCTTCTGATTCCATCGATCATAGTAGCCATAATACATTTAGGTATTATTCCAAGCATAGCCATTCCAAGCAGTATTCCAAGCATCAGACACAAAGAACACAGTGATCTTTATTTCTCTTGTGTACATATTGAGTATAAGTGCAGGTGTATCTACATATTGTAGGAGTACAACAATGTTTCAAGCTTACAGATGCAGGGTATGTATAGGGAACAACACTAAGAGCTTTTAACAGATCATACAGTATTTCTTAACCAATAACTGTCTGTCACTTAGGATGAGTTAACGTTTAGCACACTGAGGCTATCAATTCTCTATTAGTTAGTAAGCTGAAAAGCTAATAATTATAACAGCATTTTTGAACATTGGGAAAACAAAATGTCGAAAACGTATGACTAAAAAAGAGAAGGGAAATTTGAGTTATTTTGTAAAAAAAACAACTTTCAAACAGTGTAAGATTTGGATTAGAAGTGATGATATGGTGACAGAATTCCGTAAAATTTTGTACATCTTTGTATCCATTTAGTATGTTAATCTTATAATTGATTGACTAACACATGCAACTAAGTATACGAAAACACATCTATATCAAAGCCTCTTTTACACTGTAATTTCTGGTCACAAGTCTCCACTTTTAATATTTTCCTAACAATTCATTCAACTAAAAGTTGTTGCAGTGTCCATGACTTATATGATTGTGTATATCTACTTCTCTACAATACAAAGTGCTGTTTCATCTAGTATTATATTCATACATTCTTCCTTTTCATTTTCAACCAAGCTAAACTAGTTACTGTATCTGTGAATGACTAGGCATAACAACTATACAGACAGAACATATTTTGAATATATACTGTCTAGCTTGCACACAAGTTGACAGACCTGTCCTGAGTTTTCTCTCTAATTTTGCAACTAAGGTAACTAAGATACTTGGTACATGTACTATACAATGTATTTTTTCATATACATGTATATTTCTGGGCATCACATGTTTGAATGGCTAAAGCAAGAACTTGTTGAAGTTATACTAAGACCACATACACTCGGTCATACTCAAGTAAAAACTATAACAGGAATCATGGCCAATAACTATTGATATAGAGATGCTAGACCTAGTCACAGTATAATGGCTTGGTCATCTTCTGTCTTGTCTTTTCTTCTTGTAGTTGTAGCTCTTCAGTACTGATTTCAGTTATGCAATGTTTCCTTACACACTCTTACCCAGAAATAGTATGTTGTACTGACAAGATAACTAAATTTAAGGTACGAGTGTTGTGTGGCTCATTGCTAAACTGAAAACTTCCTGGACTGCTCAATGCAGCTCTGGCATGGCCTTACTTGGGCCCCTGGAACAAGAAATGAAAAAGGACTTATTATTAGTAAAGACAATGTGCATTGAAGATACAGGTACTTTAACTGTAAAATCACTTAATTTTGCAGTGGTTTAATTCTGTGGTAAGAGGAAAAAAGAGGTTTTTGCAGTGTTCTAAATTTTCAGATCATGTACACTGTAGTACACTGGCCATACAATGGAGACATATTTGTAGAAAATTTTTGTGGAACAATCATTTCGAAAACTGCTTTAGTGCTATGATAAAATTGTTGCAAAATTTTGAAGATTTACAGTAGCAAGTTGTTTTATTTTGTAGTCAAGTACAAGTATTTGGAATTTGTTGCAATGAAGAATTCACCCCAAACTGACAAACTGTTAAAAACAAAAAACATCATTTTCTGTCACCTAAACAAAAGATATGTTGGCATGTATTTGCGCTCCAATATATTTTTTTTGTTTTCAATGTAAATTGAGAGTCAAGCTCGACTAAACATAGCAACAACTGCTGTTTAATAAAGAGAAATTGAGCTATTGTAAGAAGAGAGTAGAAATATAAAAGTGAACTTTGAATAGAATTATATAAATAACCACACAAGAAATAAGACAGCAACAAGACAGCATCCATGCTTTCAAGTAATATATAGGTTTATGTAGAGAAAGAAATATGGAAAGAAAGAACAAAAGATAGAAACAAAAGACTTAAACGACTTACTTTCTTCTTGTCCATGCAACATTGGCGATGTACTTCAAAACAATATTCCAGCCCATGCAGTATTCCACAACACGGTATGGCACAAAATATCACAGCTAAAATATGGCTGCCCGTGCAAGTACAGCAAAAATAAACAAATGCCTTGAAAAAAAATGTCATCACATAAATCTAATACAAGCATTGTACGCAATACTGAAGTATAAGTAATTCCTGCTTCAACAGAAACATCACATGGGGGGGGGGGGGCAACTCAAAAAGGTCCAGGCATTGGTCTTGTATGTTCCCATGCAGATAGTACCACTACATTATGGTCATTATAATAATCATGTTGCAAGATTTCTTGTTGGCTGGCTGGCAGGCATTTTATAAAGTAATCCATGACTTCTCAATGCTGTGTCTACTGGGACTAATAACTCCTTGGCCATCAATGCTACTGTTTCTACTTAGTTTAGGGTGCAGTTGCATTTGTCAATGGCCATCATACGATTTAGATGTCGTAGAAGTTTCTGGAAGGCTATGACAAAACTAACTGCTGACAAGGATCTTAGAAAAGATCCATTACAAGAGTACAAGACAGTTGAATTTTGTATGACATATGCAAGTCGAAATACTATCGCCAGAATGTTCCTCAGTAGGGTACTATGATTGCACAATGAACATCTGTAAAATGTGAGTAAATGGTCATACCTTTGTGAAGTATCCAACCATGGACTCCAGGCACAGGATGCAACAGCACATGGCAATCACCATCTCGAAGAAGGCGAAAATGCTGGAGGGGATCCAGACAGCCCAGGTCTTACCCTACAAGTAAAACCACAACAAAGGAGGTTAAAGCCTGGTGACACCCATGGCATACACAAAATTGCAAGTTCTCAAACATTTTACATACCTTTTGAAAAATATGCATGCAAATTCTTAATTACAAACTGGAAGTCAGTAGTAAATAGAAAAGTTTTAAAACATTATGCTGACAACATTGAGCCCCTAGCCAGATTTTTGCAAAATTGCAAGTTGCTTATTTTTTCTTCTGCCATATTGAAAATGTCTGCAAAATGCGAACAGCAAGTAATTTTTGATAGTAACAGATATTAACAACTGGCAATTTGGCAAGCTCACAAGACACGAGTATGTACTAGTATCATAATCACATGATACTGCAAAAAGCAAAGTACTTTGCATCTTGATAATACATGTACTCCAAGCAAACTCCAAGCAACTACATATAATGCTATTGAAAATGTCGGCAGTCGTATTGTTTTACGACACTGTAAAATGTTAATTTATTACCTTATGAACTTTAAACATCAATAAATTACAGTGAATATTAAGAGAACTTACCTTCTTTCCAACAGTATACAATAATACTTGTAATACACATACATACTTAGGAAAAACAAAGAAGTACAGAGTTAACACAACGTAACCTTATAATTGTTATAAACATGAAGAAATTGAACATTGTGACCCTCAAAACAAAGGGTGGTTGAAGTAACAGAACTTTGTGACACTTCTTCCCAAACAGGGTTCTATGGTTCAACAAACTGGGAACTTTTGTTAGAACTGAACTGAACTGTACCAGCAAACGGCTGGTGAAACTATTGGAACGCATGTAACAAGTGGCAAAACTCTGCCAGGTATTAATGTGATAGAGTTGTTATTTGTGGACAAACTATGATACTACAATGCACATGAGGAAAGCATAACATAAGTATATTTAACTAAAATATATTCCAATCTTGCACTGTATTTTTCAAGCAATTATGCAGAAATTTGGCTTAAAGTTTGGAGGTGTAGATATAGAGAGTATAAACTTACAAAAATCAAGAATCAAAATTATTTGGTACTTTCTACGATGTTAGCTTGAAAATTCATCTGTGTTGGTAGACTTCATCATGAGGAAGGGTTTTTAAATTGTAGATGCCAACACAGAGTTATACTTACTCAATTTTTTACCGTACAGTTTCAGACCTTGTAAAAAAAAATCAATCCAGTACAAAAATTTTATCAAGTCAAATTCTTTGATTTGGAAACTGACCTAGATGTTTGTCCACCAAATTCCCTAGTGGTTACAATGTTAGCAGTGAGAAGGTTAAATATCCTTCTTAGTAATTATTCAACCATGTTGTTTGTTTGTTGTCCACAAATAACATGACTTTACCACAGCGGTACCTACACGAGGGAAGGAGGCGTCTGGAATGTATCCTGGAGTGATGATCAGTACGGTAGTCAGGTTCAGGAGGATACTGAAGACGTTAGCATACAGGGTCATGGGGATCTACAGGATTCAAATAGATATCAACATCATCTTTCTGTCCTAGTCCTACACTAGAAGAGGTAAAGGTCCTATAGCCTTTCTGAGGCCATAGAGGCAGTGGTTGTTGATCCAGTGTGTCTAGGGAACAGTATTAGAAGGGGGAGTCCATCCCTCTCCTGCCACTGCCTTATACCTCTCCAAAAGTTGGCTACAATTTCACACCTGGGTGGAGTGAGGAAAATTGTGTAAAATGTGTTGTGTAAAATGCCTTCCTTTATTAGGCATTTTCCTTGATCTCTCGATCTTGTCTGTTCTCCTACGCACTTGTCATTCCATACCACCCTACACTACACTCTCAGTTTCTGCTTTTGAAAATATGAACAGAATTTTTTTGTATAACGGAAGATAGGAGAATTTCTTTGCAAAATCACAAGTTAAGCCATGCAAAACAAAATGAAACTGGGTTCATCTTCCCTATTGTATCCTGAGTTGAGATTTCTAATAGTTTTCTTTGTCTAAAACACACTAACCAAGAAACAACCTAAACACCATTTTCTATTCTGCTTGTCTCCTTGATAGTTTGAAGAAGCTCCTCTCTATCCAGTCTTCTCTAGGTATTCTCTGGTGACATGTATGCCTGGAACACTTGCTACACAAGTCAAAATTCTTGTCTCCTTCCTGATTCTTCTCTCCAACACTCAGCTAGCCCTGGAACACTAAACGTCACACAGAAGGCTTTTGTGACACTTCAATGTATAAATACATTGGAGGGGGTGGGGGGCTTGAAAACTTCAACCATCCTTTTGTTTTGAGGGCCACCATGTTTTTTTAATACCTCGGGGCGGGACATGCCGACTTGTGTGCCGGGCACAATCAGGATCAGGCAGGCAAGGTTGATCAGAATACTGATGATGGAAGCAGCCAGGAATCCAACAACCTTCGGATCAAACAGTGTTTCAGACATTTAAGTATCATATTCACAGAAACAATGGTTGCCCTTCTCCTTGCATGCACTTTGTGTTCTACTTTGCAACTTGAGAGCTCTGAAAAGTAGAAGATGTGTACAAGTGATATGCAGTTAAGAAACTTATTGAAACTGAAACTGGCTTGGAGGGACATGAACTTTTCTCAGTGATGTATGACAGAAAGTTGTGGCGAACTAACTTTGTATGCTCCACCTCTACGGAGGATGAATGATGATGATGATGATGATATGCACAGAATCGTAGTGCAGATTTTCATGTGGAATGTCAATAGTCTGTGTTCTTTTGTACTTTGTATATCCACAGTATATCAGAGTGTGAATGTGTATTCCATTGTACTTGGCCTGTATATTACATATTAAAAAAAACATAGAAGGGCATCATGCAACATTGTAATATCCTTCATAAATGCTACTTTCTCTTGCATAGATTAACATGAACTTGTATCAAAACAAAAGATATTTTACATTTGAGAGTTCAGCCTTACAACTACTTACCATGCTGCCCTTGCTGTCAGCCATCTTACCACTCACAAATCCAAGGATTCCGGCAACAATCACCTGAACAGTGCAATAAATGTACATGTAGAACTTGCCAAACATATGCCAATTTGTTTGTTTTATTGTGATCTCCATCAGTTCTCTATTTTGGGACACCTTCATGCAAGTAACAGTGATAATTACATTTTGTCTGCAATAGACAAGTTTTACCTGCACCACTCTGAATTTATGAAGTATGGATCACACTTAAAACTGTACAGAAACCATTGCCATCAAATCTTTTGCCAGTATACCTCATACATGTTGTAAACAGCCATGCAAAAATGAAAATCCACATACACTTACATGTACGTGTAAACCCTCACAGAGTACATGGACCGGTGCAGGTTTGGTAGACATCAGAAATACCTGCACAGCTCCAATTTCACCTGCACTAACCTGTATATACAGGTAGCATTTCAAGCCCTGCATTGACCTGAAGAGAGATAAGTCTTTCTAAATTGTGCTCTCATACTTACAATGCTGCCGGACACGATGGCGAACCAGTTACAGTTGAAAGCGGAGTGGGCGTTGATGACGACAGAGATGATCCCCAGGATCACGCTGATCAGGCCGAAACCGACCATGGCCGCTCCCAGGCCCTTGGCAATGCCTTTACTGTAGCTCATCTTGGCTGTGGTCAGAACAACATTAAAATAAAATTATCATCACTCTTCCTCGGAGGCGTAGCAAACAAAGTTTAGTTTCCAGTACTGTTTGTCTCGAGTTGCTGAGAGATGTTCATGTCCCTCTTATTAATTACTTCAGTATTGAAACAAACATTACAATTACATGTTCATGTACAAATTTAGAAAGACAATGTTCGATGTATTTGAATCACGTATGATACAAAATGTTGTTATAAGAAAAGGTTAGTACAGTGCCTATGCTCACTTACAACAGAATGAAAGTAGCAAGAATGGTTTAAAATCGACTGGTCATTAAAAATCTAAAGAAATTGTCATTTGATTGATTTACTAGTAGTTTACCAGGCAATCGCCTTGCCCCTCCCTTTAGTACATGGCCATATAATTTATTTTTACTATTTAAAAAAATTTATTTCCTGCAGCTTTTCATTGATATTGAATATAAATCATGCCTGGCATCATAAATACAACACACAAGTGCCAACATCACACTGCATCAACGTTGTCTTGTCGAAATAATCCGAATTGACCTTATTAAAATCTCCTTTCCGCGCAAGGTCATCACATGCAAATTAGGGCATGGTTGAACGAAAATGGAAATTTCTTTCGACAACAGCTGCAAAAATACACCAAAAGAGGAAGCCAACGGTCGCTTTTGCTTTCCTTTTGGGTATATGAATAAATGTAGAGGGTGATTGTGGAGAAATTTGATGATTCGGGGGTGTTTTTATAAGATAAAACGGCGAAGATAAACCAGGAAGATGAGTTCACGCCCTCTTTGGAACATGCACGCCGCCATTTTGTGGGAGGGCGTTTCAGACGACTTTGTGTGACCTTTCGGATAAATCCGCCTTCAAATCACCGATTACCCTGTAATCCAAGGGCATGGCAACATTTACATAAACCCAACAATTTCTGAGGAAGACAAAGACGTGAAAATATCGCAGAGACGAACTGGGAAGCCTACAAGAGTGGGCTAAAATCTACAAACCCGAAAATGGCTTCTTCATATGCAAATGAGGTGCGGAACCGGCTTGATCGAGGCATGCATGTAAATCGTCAAATATCAACATTTTTCTGGCTTTTAAAGACAGCAAATTGCATTGACTAGATACCTTGCGGTTTATTAGTGTCTATGAAATGCTGGATGTAACGGAAAGCCTGCTACGTACCTGGATTTTGTGATTTTTACGCACCGTATCAAGACCACTGCGATCACCGCCGCCGTCACGTTCCCAGGGTAGTACAAACCGGAAGTGCGTCACTCAATATTCACCGTCGTTCCCAGAACAGTTACAGAAAGCGGAAATGACGAAATTACAAATCCTAGCCTACTTCTGAACTTTGAACGGGAAAGTTGGACTGTCAAAAACTTGTGTGGCAAGACCTTTATTTTATTTTACCGTTTTTGTGAGTTTTACACGTAAAAACTATTAAAAGAAGCGCAAAAGTATCTTAGCCCAGAAAATGTGTCCATGATAATATTTACCAGAGCTGCAGATCGATTGCTTGAGTATAACACAAGTATAGTACATAACTGTTGGCGAATACCATCTAGTAACATTACCGTACTACTGTAATAGCTGTACTGACGTAATACAAATACGTCAGCCACCAGCCACAGGTAATTGTGACCCTGCAGTTTGGAGACAAATCGCCAGAGGTCACTGCTACACGGTTCATCTGCCGGATAGTGTCAATACGTTTCACCGACGTCAGGGCTCGCAGTCATTTCCAACTCTAGCCCTAATCATAACTTCAATTCTAACCATAGCGATAACCAAAACAACGGATAAAAACATGGGACGGCGAAACATAACAGGAAATGTTGCTGTGAATGACTTAATTTTGTATTTTGTACAAAGGTTCATCACAAAGGCCAGTGTACAACTGCACTACTACGTTACGTCATAGTTTAATACGTCAGCCACAGGTAATTGTGACCCTGCAGTTTGGAGACAAATCGCCAGAGGCCACTGCTACACCGTCCATCGGCCAGGTTTCGTCCTGACGTTTCGCCGACGTCAAGACGTTTTGCAGTCAAGGGAACGACTATTTCATACTTTAACACTAATTAATTCTAACAATAGCGATAATCATAACAACAAAATTTCAGCTAAAAACATGGGAAGGCAAACCATAACAGGAAACAGCAATTTCGGCGGCGTTTTCGGGAATGTTGCTACGAAGTGTAAGGCTGAGTTAGCTGATACAGGCTATCACTTCATTTTAGATGATCTCACGGCCAAACCTGTACAAGGCTATCAGCCCCCTTTGAGTGCCGAACGGTCAGTTAACATTCGATCCTTCTGAATCGCCGCAAAGTCAGGCTGTTCCAGGCTACGAGATCCTTCTAAAAAGCCGCAAGGTCAGACCTGTTCCTGGTGCTGACCTTGGTGCTGATCAAGAGGCCTGGAGCAGAGAAACCCTACAGAGGAGTGTGATAAATCGCTAGAGGTCGTTGCTGCATGGTCTAACATTGTTGACCTCCAGTGCAGTGATTCATATGCAAATCGTATTTTCTACCACTGTACTGTTGTAATTCACTGTGCAATAGACTTCGTCTGCGTGATTATATCTGTTTTCACCCAAATTTATGGTTGTCCCTTAATAATTATATGCTTGTCTGCCCTGTTAACTCGGTGTACGGAGGGTCGGTGGTCTTCAAATCCCGCCAAATACTCCACAACGCGACCGTGTCGCGCACCAAACACAACCGGGCCGCCATGTTTGTTGACATGTTCGGTGATGTTGAATAGTAAAAGTAGCGTCTCTTTCGTAGCAACATTCCCGAAAACGCCGCCGAAATTGCGGTTTCCTGTTATGGTTTGCCGTCCCATGTTTTAGCTGAAATTTTGTTGTTATGATTATCGCTATTGTTAGAATTAATTAGTGTTAGAGTATGAAATAGTCGTTCCCTTGACTGCAAAACGTCCTGACGTCGGCGAAACGTCAGGACGAAACCTGGCCGATGGACTGTGTAGCAGTGGCCTCTGGCGATTTGTCTCCAAACTGCAGGATCACATTTACCTGTGGCTGACGTAACTATGACGTAACTGTAGTAGTGCAGTTGTACACTGGCCTTTGTGCTGAACCTTTCAACAAAATACTAAATTAAGTCACTCACAGCAACATTTCCTGTTATGTTTCGCCGTCCCATGTTTTTAGCCGTTGTTTTGGTTATCGCTATGGTTAGAATTGAAGTTATGATTAGAGTTAGAGTTGGAAATATGCGTCCCATTCACTGCAAGGCGCCCTGACGTCGGTGAAACGTATTGACAATATCCGGCAGATGGACCGTGTAGCAGCGACCTCTGGCGATTTGTGATGTGCAACAACAGTCTACTGTGTGCGAGTCATGTGCAGATACTATCTTGATTGAAAACGTAGGCATAGACAAGGGACACGCTTCACTTTTTCGTTCGTTCAACAATTCATTCGTTTCTTTCAATTTACTGCATTCACAATATAAGATTTTGTTGACCGAACCAGACACCAATCTCCCGTCGTCTGCGCGATTATACATTTGTATACGTTTTCATCCCGGTTTATGGTTGTCCCTTATGCTTTTCTGCTCTCTTAACTCGGTGCACGGAAGGTTGGTGGTCTTCAAATCCCGCTAAATACTCCAGAACACGACCGATATTCTGCCGTACTGACATTAATTACAACCGGGCCGCCATGTTTGTTTACATGTTACTCTAGGTCTGTCTTTTTGCATAAAAACAAAGGAGTCTCACATAGAGGATGATTGCGTACTGCACTTCTTTGTACTTCTGTCGTAGGACGATCAAGATCTCGTATATTGTCCAAAAGAAAATTAAATTTATAAGAATCGGAACAATACAAACTTACGAGCAAGAAGAGGGGTGTGCAAGGGGTGATTGTTAGCGAAATATTCCACTATACCGGGATTCGGTAAATCTCTATTTTAGCCCCTGATGTCGAAACCTGGGAACGAGTCACTAAGACATGTGGTTGCGTGATTGCGTCATGCTACAAACCATAACAGCCTTGTACAGGTTTGATAAACGAATTGATAGCCTGGAACAGGCCTGGCCAAGGGACACTCAAATGGGGTTGATAGCCTTGTACAGGCTTGGCCGTGAGACCATCTAATATGAATTGAAAGCCTGTAACAGATGACTGTGTGGCTATTATCCAATTCAGTGGATTTATAATTCTAAATTGACGAGTTCTAAATAACTGACTATCGTGACACCAGCATGTATTAATTTTAATCATGATACTTCTTTGCCGATTTGTGGGGTTTAGACCTACACAATGTATGTCTTGTTAGGTGTTCGGTAATGTTTTATGTACATGTATTATAAATCCAATCAATAATGTCTGTATGAAAACCAGTAGGAACATTCATGTACAGTCAGTGACAAAATCACAACTATACAGCGAATGAAACAAGAAATTCGTAGACATAACAAATCTATATACTTCACGAAAGTATGAAAGCTTAGTTCCCTTGGTGTTAATGGTTCCCTGTTAATGTTGAACACTGTCTCGTGAGTATGCCCCAGATTTCACGGTACCCTTTTCTGATTTTTGTATTCATGACACCGTAGATGACAGGGTTCATGGCCGCATTGCCTGTCCACAGAAGCAGCCCTATCAGAAATGCTTCCTCTGGAACACGGTTTCCGTCCTCAACGAAGACCATCACAATCATCGGTACGTTACAGACGACACAGCAGATGAACATTGTCACCAGCATCTTCAACATTTCCATCTCTGCACGGGACTTCCTCAAGTCTAACTGTCTTCCAACATCGCGTATGGAGGCCAGGCTTACTGTGTTGCTTCGGTTGATACTCAGTAGTGATCTTGGGCTTCTGCAACGGTCTGTTGGAGCTTGCAGCGTCGCCATGTCACTATCATGTACCGACGAAACGTTGTCTTCTGTGACATTGTGATCGTCTGATTTGCTGTCAACACTAAGAGAGATCTTAAGACGAGGGTTGGTTTTCTTTTGACTCACAGACTCTTGCGATCCGAACATCTCACTGCCAAAGGCTGACATGTCGTTGGATTCAAGCGGTAACTGTCCAGATTTTGTTGTCCAATCAGAAAGAAGTAAGTTATTCCTCTTCGGTTTCAACTGTCTCCCAAGATCGCGTAGGGAAGTCAGACTTGCTGTATTTCTGCGGTTGACGCTCAGTAGTGTTTTTGGGCTTTTACAACGGTCTGTTGGAGCTTGTAGCGTCGCCATGTCACGATCATGTACCGACGAAACATTCTCTTCTGTGATGCCGAAATCGCGATCGTCTGTTTTGCTTTCAAGACTCAGTGAGATTTTAAGACGAGGGTTGGTTTTCTTCTGATTCACAGACTCCTTGGATGTGAAAATCTTCTCATTACCAACAGCTGCCATGTCGGTCGATTCAAGCGGTAACTGCCCAGATTCTGTTGTCCAATTAGAGAGAAGTATGTTATTTCTCTTCGGTTTGAATTTTGCTGTGTCATCTGCAGAAGGATGTGGTACGTTGTTTGAGCTGCCATGACTGGTTGAAGGTTTCAGAGGTGATTCAGGACAGAGTATCTTGGGTACTTGCCTTCCTAGTTGTTTCTGCTTGTTTAGAAGACGATTGTCCTTATTTGGGGCGGTGTCTATCTCGGTAATAGGTACAGCCCCCGGCAGGCAGACATCTTGAAAGTCTCTAGCTGCGACAATGTCCGTATTTGTAGGCGTACATGGTTCTCTGATATTCTCAACCCTTTCCCGCTCATCATCAACCGCGTTGTCCGTATGTTCTGCCTGGGATTTACACGAAGGTGTGGCAGAGTTTTGTCTCGAGTTTACCAGAATCGTATTCGTGCTCCTCCTCATGGCAAGATACAAGGCAACATAGAACACCATCGCCACAACGCACGGTAGAATCAGCACCGCCACACCTAGGGTGATTTTCAGTGGGGTGCCGGCTCTGGTTATCGGAACTGCCGCGCATCGCTGCAGCTTCTGGTTGTAGGAAACACTGTCCGTAGGATGTACATGGGGTGCGATGAAAGCAAGCATGGGTACCACCCAGGCCGTGGCGATTTCAGCACAGACGGCCTTAGTGGACGTCATGGCGGGAAAGCGGTGGTATTGGACCACCCTGAAGTACCTGTACACGGCGATACAGCCGATGTGGCACAGCGACACGCTCCACAGTACCGGCGTGGTGTACGACTGGAGGACGCACAGGCCCCACGGGAGGCGGAACTCTGGATTCAACAGCGCGTTTATCCACATCGGAGGGTGTAAGGCGGTGAAGAGAATGTCCGAAATACTGAGGCTGACCACGGGGGCGTTCTCGCGTTTCCGGAGACTCGGACACAGCGTGACCGACAGAGTGACCAGAAGATTCCCGATGATGCTCAGGGCAATAAAAACTGCAAGACATAACCAAAGTCAATATTTGAAAATATAGCACATACGGCTAGCCTGCGTGCTATCCTATTTGTATACCAAGCTTACACATTTCGCTCCTGCGCAAATAGAATGGCACGCAGGCTATGACTACATGTACATGCAGATATTTGTTTTAATAAAATTTGAGAGTACTGGTATCAGCAAAACAGGAATATACGTAGATGTAGAAAGCTTGTTCCAACTTAAGCCTATCCAAGCAAATGGCCAAGCCATGAAAGTATCTATGACGCTGTATAATAAATAGAAAACAGGTGACAATAAGATACAAACAGAAAGAAATTATGAATTACCCTCTAAGTTATACACATCAAGGCTTGATTATAATATGATAAATGTAGGACATAGCCGTAATTGTTATACATGAATAAATAAATGTCGTGCAATCGTCGTACGATAGCAGACTCAGGGTCTTCTTGGGTTAGTCGTAAAAAATTCGACTATCTTGTCATCAAACAGGCTGTCTTAGACCCTAATAAGCTTGTCAGTGGTTGTTTTTTTTATTTATTCCAACATGCAAATATACAATACATAGTGGTGACGCACTCAAGCTACATGGTTATATTCACGTCACCACTGGACATAAAATAAAAATTACATCACAAAACACAAAACATGGGAATCGTCCAGGTAACTAGTGAACAAAGTTAAGCTTTTAAGATATTATATATGAAAATAATAGTATAAATCAATTGTTAAATCGCTTGGTTTCGGAGAGATATAACTGTGAAATAATTAGTATTTGAGAGTTGAGTTTAGATGAAAGTAAAGGTGATCCATTAAGTAACAGGTATACAAAAACACTATCGGATAAGTTATTATTATCTAAGAATGGAATGTTTAGTTGTAAAAGTCTGTCAAGGAGGCGTGCACGATGATGGGAGTATATGGGGCAGTGAAGTGGTTGTTCTGTCACAGCTTGCTTGAACATTATAAGACATCCAACTATTCAACCGTACGATGGCCTACAACGAATGTGACCATCCTACAAACAAAAATAAGTTTTCTTGTGTGTTCCTCGTGGTCGAGGATGATCAGTAGCCTTGGTTCACTTCTGATGGGTCCGGAGATGGCTAATGAGGCCAAAGGACCAAAGACTATGTATTGTAGGTAGAGTACTGTAGTTAGATATAGATGCATATAGAATCGACGAGAATCCAAGGGAATGGAAAATAAAACGTACTATAGATGGAATGGTGACTTACTGATCATGATGACAACAACGGCGTACAGTAGAGCTGGAGAGATGGCCATGATGCTTGTAGCCCGGTGACTATTCTGCACTGGCCGAATTCGGGGTGTATCAGTCCCAGGCTGTTGGCACAGGCCTTTCCTTTGGCAATCGATCTTTCCAGCCAACCTTTCTGACTACAACCGTCCCGTAGAGCAAAATAAAACCGACTCGACGTGCGCTAATGGACCTGGGCGGGCCGGCAGTTCTCTGAGCACCGTAGAGATAGCGGTGAGCCTACGGTGGTCTAGTTACCAGGCTATACATGCATTGCTCTTGGCGATGACGAGCTACAACTCATCAAGCCAAAGAAAATAAAAACTGCTATCTGGCGGAGCAAAGCTCTTCAGGCAATCATGTAACTGTTCACTGACCAATGACAAGAACCTTTAATACTTATACGTGCACGGCCTTTTAAACGGAGATGATCAGATGATGATCAAAGTCTTAACAGTTGTCTTTGTTAAAAGTATGATCATTCGATTTATCGTTCCATTTGTTTTGCTCTGCACAGTAGGCAGCGGGGTAGTCAAACACTTTGATTATCAAAAGACGCATGAAAAGCCAATTAGATATAAAACGATCAAAGTTGCAAATGACTTTCATCCGACTTCAAATCTAGATCTGTTTTACAACTGTCCCAAACGATACAGAGTGACGTATAAAGCCCACTACATTAAAAAAAAGGTAAATGTCCCATGACATTTTGAGGCCATATGAGCAACGGGAAGTTATCTTGTCTTTGGAAAGCCTACTTCTTTCTTCCTCTACGTGCACCAAGTTTTCTCCCCAACCGAAGTCAGGTACCCATTTACACCTGGGTGAAGTGAGGAAAGTATTCTCCCAAAGGCACAACATCTAGCAACGACCTCTCGATACGTATACCGTGTTTGGCATTGTAGCCTCTCGGCTATCATCGATGATGGCACTTGATGACACAATTAATACACAAAACATGTAGTACATGTAGTAGTACAGGTCATACGAATCACTATTTTGCTATTTGTATTGCCCTCGCAGAAACCAAGCAATGCAACACTTAAAACGAGCATTTGATTTTATTTCAAATTTGCTGTCGTTGAATGATCAGATTAATGGCCAGTTCCAAAACCTAAAAAACAAACAAACGAATGATCAAAAGCGCCTTTCATCATTCGGTAGACAGGGGAATACGGCAGAACTCAGTAAATTTCTTTAGAGGGTATGTCCTTGCCCTTCTATAAGATTAGCCTGGGTGCCATGCTCTGTAGCAAAAGACAAGCCGGCAGCAACTACGGAGGATAGCACCCAGGCTAGTAAAAAATTTATTAGATAACTTTCTATTGCTCCTACTTGTACAGTTTTATCGTATATCACGCTGGGCAATTCGTAAAAAGAATATCCCATTGGGATGATCTGAAAGATAGATGACTGACCGTATCCTTTCATGTCAAATATTAAGACGTCACCCAGAGATATCGTTATGAGAACGACTTCCTTAACAGCTACCCGCCGCAGGCTCTGACGTAACAAAATACGTCAGGCGGAATTGACGAGTGCCTTTTTTGCATCGTTTTGACTCTTTTATCTCTGGTTTGCTCGTTTCTTGATATCACGATTGATTGACGTTTTGTAGTTCAAATAAAGCTCGGCTCCTTTTAAGTCCACGTGATTTAAAGAGATGTACACAGGGGATGTAAAGCAGTTCAAAGTTGCAGCTCTTTGGAAATAAAAGTGATATCTTTGAGCTGATACTCTCATTATGTCAAAGCTTGGTCGAAGCAGCGACATAGAAAAATGGCCTAGCATGGAAAATATTTTTCTTTTAGTTAATCCGTTGACCTCGAAAATAACACATTATCATAAAGCATGATGAAAGCTATGCAAAAGTGCCTGTTGTTGGTGCTGAACACCATCCACACACAGGTAAACATGCCTGTCCTTGGTGCTGAACACCATCCACACACAGGCAAACATGCCTGTCCTTGGTGCTGAACACCATCCACACACAGGTAAACATGCCTGTCCTTGGTGCTGAACACCATCCACACACAGGTAAACATGCCTGTCCTTGGTACTGAACACCATCCACACACGGGTGAACATGCCTGTCCTTGGTGCTGAACACCATCCACACACGGGTAAACATGCCTGTCCGTGGTGCTGAACACCATCCACACACGGGTGAACATGCCTGTCCTTGGTGCTGAACACCATACACACACAGGTAAACAAACATGCATGTCCTTGGTGCTGAACACCATCCACTTACAGTTAAACATAAACACAAACTCACCCAATCAGAACAGTTTGCCATTTGTAGAAGACATTTATTGTTAGCTTTCAAATAGCATATTGCCTACTTACTGAATATGGTCATGGTGACATGATATAATAATCTGCAAGCAGATGTGAGTTTAGGCTTATTTTGCACAAGTTTTTACGTTGTTTGCCAGAATTCTAGTCTGAATGCAACACTGTTTCTAGGGTCTACATAGGCCACTACTCTTTGGCCCTGGGGCTAACTGGCCCCCAAACAAATTTTACCACGTTGCTTCTACATATATCTGTACTGGTTTTGATGCTCATGTTTCTGTCATTACAGCCACAGGCCTAGGTATACAAATGAAGTTTCCAGGGCAGCCTGCTTGTGCAGTGTGGAGTCGGACTGTGGACATGGAATGTATCTTCTTTTCGAGCCTACTTCAAGCTACATCTGACAGTGTCTGCTAACCTACAATGTTGAAGTTAGAGGGAACCACGGTCAAGCCAGATTTTTGCCCCTGCCAAATATTTGCCTGTACACTACATGGGGGTTTCCAATATACATGTACCTGATGAGACAAGGAGGGGGATGGGGTTTTCTCGTGCAGTGGAGACTAAATCTAAACCCTAACTCTAACCCTACCACTACCATAACTGTAACTCTAACCCTAGCCCTAAACTCCAGGCATGCGCACTACTGCATAAAGCACTGCACCCTTACTCCGGAGGGAGGCAGCGGGGGGTGGGACCCGACAGACCGATGCAAGTCTCGGGCCTAGTCTCGCGCTCTCGCGAGATTAGGCCACTCCGTGAACAAGATGGACTGATAGCCATCGAAAATTTGGAGGTTAGTATCCTTATCCTTCCAAAGTTGTAACTGATGAAAGAATTCACTAGGAACTGCACAAAGCAAAAATTTGGCAGAGTGCAGAAATTTGACACACACTGGATAAAGTTTTGGAATGAGGCAGTACCAATGCTAATGGGGGAGGGGGGCACTACTACAAGTACCAGTGGTGCTTTTCAGATCTCGTGATCATGGAACTTTGGGGGGTTTTGCTAATTATCTCTTGTTTAGCTTTCTATGCAACATTCAAAGAAAGAATAAGCTGATTGCAGAAAAAGAAAGTCTGAGGCAAAAAGGCAAAAAAATCAATCAACATTTTTCGATTATGATTCATAAAAAAGAGAATTAGAAAAAGGAATTACAGGCTCAGTAACCAAAAAAAGAGAAAAAAAGGAAGTTCAAGAAAATACTAAAACAAATAATTGGCCAGTAATTCACTGATTATAGACAGTTAGATAGATTTACATTGAAACAAATATTATTGCTGAATTATTGCTACAAAAATGCTGTTTTGGACTTAAAGACATTTTTTTAGTCTTCTAGACTGTCGGACATACTTTCTTCCAAGTCTCCCTGGTAAACCCCCTTCACAGCCCATGGGGGGGTCCCTTCAGGTACTGTTCTGTCAGAGAAATCACTAGACAGTACCCGAGCAGCCCCCCGCTGAGGGCAAATCTCGTCCAGCGAGTCCTTCAGTTTCCGCAGGGCGGTGGACTCCCACGGGAGACGTCTCACGGTGAACCGCGGGGGGTCCTGGGTCTCTTCACCGCTCGACTCAGAGGACTGGTACGGCTTGGCCAGGATCTCAGCCGCCATCTGCTTAGTACGGTCTGACCATGAGTCCTTGCATTTCTCCAAAGCCTTCCTCCTACGGTGCACTTTCTGAAACAGAAGTTAGGTTCCCTTTTGACAAACTCTTACTATCTTTTCTCAACACATAATACTTAATAGGTTATTACAATGTAGATACCAGTAAGATTGCTAAGTTGTTTTTTTTATGAGTAAAGGTACAGAATTCTACATTTTGGTGCAGCACTATCTACACATCACAAATAAATATGAATTTTATTGCATAGAAAGAAATTCAGAATAAGAAATTTTGGGCCTTTTCTTAGTCTTTTTTATTGGGGCTCTTGAAAATGACTTGTAACATGTTCAGCTGACAAAATTAAATGCATGCAAAGTACACAAATTTTTACTGCCATCTCCCTCTATACAATTGCATAACTTGATAATAACAAAATATAATGTTACAATCACTTTTTTGAATTGATGATAAAATGGTAATGGTCTCAATGTACCTGCATGAGTCGTTGTTCCTTCCTCATAGCGTTCCTGTGTGCCATGAGCTTCCCTTTCTCTCGCCGTACTCTGTCGTCCCTCTGGGATCGGTAGTAACGTCTTGCTGCATCTGAAGTGAATGAACAAAACAGGAATAGCTTCAAGGTTCAATCACATAAATCATAGACATGTTCAACAATTGTGAAAAGTATTTGTTTCTCTAATGCACACTTCAATGCGCATCTAAAAAAGGTACATTAACATAAATAGTAACACTTAGTTAAAGACAACCACCTTTAACTTCCATTGGTGAAAAGGGACATTTCTCCTCCCCACCGTACTCTTTGGCGATCTCCCAGTGCAGGGTCTGGAGTACCTGCTGGTTGTACCTGGAAGTCAGTCTGTAGTATACATGTACATATGAGTAAAAAGGCAATATCTAGTTACTGCATGAAAACTTCCCAATATGATTATGACGCAAATGTTTCATCAATGTATCTTATGCCCAGTTGAAAATGGCACATGTATACATCTTTATCGGTATCCTTATTACAATGTAGTATCATCATGTGATAAAAAAATATTATGACTCGATTAAACTGTACTTTTTCACTTAGTTAGTACAGCATATCTTTCAATAAAACATGCATGATTAATGAGTATTATCTTATCTATTTGTTATGAATTGGATCATTTGAAACATACGTTTCATTCAAGTTGAAGCCGTTGAAATCATTGTCCCCTTCCAGGAGAGACTTGTATATCTTCCTCACATCATCCTGAAATAGTCACAAATTTAAGTCAAAGACTTCTTGGGCCATGTATATTGTACAGTACTTGTACCTCTGCTGGCAAAATTATGTCCTGTACTACCGGTATCAGTACTGAGCAAAATAAAACACTTGTGTACACCAAAGATATTTTTATGATAAAGGTAAATTGCATATCAAAGATGGCAATTATGACAATTTGGCACTTTTCAAGTGCAACAATTTACTTCTAAAAAAGACACTTGGCTACATGTACATGCATAACTTGACTACATGTCATAGAATTATATATGCTCAAAAACAAAAAGACAAAAATACATACATGTAAATTATACTTACTCTACACTTGTTATCAGGCACCTTGAACTTGTGTGTGGTTTTGCGTCTTTTTCTACTTCTTCCATTTTGATCCTCCTCCTGGCCTCCGTATACATGTACATCAGGCTCGTGCAGTCGCTGCTGTTGTTGATCGCGAATCTCTTGAATCGCCCTCCGATTTTCCGCGACCTGTTTCACCAGTTCATGAAGCACGAGACCAAAGTTCTCATTTTGTCCCTGTTCCACGACATTCCCAAATGACGCGAACAAGTCCTCCGCCATGACAGTGGGAATGTTGGGATCGCGGTGAAAACTGCAGCTACAATTGCGACACCTGTCAATCACATTTTCAGACGTACCGTCTCTGTTTTGATCAACCGGTTCCCGTTTCAACCCACAGGACTGTCTATGTTGCACTGTGTTATCAAACTCATCTCTTTCAGTGCTCCGTCTAGCTGTTGAGCTATCTTTCGATGAGATACTCCAGCCAAAATTCTCATTGACAGTGACGCTGACAGGTACAGCATCAGCTGTCACGCTGTCATTCTGTCTGCTGTTTTGTTTTTGAACAGCACGCTGACTTTGTTCCACCCCATCATTGCTTAAGTCCGAATCTTCCAAGTCTAGTAGGCTGCAAGGGTCAGACGAAGTAGCCTGTATGTTTCTTGTTGTACTGTTTTGAGGATTACATTCAGCTGTGGCCTCTCCCTGTGGCAAGTGGAGTACGTCCAAACTGCTGCCCAGATCTGAGCTCGCTCCTGTGACCGCCCCGCGGTACTCTTGTTCCATCACGTCCTGCAGAATCCTCAGCAGATGTTCCCGACAGTTTCCCGCGGTGTCGGTGTCTGGACTGATGTTCCTTCTCCTGAGCTCTGTCACCACCTCTTCCATGTACAGTCTGGGTAACACGGCCAGGGTCACCTCTTGGGACAGGCCACAGGGATTCTCTTTTATTCTTGCCATGTTTTCTATTGAAATAATAGGGAAGGGTATAAGAGAAAATAGCTTTGCCCCTGGGGTGTCGCCAAAAATTATAACATTATGTTCATTATTTATTATTGCAACATACAATGTCGCAACATATGATTAAAATACTAGTATGGCTCACCATTTTTGGTTTGTATTGTCGAATGGAGTGGTCCTGCTAGCGAACATGAGACAAAGACAACATGTGTTCCTGGCAATGCCTGGCATCTCAGGCAAGGCAATAAGCTTGGGAAACTCACTTACAATGTAACACTACTTTCCAGGTGTAAAATGGGTACCTGACTTCGGTTGGGGAGGTAAAAGGCAGTGGAATGAGACTGAGAATTTGCATTGGGGTCCACCTAGCCGTGGACGACTCTGGTAATCCTTTTTGCATGATAATGCCGGATGCAAAAAGGATTACCAGAGTCGTCCACGGCTAGGGTCCACCTTCCAAATTTAACAATACTGTGACCAGTGGAGTGGAGCCAAAAGGCTATGAGACTAACTTTATCTTACCTTCAGAATTATCTATCGTATCATCACAAAATTATACTATGATGACTTATGTTTATCTTCATGTAACGTTACTTGACACTGATGATAAAGCCCCCCCTCCCATCCACTACGTAAATGTTAAAAATTTCACATTCTCTTCAATAAAACGTTAACACAGAGGTGAAACGCACCAGACAGAGCCTGTAGCAGCAATCCACGGTGATATAGCTGCCTAAACCGCTCCTTCAACGGACACAAGAGAAAGCTTCAATGTCTCTTTTTGCAGAATGAAAACAAGGCAATAAATACGCATCTTAACAGGTGAAAGTTGAGAGGTCAAATAGTTACAGTACCCGATTAACCACATAAGGTCTTCGTTCACAATTTTCTGAGAGGTCGAGCATTAATTTAACCTGATTATCCAAATATGGTTCAGGTTTGGCAGGTTTTCTCTTGCTTGCAGTCTATAACATTAGGGCTAAGGCCACACCAAGTACATTTTATGGATGACGTCCTTTCGAGACCCTAGATCTAATGCGAGAGGGCGAAAAAAAAAAAACAAGAAGGGCCCTAAAAACCAAGATGCCTTGATTAGAAATATACTAAGAGACGACAAATGTTAGGACACAAATTGAATGAGGTGACACAGCGTAACAAGCATAAATAAATCAGGTGGAACAGCAGCTGTCGTCCTGTGCTTTGGAGAGGTTGATGGAGCAGTCAGCAAGTTTCTGCAAATGTGTCAGCATGTACCAAACTGAATTCCTAATGGAAGTCTTGCTTGATGCTTCATAAGCTTTGGTCCGTACAAACCTATTTGCGGCACTGTCGTGACTCTTTGGTCATAGTTACAGGAAGCGAAATTTCTTGGGTTTTTTTTCAAGCAACAGGCCAAAATCAATGCGCGCGCGGATGTCATCCATAAAATTTACTTGGTGTGGCCTAATGTAAAAGACTGCAAGCAAGAGAAGCCCTGCAACAGTCACCGCGGATAGGAGGAACCGGTAAACTGCATAGTTACCGACTTGAATGAACTGGACATCATGTTAAACTTTTTATCCCCCATCTCTCAAAAGTGCTTCTATTATTTTTATGACATAGGAAACACTGGTTATTAGCACGAATGGCGACCAAACTAGAGTTTAATGTTATGTCGCTATGTGGGTAATCAGGTGAACTTTACATTTTGCCTATCACCTTTGACCCTGTGAGGTCACTTTGGTCGACTTCGACGCGTCCAAGCGTTCCCGCCTCGGATCTCAACTTTGACTCGATAAAACTGCCTCTATATATCGATAACAGCAAGCTTTAACACCACAGACGGATGACACAAAGGTCTATCTGGTGGGTACTGAGTGTTTATGGTGCTGAAGTTAAGTTTGGGGGGGGGGAGGAGAGAACTAGCTGCAGTTTTAATAGCGTAACGGTAGACTACCGTGGGGAGGGGGGCGTTAGGGAAAAAAAAAATGTTGTGTTTCCAGTTTCCTGACCGACACTAGAAAAAACCTGCGGAAACACAAGATTAGTTTTCCTAGGCCTCACTAATTTTAGAGTTCTCAGGACTCTATAGTGTAGTTTAGGTGGCAAAATATAATAGCATAAAGTTGAATTGTCTGTAGGACTAGAAGGCGAAGGCATTTTTCTCTTATACCCCCCCCCCTTTTCTTTTCATAGAAAGATGGCGAGAATAAAAGAGAATCCCTGTGGCCTGTCCCAAGAGGTGACCCTGGCCGTGTTACCCAGACTGTACATGGAAGAGGTGGTGACAGAACTCAGGAGAAGGAACATCAGTCCAGACACCAACACCGCGGGAAACTGTCGGGAACATCTGCTGAGGATTCTGCAGGACGTGATCGAACAAGAGTACCGCGGGGCGGTCACAGGAGCGAGCTCAGATCTGGGCAGCAGTTTGGACGTACTCCACTTGCCACAGGGAGAGACTATAGCTGGATCCAATTCACAAAACAGTACAACTGTTAGGGTACCCCCTAAGTCTTCACAGGTACCACCTAGAAACATACAGGCTTGCAACCTTTTTGAGTTGCAGACCATACCTGTATCCAACGTACAGAACAGTACAACTGTTAGTTTGCCTGTAACTAGAAACATACAGGCTACCTTGCCTGACCCTTGCAGCCTTATGGAGTTCCAGACCATACCTGTATCCAATGTACAAAACAGTAGAACTATTAGTTTGCCTATTACATCTTCACAGGTACCAACTAGTAGCACACAGGCTACCTCATCTGATCCTTGCAGCCTTTTTGAGTTACAGACTGTGCCGGTAGCCAATGTACAAGTCAGTACAACTCTAAGTTTACCTGTTACATCATCACAGATACTAGAAGGAACTAGTAGTAATAGTAGTCACATACAGTTTACTTCATCTGATGCTTGCAGTCTTTTGGAGTTACAGTCCATTCCTGTATCCACCGTACAAGACAACGTTACAACAAGTTCAGTGCCAGTCGATACTCTCCAAAACCTGAGCACCCTGTCTGCCGCTTGCAGCACTTTTGAAGATGCAGATGTGACTGTAGAGTTTGCCATCGAAGAAGTGGATCACACTCAGTATACCATGGAGAGCTGCAGTAGTGATGATGATGATGGCATGGCCGCCACTGATGTACCCGTCACGGTTACTGTCGATGAGAATTTCAGCTGGAGCATCTTGTCTAAAGATGACGAAACTGCTAAAAGGAACAATGAAAGAAATGCTTCACAGGATGACGAAACTTCTGTGCAAAACAACAGCAAGTCTAAAAAGGAGTCTGTTAGCCAAGACAGAGCCAAGAAGACATCCAAGAAAAAAGCCTCTAAAACTAGTAGTAAAACTAAAAGGTCCAGCACAGGAGACAAAGTCTTTAAGTGTGGAGAATGCAGCTACAGCATTTCTAGAAAAAGGGACCTGGCCTTACATAAGATGAAACACCACACTGGTGAGATGCCCTTCAAGTGTAAGGATTGTAACTACAGCACGGCTCGGAAGACAGACCTCAAGAAGCACAGAATAGTTCACACGCGAACCTTGCCCTTCAGCTGTGAGCTGTGCGACTTCAAAACAGCCTACCAGTCTTGTCTCTCCAGACACATGAAAGTTCACGATGAGAACTCAGAGGAGGCTAAACGCAAGGACAACAGAGTCTACAAGTGTGGGGAGTGTGACTTCAGCACGAAAAAGAGAGAGAATTTGCATGGCATAAACAAAATCACACAGGCAAAATGCCCTACACGTGCGACCAGTGTGACTACAGTTCGCTGAGGAAAGTAGACCTTGCCTTGCATAAGAAAAGACATGCCGGTGACATGCCCTACAAGTGTGATCAATGTAGCTATAGAACTGCCAGAAAACACGATCTACCTAGGCATAAGAGAACCCATGCTACAACTAAAATTAGTAAAAGGTCAGCTGAGAAATTGAAGCCAGTTAAAGAGAAGAAAGTCCCTAAACCCGACAAATCTTTTAAGTGTACAGAATGCAGCTATACCACAAAAAGGAGACTAGAAATGGCCAGGCATGAATTCCAACACACAGGCAAGAAGCCTTACAATTGTGATAAATGTAGCTATGGATCTCTTAGAAAACAGGACCTGGAAAGACATGAACAATTAACCCACGCTACCAAAGACAGTACAACCGAGGAATTCTTCACGTGTACAGAATGCAGCTATAGCACACGTAGGAAAAGAGAACTGGAGTTGCATTTCACTAAACACACAGGCAACGAGCCCTTCAAGTGTGACCAGTGTGACTATGCTACACTGAGAAAATCGGACCTCAACTTCCACAAAATAAAACACACTGGGAACATGCCCTACAACTGTAATGAATGCGACTATGGAACGCCTCGGAAGTCAGACTTACAGAAGCATTTGAGAACCCATACAGGGGAAAAACCCTTCAAATGTGCGTTCTGCGACTTCAGAGCGGCTATGAAGTGTAATGTTAACACACATCAACGGAAAGTTCACAAAGACGGCCGCGTGGTCAAGGATCTCACTACTGCTGCATCTGATCAGAACCCAAATGAAGAGAATGTTGACAGACCTTACAAGTGTAAAGAGTGTGTCTACAGCACAGCAAGTAAAACAGACCTTGTTGCACACATTATTAACCACGGAAGTAGTACACCCAATGAGTCTGGGCCAGAGAAAGACACCCTCATGGAAGAAATCGAAACCAAGAACAGCTCCAAAGCTGATGCCGACAACGGATTGACAGATAAAAACGATGGCACCGAAGATACAGAAGATGTAAACTCACAAAAAGATGATCACGAAACACAAGAGTCAAACACAAGCGAAAGCAACACAGAGACTACTGAGCCAAGACTTGCAAACCTTGCCTTACTTGAGTCCTTACAGAAAGAAATATCTCAAGAAACCAACTCAAGCAAGGCTGCTGAAGATGGCAAATCCATGGATGAAGATTTAAGTAGTGTGAGTTTGGAAGAAGAAATCACAGTCTACAGCTTACCCTACAAGTGTGAGGAGTGCAGCTTCAGTACACAAGGAAAAGAGAGTTTGACAGGCACCAGCGTGTCGAGCACGCTTCCAATATGCGCTTTAAGTGTGACGCGTGTGACTATGGGGCTACGAAAAAATCTGACCTGGTCAAGCATATGATAACAGCACACGCCGGTGACTTGCCTTATAAGTGTGATCAATGTAGCTACAGTTCAATGCGAAGGATAGCCCTGACTAGGCATAAGGTAGTCCACACAGGAGAGAAACCTTTCCACTGTCTGCAGTGTAATTTCAAAGCTGCTTTCAAGTCTAACCTCCTCAAGCACATCAGAGTCTCTCACGGTTCTGAAGATGTTAGCCCTAAAAGTAAAATTGGAAGTGACGAACAAGAAAGACCTGCCAGTGATGAATCTCAAAATGAAGACAACATCTCTTGTGGTATCAAGGACGATGGTGATGGTACCACAGCAATCACTGACACCGCCAGTTGCGATTTGTCAGAGACAGAAGACGACAATTCGCAAGGACTGACAGCAATGGAATCTGCAGAAGACGGTGGGCCCAAGAATAAAGACTCGACGTCCAGCACGGCACAAGAAGCTGCAAAGCCCAGAAGGAAGCCCGGCAGAAGTTGGCATCTTTTCCTCTGCGAAAATTGTGATTATTCCACACATCGTAAGGACAGCCTGGTACGACACATGATCACCCATTCTGGAATGAAACCCTTCAAATGCAAGCAGTGTAAGTACAAGGCTGCCGACAAGTCCAACCTCATCAAACACCTCCGGAAACACTTGAAGAACGTCAAGATGAAGTACAGGTGTAAGGACTGCGACTATGAAACGACTGTGAGGTCTGAGTTCGTTGTCCACAAGATGAGCCACGTTAAGACATTCTCCTGCGACGAGTGTAGCTACACTTCTCACCGACAATTTGACATCGTCAGACACAAGATCAGTCATTCGGGCGAGAAGCCCTATCTGTGCGACGAGTGTGGGTTCCGAAGTGGGGACAAGTCCAACCTCCAGGGGCACAAAAAGACGCAGCACCAATTCTGCATGTGCGAAGTCTGCGGCTTCACTACCACCAAGACTGCTGAGATGAGTCGACACAAGAAGATCCACACGAGTCTCGAAAAGGAACCAGAAGACAGCTCTGCCCAACGTAACGACGAGACAAATCATTTTCAGTACAAGTGCGGGGAATGCAAGTACAGGACAAGTTTCATTGGGCACATGAAGAATCATATAAAGTCGCACAAGGTGAACTGTCCGTTTGTGTGCCAAGAATGTGGCTACCGGACGCCGCTCAAATATAACCTACAAAAGCACATGATCGGACACACCGCGGTCAAACCCTTCCGCTGTCACATCTGTGGATACCAGACGGCTCGCTCGAGTGACTTCAGGAGACATGAGAGAACGCACACGGGCGAGAAACCCTACATGTGCATGGACTGTGATTTCAGGACTGGGGATAACTCTTGCTTAACAAAACACATGGCAACTATTCATAAGAAAGGGAGTGGGGTATCATAACTGTGGAATGGACACATTGTTTGAAATCTGTGTCATACTTGAGACTTTTGTACACAATATAGAGATTCTTTTCATGCAGACTTGATATTTGATCCCTGATATTTGAGACAGAGGTCGCTCTTAATATTTTTGTTCTTATTCCACCAGGATAGGAGTGAAGTAATGTTTTTGGCCTGTCTGTGTGTTGTTTCTGTGTGATCTGCTAGAGGGAGCAACTTGTAGTATGTTTCTGTGTATGTTATGGGTTCTTTGTCTATGGTTTTCTTGTGTAAAAACTGATTGCTGGTTAAGGTTAAAAATGCATTAAGTACGTGCATCTCCCATTCCTTGGTTTTTATACCTTTGATACTTCACAATAAAGAGTTTTCAAAACCGTATGATTATCAAATTTTTCATAATTATATTTTTTTCAATTGCGTCAACTTCGTGATGCTAAGTGCTCTGTAGTGTAATGCACGATTATACTCGTAGAACACGAGTTTTTCACGATGTAGAAGTGTAAAGGTTATTTTTGTCTTTCCCTTATTGTTCCTGATTGGATAAGCCACGCTTCTTTCTGATTGGACAACATGTCATGGTTATGCGTATGCGTCCTGCTCTGTAATTGGTCAAATCTTCCTACAACAGTCTCTGATTGGATATAACAAAGGCCAAGGCTATAGGTCCGCTTCCCCAGCAAACATCTTTAGTATAAGGTCCAGCCAAACGAACAAAGCTCATTTGGGAAGCCGACCGCTCACCATTCAACACCTCCCTGTGCTCTTGAAGCTTTAATACGGTAAGCACTGTCTGTGTTCCACGTGTAACATTTAGTTTACAAAGTAGATGCCTTTCTGTACTCAAAAGCCCGGTTTTAAAATATCTAAATGAAAGACATGTACATAACCTTTGGCACCTTGAAAAATGCTTCTCACAAAAGTAAGCAACGGCCACAAAATATGTATCCATCTAGCTCAGATCAGCGTGTGACATTTTTAGTCTAATTTACTGGTAGTGAAATGTATGAAATCAGCTTACATTTATCGATTTACAATTAACACAACAAGTAATGAGCCCATTTGACACCACTGGTCTTTGGACCGCTTTTCTGGTCACCCGAAACAAACTGGACCTTTGTTCTACCACTAACAAGTCATCGCACCCGTCTTAAAGCAAAGAATACTCGTTTGTTTGGTCTTTGTACTACTAATATTCTCAATATGACTGATATGCCACTGATTCCTATTGACGGCTTGTTGGATTTGAAAATAAAAAACCAGTACAACGATTTCTATTCTTATAAAAAGCTTTATTGTGACCTAGCATCTTATAGTCCTTTTCATGCTAATGCATTTTAAGCTCTTAACTTACATGACTTAATGACAACAGTTGCTAGCAGGTGAAAACTTAAAGGAAAGAAGGGTAAATATGTTGTACCAACTTTCCTTTGTAAGACCATGTCATATTACTCGTACACGGTTAGAATTACACTTTTTATTATGTTTACTGTAGTGACAAAAGAACTCTGACATGGCGCACACCACTATTTGTCTGGCCTTGCTTGCGGTATTTGTTGGGGTTGAAGGTACATGTAACATGTTTGCTAATATTTACCTCTGGGTATGGAGGTATTGTTTTTATGTTTTTGGAGTGGACGCGTCCACGTCCGTGAATGTATTGTGCACGGAATAAGTTGATTTTCTTGGTTTTAGAATTTGTATTGTAACTCTACTATAGGGATTTATCAATGGTCGATAAAGGAAAGTCGGGTATTGCTTGATGCCTTGGGCAACTACTACCAGTCTTAACCGGAATGCATTTTGGTGTTGTTTAATTGTCAGACGTAGACATGCAGGGTTCACTCCACAAAACGTGGGATTTACCAGTACTATAGCGATTATAGCCATTACCAGATTTACTTTGCATGTATCATCAAAGGAAAGTCCGAATTTTCATGCAGTGGACGTTTCTGTGAAACCAAAAAGGGAGTTTTGTTCTTTTTAGCCGAACATTGTGACTGGCAGCCTGTTTTCCGAATCCTACCCGGAGTTGGAGGCGTGAAGGCGAAACACGTTTGGACCGCTGGCTTCGCCACAGACTTCGGGTCAGACCCGCTCCTCTTCCCCGCTGCCCACTACAAAAGCCCGCTGGTGGAAGAGTGGGAAACACTCGGCGTTCAACTGGTGCGTTTAGCGCTAAGCTTTTTAATTAAGAGATTGACTAGTATTTTTGACGATAGCATTCCTACTCATTTTGGAATGTGGGATGATTAAAATGCAAAGAACTTCAAGAATCCGAATGCCTGGTTTTAGGGAAATGGGTTAAACAAACATCTCTAATTGGCCATTGTATACACGTGACCTCGCCAATGGGTCAAAGGTCACTGAAAGGCTACACCGTCCCCCGACCAAACGTCAGTCAAGGATGCAGGTCATCTAAGATTCCGGATAACCCTAAAGCTTGATTCTAAGGATTCAACATCTCTCATTGACATATTATCGACTTCAGTGATGGGTCAAAGGCCACTGAAAGGCTGTACCGTCCCCCTGCATTCACGGAAAGGCCGCTACACACTCTCAGGCACCTGTGACCCATTGCTGAAGTCACGTGTCCGCAAGATCACGTATCTGAAGTGATAGATGTCTTGCACATATAGTTTCTACTTAGTTTCTCGTTCTATAATGCATATCATATGAGAACCTTTTTACCAATAACTGTTAAACTTTGGAACAGTCTTCCAAGGGAGATCGCTAAGATCAGGGACAGACAAATATTCAAACGTGAAGTTAATTCTTTCCTCAGGGCAAAACTCTGACAGCGCTTTGTCTAGGCAGTCCAGCTGCTAATGCTAAGTGAGAGCTGACATGACATGAACACATGTCGTTGTACAGGTGAAAGTGTCCCTGTACACGTACCAACAGGGAACCGAAGTGCGCAACTTGATCTTTGACGGGAGAAACAGCGACAAGCTCAGCTGGTTCTCCCAGGAGCGACTCATCTCGTCCCCATGGACTGACCTGAAAACGGAGACCACCAACCGTTTCTCGATCCCAGGTGAAGTGGTAAATCCTGATGCCCCAAGGTACGCACTTGAAAATGTTGGACATGGCATTGGTGGCCTTATGGTTAACGTTTGGTTCAGAATCTAAAAGTTCTGTGTTCAAATCCAAGAATATGGTGATATAAGTTGCCTTTCTCTTATTATTCATCCAGGTTTTTCAAATATCAACAAACAACAAAAGACTATTTAACTGCTTTAAGTCTCCCAACCATTTATGTAAAAAAAGTTGGACACTATCTTCCACTGCCTCCAGAGAAGAAATCAACCGCGCTAATAGCTAGAATTAGAATACCGAGTTCCTCTTACATGTTTATGTATTACATATCCTTTCTCTGTCACGCATACATATACATTATAGAGATAGAAAGTTAGATATTAAGTAGAACGTAGAATTTCATGTTAACATATGGTTTTGTACCATTCCTCAATACATTCTGTACTCATGGCCCTGCTTGTCAATGTCAGTTTGCAATTAGCCCTCGATCTGGCATGAACTTGCAATCAAGATCTTAATATATCTAATTCCCAAAAATCATCTTTCAGGAGTTTCTATATCAACCGGAACTATGACGGTTGTCCCGCCGACAGCGGTTGGCTGGCGGTGTTGGAAGGCGGCACGGTGTGTCCGTGGGAGACACTTGACCAGCCTGCACCACGAATCCTGTTCTCTAGGAAGTCGACTCACGTCAACTGGACTACAGGTCAGCTTGTTAAGAAGTCCTGACCTGGCAAACACCCATTTGAACAACGGCCCAACGTAGTTTTGTATGACGTTCAATCAGAACGTCCTTGGTATTACCTACAAAGCGTCTAGCGATCACTTGTACCAGAGGACATTACCTGTAATTGTATCAAGAGCTGACTGCGTATATAGGAAAGTTAAATTCAGTTTACAGCAGAATGAATCTCGAAGGGTTTGGTTAGAATCCCACCGCTGCCACCATTTTGTAACGCAGAGAGCACAATGATAAGGTCAAGCAACGTCTGCGGCTGGCCAACACAAAAATACCTTATCTTGAAATTAACATACCTATTGTTGCAAAGCCTCTACCCCTTATTCTGACAGATCTAAAACCTCGTAGCCTCCATCAGCCTTCGGGAGGCGGATGGAAAGAGTAGAAATTGGCCAAACAGAGAGACACCATGCATGGGTAGTTGGTACAGTTTGCCGCACCCGACAACTGTACTCTCTAGCGGACCAACTGAACTCCCCATGTTACTCTCTATTTGGCCAATTTCTACTCTATCCAGCCGGCTCCCGAAACCTGTTAGAGGCTAAAAACCTCATTGGACAGATGTATAATGACATTGTCGTGTTCCTACAGGCGGTGATGACGTAGGGACTGCTGACGTCATGGTGGTCTCCATCAAGACCTGTGGTCACGTCACAGAATCAGCTGACGAGCACCCTCTCCGTCGTCATCACCATGAGGACGAGGCACTTAGTGTCGATGCCTGACCTTCAAACCTCTGTTTACTGTCCGAAAACCAGAAAAAAACTAAAGCTTACCAATGAATAGACCATCCCATGTTTGCAACTTTTCCTTTATTTTGCAACTCTTTTATTGATGAAGAACTGAAAAAGGTAAATCAATTATTTCATACATTGTTACATTGGAGATGTAAAATGATGACATGATATACAATCCTTCAAAAGAGAGCATTTCTATTATAATAATAATACTATTCATTTTTGCAACTCTTTTACTGATGAAGACATTATTACTAACATGACCTTAAGCTACAAGAAAATCATTATAATACCCTATTTACATTTGGTAAACCACGCCTATATAAAAATGGCGGAGAAAAAAAGGTCAATCTTGACCTACTAGTATTAAAATTTACAGGCTTGTTGAAACTGTCTCTCTATTTGTTGTTTGTTCTTGTCTTTGTTGTTTACTCTCAATGCTGAGAACTTGTTTACATACACACTTCAAACACACGATTTGCCGGATGTAGAACCCAAACTTCTCGCCCAGCAGGGCGTATAGAAACGGATTGGCGACTGAGTTGACAATCTGCAGCAAGAAGCACGCCCAAGTTCCATAGGACAATGCCCTGTTGTCCGAAATTTTACCTGAAACGTACACTAAGTTTATAACGTGTCCCGGCAACCAGGCTACAACGAAGGCAACAACAACGGCTATCACCATTCTCGTTACGCGATTACGCGACTTAATGTCATTCCTAGAATCAGCAGCTACACCCCTATTTTGTCTTAAGGTCTTAAACAAAAGCGCGTAAAAGAACATAATTATAACTAAAGGCAATACAAACGATAGAAGGAAATTAAAAAGTGTCATTGCCAGATTCTTCTTAATGATGCCTTGCGATTGAATATCTCGTGATGTTGCTGGTAAGAATATAAAGATATATCCTAAAATACTTAGCACAAATGCTAACACCCATAAACCGGCATTTATAAGCCAAGCGCGCTTCTTTGAGCTCTTTTCTATGTGGCCTATGGGGTCTGAAACAGCCTGGTAACGTTCTATACTCAGTGTCGTGAGACATAACACGCTGACGAAAGCGCACGTGTCATAGCTTACAAACGTTACATGTTGAAGCCATCTGCCCGTTTCTTCTAGTAGAACTACGGCCCAAACCAGCGGAGTTGCCACCGTGCAAAAGAAGAAGTCAGCCATCGCAATGTTTAACACAAATATGTTTGGATAGGTCCTCATCTTCGGTTTCTTGACTATGACGTAGATGACAAATGCGTTTAACACAGAAGCAACGGCAGCCAGAATGAGATGCACCGTTGGAAACCAAACAGTTTTCTCCAGCGAAGAAGTCACAGGGAACGGAACAGTCCCGACGGAATATGAATCGTTGTCCATTTCCGGTGGAAAGATTGATCCCGGAAATGACGTCATAGTTTCTTTAATGTTATGTTCCAGGTGTGTTGTCACAGTTTTCACAGGTACAATTCGCTGAAAAAGAGAGAGTAAAGAAGGGGTATTCTTACTGCGTATGGCTCTTTGAAAGTATGGCTCTTTGAAGTAAAGGATAAAGAATAATTAAAAATGCCTAACACAGAAACACCTGGCAAAATATTTTTTTCTCCTTCCTCATAAAATTGATACTTAAAAAGCTAAGGGTGTCAGCCTTGAAAAAATTAAGGGCTGAATTTTGTAAAGAATATTTTAAAAGTTTTTGAAAAATTGCTGTTTATGTCAAAACTAGATCTATTATAACATGTACCACACATAAAACACTGCAGATATGAATCACTCACATAACCAGAAGTTCCACTCTGTCAATTGGTGACAGGCTGTGCTTAGTACCAGACTAAGTACTAGCCTCCTTCGCAGTCTTGTTGGGTGTGGGTCGTAATTTTTCTCTGAGCGACGCGAGTAATATGAGCGCGGAAACCTTCTCTCCGTGGCAAAAGTCCCTCGGCAGCAAATCGTCCCTCGCGGCGGCATATTACTCGCGTCGCTCAGAGAAAAAATTACGCCCACACCCAACAAGACTGCGAAGGAGGCTAACTAAGTACATGTAGTCTTCGGCCGCCATCTTGCTTTGCACGGTATTTTACTTAATAAGTATGGAAATGGATATGAACGAATAAATTGTTTGACAAGATTTTTCCAAAACAGCATATTACACAAATATATGTTTTCCTGGCCATGTTTATTAATATACGTATGCTGGCGATGTGATAATATGGTGTTATCTATTGAGTAAATGTTGAACAGATAAACAGACTGTTATTAGAATATATATACCGTGTCCAGATATACATGTACATGTAACAGCACCCGCGTTTGATAAAACAGTATAATGAGATGCATAAATACTATGCAAATCTTCAGAATACTTGCTGCATGTATTCAAATCAAAACTGACTGTTTTTTAATCTTGTTAAAAAAAAAAAGAATACACATCGTTAATATAACACGTACCTGTGTGTTCCAAGATCTTGGCACAACTGGCTAAACCGGATATGACGACAGTGGGTGACGTGTAGTCTGTCCAAAAGCGGGGATGCATAACTTACTATATATATTGTCACAGTAATAAATTATTGTTCTGTTAGGCCATACTGATTTGATTAAATGAATAACATTCTCTGGGCACCCCAAACACTGATGGATTCAGCAGAGAAAAAAGTTGAGAAAAGTGGGGTCGTGTGGCGTAGGAGCAGAGTGCTCGACTCGGAATCAAGAGGCCCCGGGTTCGAGTCCTGACATGGAAAAAAAAAGTTAGAAAAAAGTTTTCTTGAAGTTATGAACTCTATAAGTCATCACAAAGTTAAAAATGACAAAGACACAGAACAATATTGGTACATATTTACCAAACATAAACAATAATATATTTTTCTCTTCAACACACATTTCATTTATTGACAAGCAAACAGGTCCTTGGTAAATACAAAGGACTATATTTGTACACATTTTGTTCCACTATCAATTTGAAATGTCAGAATACAGAAATGCAGGTAATGTTATAGACACATTAAAGCTTTACATATATTTACATGCAGGTGCTTTCTGAAAATAGCATTGATTTACTTTTTAAGAATTCAGACTTTCGAATCATGCAAAAACAATGATCATACAGATAAAAAAGATTCATTTATTTATTGATATGTATAGATATAATGTTTTTATGTCTTCTTTCTTTCTTTCTTTTTCTTTCTTTCTTTCTTTCTTTCTTTCTTTTTTCTTTTCTTTTCCTTTTTTCTTTCCTTTTCCTTTTCCTTTCCTTTCCTTTCTTTATTCCTCCACGATGGGAGAGCCATGGTCGTTAAAAATACAGGGACACACACTTAAAGAATATCACAGTTTAAAAATAGTCTGCTTTTTCACACAGACACATGATTAAATATAAATAATGGATATCGTCTATTCTATGGCGATCTGTCCATTTCTATTTCGTCTTTCGTAGGCATTACAGTTCTTTACTATTCCTGAGTGTTTAACACTCGACCACTCTCTTTCTCTAAGTCCTAAATGTAAACACATACTGTCCACTCCTCCACAGGTGTTTCACTCTGTAGCACTTCTCTCTCTGTCTCTTTCTGTCTCTTTATCTCTTGTAAACAACCTGTCCACTCTTTCACAGGTGCTTCACTCTGTATCACTTCTGTCTTCTGTCTCTTTCTGTCTCTGCATCTCTTGTAAACACACTGTACACTCCTCCACGGTGTTTCACTCTGCATCACTTCTGTCTTTGTCTCCTTCTGTCTCTGCATCTCTTGTAAACACACTGTACACTCCTCCACGGTGTTTCACTCTGCATCACTTCTGTCTTTTGTCTCCTTCTGTCTCTGCATCTCTTGTAAACACACTGTACACTCCTCCACAGGTGTTTCACTCTGCATCACTTCTGTCTTCTGTCTCCTTCTGTCTCTGCATCTCTTGTAAACACACTGTATACTCCTCCACAGGTGTTTCACTCTGCATCACTTCTGTCTCCTTTTGTCTCTGCATCTCTTGTAAACACACTGTCCACTCCATCTTCAGTGCCATTCTACATGTTTCAGAGCCAGGATGGCCAAAGGGTACATAAGTCTGGCAATTGTTACAATATACTCTTCCCATACCCCGGGTTCAACATCCTCCTCCACAACTCTAGCTCCAAGAAGGACTTCTGTAAATCTTTCGTCCGACTGTTGATGTACAGCTGCCATCACTCCAGTGCCCAGTTTATCTGTTAGCACGTCTGCTAGAGTTGCCCTGAGTGTGTTGAACTTGACGCAGTGGGATATCATATGCCCCACTATGTCTTGTGTCAGTGTGTCACAAGCTGGGCAAGGTTTGGCACTGTGGCACGCGGGAACTGTACTCAGGTGCACCAACGCCTGTAGGGTTTTCTGGTGGTTGGGTAGTTTCCTTGCCAATGACCACAGTTTGTGAGGTTCAGTATTTGTTCCATGTATTCTGGTGAATCTGGTCTTGCCATTGTCTGACGCAATCCAGTTCCTCTCCTCTTTGTCCCTCACCGCCATTTTCACCACTCTTTTCCACACAGTGTTGGATGGGAACTCTGTTGTAAGCCAGTATTTTTCAAAATACTCTGTCAGGCCGTACTCCTGTGCAACTCTGTACACGTCACTGATGAACCCTCTGTTGACATGGCGTGCTCTTCTGATGATGTATGAATACAGTCTCAGAAGAAAGACTCTCTTGGCTAATGTGCTGCTTGGGAGGTTAGCCAATCTGCCAAAGAAGCACAGCTTGTGTTTGTCTATCACTGCCTTCAAGGGGAGCATCCCCACGGCGCCCAGGCTCTCTCTGGTCCCTGTCTGTGGGTGCATACTCTGCATCCGTTTCACTCCGCTCCTGTGTACTCTTTCAAGTTTTGCCAGGTCTGTTTGGGTAGGAACCCACAGTTCACAGCCATGCAGCATGCTGGGTAGTGTAATTGTGTTGTACAGTACTTTTGTGACTAAGGGGTTTGGAGTGTGACCTTCTGTTCCTGTGGCCAAAATAGTACTGATCCTCCCTTTTCCTTTCTTGCAGGCAGTTTCTATGGCAAAGGATGATGTCCCATTTGCGGAATGTTGTACTCCCACATGGGTGACTGTGTTTTCTTCTGGGATTTCCGCAGCTCCCATACCCATCTATGTTCTGACTCTGTCATGTGCCCTCTACCGCTTCCTTGTGTAAATACAATGCATTGGCTCTTGGTCGGTGCAAACTGAAATCGCCATTTCATTCCGTACTGGTGCATTGTATCTATCATCCGTTGTAGTCCTTTTCTAGTACCTGCTAACAGGCATATGTCATCTGCTAAGGCAGGAGATCCGCAGTAGATCCCTCCTATGGAGACACCGCTCCCTTGGGCCTGTAGTTCCTAGTGCACATCATTGTTTGCCAACAGGAAACAGGTTAGTGACAAGACGCCGCCCTGGTTTACACCTCTTGATGTTTCAAACTCTCTGGAATCTTTTCCCTCCAACCGTACAGCAAACTTATTTCCTGTGTGCATCAGTTTTATCAATCGCCATAGTTTGCCATTTATCCCTTCTCTGTACATCTTGTACAACATGCCATCTATCCATACGGTGTCGTATGCTTTCTTGGTGTCCAGAAAGCACCCATATACTGTGCTTTTTCTTTCTCGGTAGTGGTTGAGTACCTCTTGTACTAAGTAGGCGACCGTTAGGTTACTGCAGCCCATCTGCCCTCCACTCTGTAGTTCGTGAGGAAGTCCTCTGGTCTGTAGCCAGGGTTTCAGTCTGTTGAACAGCACTGTCTCCCAAATCTTTGATATTACAGGTAGTAGGGTGATCCCACGATGAGAATCCATGTCAGCTTTGTCAGTCTTATTTTGTTTTAATAACGGAATTTTAAGTCCCTTTTTAAAATCAGTTGGTATATGTTCTATTTCTCTCATGGTGTCAAACATATTTGTCAGTCTCTGCCATAGATCTGTTCCACTGTATTTGACATGTTCATAGGTTAGGCAGTCGCTTCCACCACTCTTGCCATTCTTAAGTGACCTGCATACAGCGGCAATCTCTTCCAGAGTAAAAGGTTCTTCAAGTATGCCTTCTCTGTTTTCTTGGCTTTCTTTTTCCATTCTTTTCACCTTCTCTTCAATTGTCTTCTTGTGATGTGTATCAAACTGATTGCCTTCATCCTCTTGTTCATTACCAAGTGTTTCAAAGTGCTTGGCCCAGGTTTCTCTCACCTCTTCTGGATCTGTGATAAAATGTTCTCCCACTCTTACTGCTTGTGGTTTGTCTCTCTTCCCTTTCTCTGCTTAACTCGTTTCCAAATTTTGGTGTCTGTGCTTGCTAATGAGGCGAGTTCTTCATTCTCTTTGGCTTCATGTAGGAGTTTTGCCTCTCTCAGTGCTGTTCTGAACTGGTTCTTGTTCTTCTTGTAGTTCGAGTATAGTGAGTTATCTCTCCCTTTTGGCTTCCCTGCCTCTTTCCACAGTAACCATGCTTTTACTTGCTTTTGATGTGCTTCTTTTAGCTCTGTTGACCAGTATGGCTTCTGGTGCATCTTTATCTTCTTTGTTGGTATTGTCTCTTCAGCTGCTCTTTTTAGTGCGGTCGTTATCGTGTTCAGCTCTTTTTTGATGCTCTCTGGAGATTTTTCAGTGGGTGCGACAGTTGTTTTTAGCAGTTCACTGACCCTTCTTTTGTAAGTGTTCTCAGTTTGGCCGCTCATACTTTTCCAATCTAACTTCCCCTTGTGCTCCTCTCTCTCTTTCCAGTCAACTGGCTTGTTTCTTAAAGTTGCTACAACTGGCTTGTGGTCCGACATGTTCAGAGCATCTTCTTCTATGACTCTGCATGCCAACACTTCTGATACTGCCTCCCTTGGTATTAAGATGTGGTCTATGGTTGACTTATGGTCACTGTTCTTTGTTTCAAAAGTCTCTGTTGGGCCTGTGCATAGGTGACACAGGTTTAAGGAGATTAACTCCAGTTCTTCTAGGATTTCTGTCAGCTCTTCTCCATTCTTAGATGGTGGGCCTTTCCCTCTAGGGCCTCCCAGTTCTCCTATGTGGGCATTGAAGTCACCCATGAATATCACAGTTCCTTCGTTCTCATATTTTTTCTTGCAGGTCTCTCAATATATCCATATGTTGCCTGTACTCTTCTACTGGTTCTCCTGCATGTGGGAGGTATACACTGAAGATGAACAGTTTCTGTCCGTTTTCCAGTCGGATCCGTATCCCCATGACTCTATCATTGCCTTCATCCAGCTTGTGCACTGCATAGTCTAGTGACTTTCGCCACAACAGGGCAACCCCTCCTTGACCTCTCCTCCAAGATCCTGTTCTATGTTCTTTGAGTCTTTCATCTGCCTTTCCAAACCCTCTGTGGCTATGTAGAATGTTGTCCAGTGTGTTCAGGGCTTCTGGAAAAAGCCAGTGTTCTGAGATTGCTATTACATCTGTTTGTGCCAGGTGTTTTGTTATGAAAGGTATTGCTGTTGTTAAACCTCTTGTGTTATAGCACCCAATCGTCAGCCCTCTATCTCTGTCATCTTCCGTCATCATGTGTGGCTATTCTCTTGGGTGTTTGGCACTTGGCTCTCCCCTTCTTTGTCTGTGTCTCCATTGTCTCTACTCTTGTATTTCCTTTCTGATAACCATTCTCTGCAGGTAATGCCATGAGGCCAGAAGTTTTCTTCCATGACCTTGTGTGTTTGGTGTAGGAGGACGTTTGATCCTGGCAAATACAAGTCTCTTTTCTTAGTTGGCATCGGTCTAACAAGGATAGCTGGACCCCTTTGTGTTGGGCATACTTGTAGATGGTCTGCTGCAATTTCTTTGGGTTCGTTTTTCTTCATATAGCCCAGGAAAAACCTCTTTCTCTGCACTCTGTTTCTCTCAATGCCCACAAAGTCTGAAAAAGTCAGTGTCGTTGTCTGTACATCTTGTGTTGTTCTTCCCTGCTTGTAGCC
>NW_017803998.1:904407-975543 GCF_001625305.1 Branchiostoma belcheri
TATTTCCTTTCTGATAACCATTCTCTGCAGGTAATGCCATGAGGCCAGAAGTTTTCTTCCATGACCTTGTGTGTTTGGTGTAGGAGGACGTTGATCCTGGCAAAATACAAGTCTCTTTTCTTAGTTGGCATCAGTCTAACAAAGGATAGCTGGACCCCTTTGTGTTGGGCATACTTGTAGATGGTCTGCTGCAATTTCTTTGGGTCGTTTTTCTTCATATAGCCCAGGAAAAACCTCTTTCTCTGCACTCTGTTTCTCTCAATGCCCACAAAGTCTGAAAAGTCAGTGTCGTTGTCTGTACATCTTGTGTTGTTCTTCCCTGCTTGTAGCCAGTCATATTCAGAACTGTCTTGAGGGATTCTAGGGGGCTGTGTTGATTTGTGCATTGACTGGCTTGACCTCTTTCTCTTTCTGGGTGAGATCTCTTGCTGCACATGCATGACTGCTTCTTTGTATGTTTTATTCTGGGTGCTTTCAAGTCTCTTTGAACCTTGTGTACTATCTCTTACTCTCCATGGGCTTCTTCTTACTTTTGGGCTTTCCACTCTGTTTCTGTCCAATGTGCTCACGCTCCCATTTACTTCATTGGTTTGTCTGGGACCTTTGTTTTCTGTCTTTGGCCAGGCACTGCATTCTTCCTTTGCACCTCCTGGTGTGCCGGAAGTTCTGTTTGCAGGCTTGTCACCTGTTAGTATGTCTCTGTTTCTTCCTCCACTGCCACTCAGGTCAGTCTCTCTTCTGGGGCTAGGGTCTAAGATGATGACATTGGCTTCATCATCCTGTCTCTTACTCCTGGTGCTTCTTTCTCCACTCTCGTGTACAATTCTCTCTCTAGTCTGTCCTGCCTTGCTCTGTTTTACCTTGCTCTGATGGCTTTCCTGTTTCTCTGTTGTGTTGTCTGAGCTCTGTTGATTGTAGCGTGTCGAATGCAAGTATGTGGCTATCATGTCGTCCTGTTTTCTGTTCAAGAATTCCTCAGAATCTCGGCCAGGCTCACGCTCTGCACCAAGGATCTTGTTGCTTTCACCAGTTTGGTTGTTATTGTCGTTGTTCCCATTTTGTTTTCTCAAAGAGTGTTCTGTTGCACCCCCTGTACACGCAGTCGTAGTCTCAAGGTGTTCACACCTAACCCTTGTCTCCTGTACCATGCTGTGTGTCCTTGACAGAGCATATTCTTGTTCTCTCAGTCTTCCTTCGAGTGAGTGGGCTAAATTCTGTATGTATGTTGTAATCTCGCTTATCTTTGCCTCTTTGTCTGAGTCCGTTTTCTTATATGAGCCAAGAAGAGCCTGGAGCTCTGTCTCTAATGAATTGATCTTGTTGTTGTGTGTTGCCACTATTGTCTGTGTTCTCATTTGTGTGCTGTCAATCTTCTTTAGCTTCCCCTTCATACCCTCAATCTCTTCTGATAACACAAGTTGTGTTCCCTTAAGTTCTGCTAATTCCTCTTGAATACTTCTCAGATGTCTGTCGCAGTGTTCTGTTATGTCGTCTCTAGCTCCTTCTTGGCGTCTTATCTTATTGTTTACACTCTCCATCTTCTCTTTTAGCTCTTTCACGTCTTTCTTTAGCCCCTCTCTTAGGCTCGCATTTTCTGCCAGTATTCTCGCTATGACGTCATTGTCTTCTTCATCCTCTAGGATCGGGTTTAAAACTCTGCTTCTTGTCATGGCTGGACTCTGCCACATGCCTTGCTGGGTTCCATGAGGGAACATTCTCTTTATCTCTGCCAAGTTCCTTTCTCCTTCTAAGAATTGAAACAGGGCACACACGTCTTCTGCTAGTCTGTTGGCGACCGGCTCGGTATTAGCCCTGTACGTTCTCTTCTTGGGTTGCCCCTGTGGACACCCTGGTCTTTCTTGTCTGGCTATTGTGATTAATGCATCCCTCGTGTGGTTCAGTATGTGCTCATTATGGTTACTTGCTGCAAGTACCTTCTTTTTTGCTGTATTTCGGTCGAGTCCCTCAATGTGGCTCCTCACTAGGTTGAGGATCTCCCTCGGTGTCTCTGAGTCATCTTCAAATGAAATATCCTCTATGCCTCTAAGCCACGTCCCCGAGCCCTCCAGCTCCCCTTCCTCGTTGTCTGCATGTGTACTCTCCTGCTCCGCTGTCTGCTCACACTCCATGGCTGCTGTCTTCTGTCCGTTGGCTGTTTGGCCCTTGTTGCGCCTGAAAAGCAAACGAAACTCGCCAGTACACAGCTACGGCTACAGCCCTCAAGGTCTACAGATTTCTGTTGATCCGGTTACACTCTAAAGCCAAGTGTTAGGCAAGTACTAGCTACCCACCGGCAAGGGCCCGTATTTCAGGGCCCTCGGATGTTACAGCGTCACACCGGTGGGGAGGGGGGCGCTACGCGCCAACAGCGTCGGTCTGCTTTCTCCGTCCTCTGTCCGTCTTCCTGGGACTGGTATTTCCCTCGGTGTTCTCTTGGTTCTTCGCCGCCTTTCCCCACACGAGTAGGTACTACAGTCGTGTTTTTAATTGGCCTAAAAGCGTTGTTTACCGGGATTCTGCTCAGCCTAAAAAAACAACGCGGCCGCCATCTTGGACGATCCCATTTTTTTCAACCAGGCTACAACGAAGGCAACAACAACGGCTATCACCATTCTCGTTACGCGATTACGCGACTTAATGTCATTCCTAGAATCAGCAGCTACACCCCTATTTTGTCTTAAGGTCTTAAACAAAGCGCGTAAAAGAACATAATTATAACTAAAGGCAATACAAACGATAGAAGGAAATTAAAAAGTGTCATTGCCAGATTCTTCTTAATGATGCCTTGCGATTGAATATCTCGTGATGTTGCTGGTAAGAATATAAAGATATATCCTAAAATACTTAGCACAAATGCTAACACCCATAAACCGGCATTTATAAGCCAAGCGCGCTTCTTTGAGCTCTTTTCTATGTGGCCTATGGGGTCTGAAACAGCCTGGTAACGTTCTATACTCAGTGTCGTGAGACATAACACGCTGACGAAAGCGCACGTGTCATAGCTTACAAACGTTACATGTTGAAGCCATCCGCCCGTTTCTTCTAGTAGAACTACGGCCCAAACCAGCGGAGTTGCCACCGTGCAAAAGAAGAAGTCAGCCATCGCAATGTTTAACACAAATATGTTTGGATAGGTCCTCATCTTCGGTTTCTTGACTATGACGTAGATGACAAATGCGTTTAACACAGAAGCAACGGCAGCCAGAATGAGATGCACCGTTGGAAACCAAACAGTTTTCTCCAGCGAAGAAGTCACAGGGAACGGAACAGTCCCGACGGAATATGAATTGTTGTCCATTTCCGGTGGAAAGATTGATCCCGGAAATGACGTCATAGTTTCTTTAATGTTATGTTCCAGGTGTGTTGTCACAGTTTTCACAGGTACAATTCGCTGAAAAAAGAGAGAGTAAAGAAGGGGTATTCTTACTGCGTATGGCTCTTTGAAAGTATGGCTCTTTGAAGTAAAGGATAAAGAATAAATTAAAATGCCTAACACAGAAACACCTGGCAAAAAATATTTTTTCTCCTTCCTCATAAAATTGATACTTAAAAAGCTAAGGGTGTCAGCCTTGAAAAAAATTAAGGGCTGAATTTTGTAAAGAATATTTTAAAAGTTTTTGAAAAATTGCTGTTTATGTCAAAACTAGATCTATTATAACATGTACCACACATAAACACTGCAGATATGAATCACTCACATAACCAGAAGTTCCACTCTGTCAATTGGTGACAGGCTGTGCTTAGTACCAGACTAAGTACTAGCCTCCTTCGCAGTCTTGTTGGGTGTGGGCGTAATTTTTTCTCTGAGCGACGCGAGTAATATGAGCGCGGAAAACCTTCTCTCCCGTGGCAAAAGTCCCTCGGCAGCAAATCGTCCCTCGCGGCGGCATATTACTCGCGTCGCTCAGAGAAAAAATTACGCCCACACCCAACAAGACTGCGAAGGAGGCTAACTAAGTACATGTAGTCTTCGGCCGCCATCTTGCTTTGCACGGTATTTTACTTAATAAGTATGGAAATGGATATGAACGAATAAATTGTTTGACAAGATTTTTCCAAAACAGCATATTACACAAATATATGTTTTCCTGGCCATGTTTATTAATATACGTATGCTGGCGATGTGATAATATGGTGTTATCTATTGAGTAAATGTTGAACAGATAAACAGACTGTTATTAGAATATATATACCGTGTCCAGATATACATGTACATGTAACAGCACCCGCGTTTGATAAAACAGTATAATGAGATGCATAAATCCTATGCAAATCTTCAGAATACTTGCTGCATGTATTCAAATCAAAACTGACTGTTTTTTAATCTTGTTAAAAAAAAAAAGAATACACATCGTTAATATAACACGTACCTGTGTGTTCCAAGATCTTGGCACAACTGGCTAAACCGGATATGACGACAGTGGGTGACGTGTAGTCTGTCCAAAAGCGGGGATGCATAACTTACTATATATATTGTCACAGTAATAAATTATTGTTCTGTTAGGCCATACTGATTTGATTAAATGAATAACATTCTCTGGGCACCCCAAACACTGATGGATTCAGCAGAGAAAAAAGTTGAGAAAAGTGGGGTCGTGTGGCGTAGGAGCAGAGTGCTCGACTCGGAATCAAGAGGCCCCGGGTTCGAGTCCTGACATGGAAAAAAAAAGTTAAGAAAAAAGTTTTCTTGAAGTTATGAACTCTATAAGTCATCACAAAGTTAAAAATGACAAAGACACAGAACAATATTGGTACATATTTACCAAACAATAAACAATAATATATTTTTCTTCTTCAACACACATTTCATTTATTGACAAGCAAACAGGTCCTTGGTAAATACAAAGGACTATATTTGTACACATTTTGTTCCACTATCAATTTGAAATGTCAGAATACAGAAATGCAGGTAATGTTATAGACACATTAAAGCTTTACATATATTTACATGCAGGTGCTTTCTGAAAATAGCATTGATTTACTTTTTAAGAATTCAGACTTTCGAATCATGCAAAAACAATGATCATACAGATAAAAAAGATTCATTTATTTATGATATGTATAGATATAATGTTTTTATGTCTTCTTTCTTTCTTTCTTTCTTTTTCTTTCTTTCTTTCTTTCTTTCTTTTTTTCTTTCTTTTCCTTTTTTTCTTTCTTTCTTTCTTTCTTTCTTTCTTTCTTTCTTTCTTTCTTTCTTCTTTCTTTCTTTCTTTCTTTATTTTTAAACTTGGCAGTTTGACTTCCAGATCAGAAGTCGAGTTTATAGATGTCCCCGACATGTTCTCCGTAGTACTTTGTAGCCAGGTCTCTCCTTGGCAACTTGACATCTGACTTGGTTCCTTTCTTGTCCTGCGAGGTTTTCTTGGCAGACAACTTCTGTTGTTTTTGTCTGTTCCTCTCCAACTGGCTAGCTACTCTCCTGTAGAATAGTACGACAAAGTAAAAAAGTGATCTCGAACCATTTGAACTCAATGAACTTAACTTAGTAACCTTATCTACTAGTCCTGACAGAGAAGATACTATGCACAGTATTTACAGGTTCATTGTACTTGCAAAAGTTTCTCTAGCTCTTTCCAAAACAGCCTAATCTCATGAATACATGACAAAATAAATGATCGGCTAACCATTGCAGTGTTAGGAAATTGAATGAATGACTATGATTATTATGACTGAATGAATGAATGAAAAAATGAATAGACAGATTACACATTAAAGATGTAGTTGCTATATGACAACAGATAGGCAATTCCAACCATATGCAATGCTGCATTAGGAAATGAACTGAAATGAAGGAAGGAAGAAGGAAGGAAGGAAGGAAGGAAGAAAGGAAGGAAAGTAGGAAGTTAGGAAGGAAGGAAGGTGGGAAGGAAGGAAGGAAGGAAGGAAGAAAGGAAGGTAGGAAGAAAGGAAGGAACAAATTTAATAATAATAAAGACATACTGTGCAGGAGGTAGAGGGGAAACGTATGCTGACTCCCCCGCGTGTGAAATCCCTCGCTCCACCTGAGACGGCTGGTTGGCCTTCTCCCACTCCAGGAAGTTATACTTGTGCAGACAGTGTCTGCATTTCAGCTCACTCTTCACTGAGGATTAAAAACAATTAAATTAAAAACCGATTAAAGCACCAATAAGAAATGAAGCATTTTACACCTCTAAAGTTTTATTCATTATACATTATAACTCTGTTTTTTACATCACTCACATGCTTTCTCGATGACTACGGGATGTCCGGCCAGTTTGGCGGTATCCAGGGCCGTATCGTCGCGGTTGTTACGAATGCTGAGCTCAGCGTCGTGCTGCAGACAGCAGTTAAAACACTCGGCACTGCCCGCCTCTCCCGCGTAGTGCAGCGGGGTGTAGCCCTGGTCTGAAGGGACAAGCGAGGAAGTACATGTCATGGTCAATAAAAAGATACCGGTAATATAGATTTATAGCCTTTTTGAGGACACAACATCAGGAATGAGAATCAATAAAATCTGCTGGAGTTATGTTAGTAGATGTTACAGTGTCCATAGTCTGGTGACTGTGTAAGGCTATCAGAACTGTGATTCTAAGAAATAAATCATTTCGAAACAGAATTGTAACTTACCATCCTGAATGTTTGGGTTGATTCCCTTCTCCAGTAGCCAGTGTAGACAAGTCATGCCATCATACTGGGCAGCCTGGAAACAAACAACAAGGAAGGAAGATTCTCGCAATTAAAAAATGCTTAAAAAATGCAGGCATGCAGAAAAAGTATTCAAGCCGAGTAAGTGTGCTTCAGCTATTAGTACTAGTATAATGTGAATCATCAATGTTAGCACTTCTAATGGTTTTCCTCAAACCAGAACTGAATTTACCCTGTTCTGTAGTAAATTTACCATGTGTGCAGGTGTCCTGCCGCTCCCATCCCTCCCCTCTGGATGGCAGCCATTTTTGATGAGGAGGCGTAGACAGTTGACGTGGTTGTGTGCGGCTGCGTAGTGGTGAGGTCTGCATCCAAAACTGTCACCAACCGTGGTGGGGCAGTCACACTGGATCAGGGCCACTAAAGCTTCCAGACCTGCAACACAATGTTTTAGGCATAAATCTCAATAATCTTTACAACCCACTGCCCCTACTGCCTCAAAAAGGCCATGGGACTAATATTACCTGTCCTTGGTGCTGAACAACATATCCGCTTCAAAAAATAATGGGATTAACACATATACCTTTACATTTTAGTGGGAGAGGAAAGGAAATGCAAAAAATAAGCAGTAAATTTCAATGTTAACAGGACCAATATCAGCCCATGCTGCCGGTAGCCCACTTTATTGCAATGTTGCAATTTGAATAAAATGAAATAAAATTACTTAGTCGTCAACATTTACAGCAGATGAATGACAATATTTTACTTACTTATGCTGATATGATGTCGTAGTTAGAAATATTGTAAACAGTCCATGTATTTCAGCAATGGCTGCAAAGTGGAGTCTGTTTTTATGAAGTAATAAACCATTATTATTATTATTATAACAGCATAATCAGCAGGACTGACCCCCATGCTGTGCGGCATAGTGGATAGGTGACCTCCCCTGGGAGTCAGTGACCTGTAGGTTAATGCCCTTGTAGAAGAGAGACTGGAGGATGCTGGGATGGTTCCTCATGGCGGCCAGGTGACCCGGGGTCCTCATCAGGTTGTCATGGAGACCACAGTCCGCACCTGGAATCATGGGAAACATTCGAAAGAGCTTAGTGAACAGTGGCAGAAGTGTAATGGTTGGCCTAGAACCAAGAGGTCCCAGGTTCGATCCCTTGATGCCTGATGTTGTGCCCGGAAAGGTTGTCACAATATGACATGTTTTAACACCATTTTATCTTTCAACTTGAAGACTGAATACACATCTTTCCAGTTATGAATTGAAAGAGAGAGAGAGAGAGAGAGAGAGAGAGAGAGAAATTTGAAGGACAATAGAGCAAGTCCTATCAGATATGGGTGTGGATGAGGGTTGGGTGATGACAAGTGACAAAAGTGAAAAATAACGTTCTACCTTAGTACATGTAGCTACTAATATGACCATGTTAACTGAATTGATACAACTACTAAGAAAATTCTTCTAACTCAAAAACTCTTGACAAGGGACCAATTAAAAAGGATTAAAGCACCAATAAGAAATTAAGTATTTTACACCTCTGAGGTTTTTTACTGTGTTCCTCCGATGTGCTATTCACTTTCTCCCAGCCTACAAAAAGACCATTTTGTATAGGTGGTATCCTACCTTTATCAGCCAGTATGTTAAAACAGTCCAGTTCTCCATGGAAGGCAGCCAAGTGACAGGCGCTCTGTCCATCCTTATCCTACAGGCAGTGGAACAAGATGGAATTGAAGTTGACATGCTAAACCTGATAATGAGTTAGTGTGACATGATACAATGAGTCTTGCAGTTAGGGTTGTGGCTATTGTTGACTCAGAGATCCAAAGGTGCTTGGTTCGAATCCCTGGCAGGCCCCATTGTTGTGCCCTTTTATAAAACACTTTACACCTGTTTCTACACTCAACTCAGGTGAAAATGAGTTTATCATCTTTGGTATAAGGGAATCGTTCTCTTGGATGAGATGTAAGGCCAGAGGCCCCATGTTTGTGTAGAGCCACACCTCTCCTCAAACTTGCTTGGCCACGGAGCACCTTAAAGATCCCACATTTTAACACTTATCAAAAAGGGTTATTGGAGTTCTTAAGTCCCTGAGTGTGTGTGGATCAAACCTCACAGTCTGGTCTTACACAGCTGTACTCTTACTGTACAAGTTTTACACCTAAAGGAAGCTTACTGGTTATAACAAACAAAACAAAAGCCTGGATGACAATTCTGTACATTGTATGGTACATGTCTCCTACAAGTTGGCAAAGCATAATCACAAAAGCCATAACCGTTACACATGTACCAACCTGAGTGTCCAGAGCCCTGCCTCTCTTCATGTACCTGACCAGTACCTTGACCACCCTGTCAAACCCTCCGATACAGGAGTCATGGAGCGCCGTCCGACCAGCTGCACTCTGGACCAGGGGGTTGCCTTCAGCCTGCAGAAACAGAAATTTGAGTCTGCAAACATTTCTGGATATAAATACACTTTTTGCTTGTTTGTACATTGTATCCAGCATTCTTCTTGTATTTGTACTGTCTGTCCTTCCATTTCCTGTCCTATAGTTAAGGAGGAGGTAGGAATACCAAAACTTTGCCTCAAAGGAGGGTGAATAACATTATACTTCACTTTCATCACTTTACATTTTGTTATTTCTAAAATGGAATGGCATGCAAAGTAAACGGTATGAATGATTGTGAAATTGAGATAAACATTTGGAGAAACAAATATCCACATGCATAGATTTAAGTTAAGACTGTTACACTGTATATAACCACCAATATGTTCTGATGCTTCAACTCAATCCATGATCTAACATTTACCCAGTCCTATGTCAGAATAATCTTTTTAAACATGCATAGGACTGTCTCCACTTACTGTACCTTGAACATTGCAGGTAATGTACAAATAGATATCAGAAATATCTACACAGCTCCAACTTTACCTGCATTATCCATGTATACACGTTAACACGTGTACGCGAGCTCTAATCATTAGGCACTCCTCACCTTGAGTAGTATCTCCACCACAGCAAGGTGCCCGTACCCTGCAGCCCTGTGTAAGGCTGTGCGTTTGTCCTCCTCAGAACAGAAGTCTGCGTCTAGACTAGTGGTCTCCAGTAGGCGACGGACCGTGTCGGAGTCTCCCTTCTCTGCCGCAACCAACAATTCCGTTCCACGCTCTGCGAAGAAAAGGAAAAAACATGGTCCAGAAATGCAACCATTTCGATAAATTTAAACTACCCACGCTTTGCAAAGAAAAGGAAAATAATTATACATTCTTTTGTGTCAAAATGCTTAGTCTTAAACTTTTAAAATTTATTACTTCTGGATATGGAAGTATTGTTTTGGGTGGCCGCGTTGTGTCACTGTGTGTGTGTGTGTCACAGTGCATGTGCGCGTCTTTGTCTGGACATAGTAGGTTCACAGCATGTGGGTGGAGGAAAGACTTACAGGCAGAAGGCCACTGGTCAGACACAGGAACTGGGGTAGACTTTAAGGTCACGAAAACTGCAAAGAACTTGAATTTTGCTGCTTTTGACAGACAAAAGTTCCCTGCTTTCTGTTATTTTGATTACGACAAAATTGTAACATCACACACTTAGCATTAATGTGGCTTAAATTCTGTACAAAAAGAATGAAAAAAATAATCATTTTGACCCCTCTTAAGCTTTTCAAACCCTCTTAAGTTTTGGTGTAGACTGTGTTTATGACAAGTAAACACACTCAGTCTGGTTGCTTGTTTGGTGACCAGATTGTAACCAACATGCTCGATCAAGGCAGCACGTAATTACAAGAGTACGCTGGTTTTCTTACCAGGGTTCCACGCTGAGGGATTCCGACTTTCGAGTTCCGAATGTGTGATTTCCGACCTGCTCGGGTACGAGGTGGAGGTCTGTCTGCCGAAGGACCAGGGGGTTTTGGGAGTTTGTGGAAACTGAAGAACCTCGTCTTCAAATTCATCCATACCTCAGAATCTAGATACCAAATCCATTGTTACCAAAGCAAGAAGGCAATCAGAGATAGCAGACTTCAACCCCTCAGAGATAAGCGTCATTCAGCAGACGGCACTGCTTACCTATGGCAGAGCACATAGACAGACTGCAGTGCAAAAACACATGTGGACAGACAAGCCAAAAATTATATAATAATACATAGTTTACGTTCATGGAAAAATGAATATGAAGATACTGTGAGTCTTACAATAGCCAATGCTGCATTACATCCATTTCTACTTCAACAATACAAAATTCATGCAGGCGACTCTAAACCTTGTAACATAAACAGAAAGTACAATTCCTTCTTTAAAACACACTGTACATCAGTATGCATAATTAGACATTTTCGATTAAATTCTGAATAGGACAATAACCACGAGACTATATTGAATCCAAACAGCAAGTACATGTAACATCCGTGTCCATAATATCACCAGGGTCCATAATATCGCCACCTTGAGAAAAAGTGTGCTCAAAGATATTTTTACTGCAACATACCCTAGGTATGTACATTTGAGGTGTGCAGGAGTGCATACCAAGAGTATGTTGCAGTAAAAATATCTTTAAGCACACTTTTTCTCAAGGTGGCGGTATTATAGACCCTGGTGATATTATGGACACGGATGTTACATGAAGTTTTACCAAAAAGCAAGAAACAAAAGTATATAACTTGGAGAAACCTGAAAAACTCTCCACAAAAACACCACAAACTGTTCCCTAAGACATTCCTGACAAGTTTCTTTTCAAGCGTCCCAGGAGCTTTTCTGACTGAGATACTGTAAGTCTTCAAACTTTCGCAGTCATCTTATTTGTTGTGCTGACCTATTCAGCATAAAATTCATGACACCAAGAATATTGACATTCTAAATTATGTAAAAATGCACTAATTTCAAGCATGAAGTCAAAACACCGTGAAAACCTCATTCTCCCACCTAGTATAAAATAAAACAACCACAAAAGTAACGGAATTTACAGTATAGTTCTGCTTTTACGCTTCGGACTGAATGCAAAACAGTTTCACCTCGCTTCACCTCATAAATTGCAGAAAGCAGCGACCTTTGTCAGAAAGGTCAAACACAGAGCCAGCACATCTCTATGGAACAGCTAAAGTGTACACACAACAAATGACAGCATACGTTCCCATGAAGTAATTAAAAAAAGCATCTGGAATCCCCGCGGGTGTACTTAACCTGTCAGGTGGCTTCACCTGGACAAATAAGCTGACCTCGCAGACAACAAAAGTTGATTAAATCAAACAATGAGTCTACTTAAAGGGTATAGAATAAGTTAATTGAGAAATTTTGATCTGCAATAGCAATTTTTTCCAACCCAAAGGTGTGAAAATTCTATGACATCTTAATAAAAAAAGAAAAGAGACCAAAAAAATGCATCGAACACCTTCTTAACCCAATAAACCAGTGTAAAATTGGGGTGCCAATAGTTAAAACAGTAGCCAATATTCATAAAAGGCTATTTCAAAGTTCTAAGTTTTACATCAAGTATTTCCTATAGAATATAATTCATGTTTCAAAAATTATTTTGAAACTTCAAAACAGAATTATTCAAGTCTTGATGACAATGTTGTAACTCTGCCTTAGGCTATGTATACTATACAAGTTGTCTTCACAACTGTTTCCAAAACAGTAACCAGGTATGTGATCATGAGATAACTCAGATACATTCTGGTCAAAGGACAGCTTGTCTCATTATTATCAATGTGACCCTTATATGATGAGATATTGCACTTAGATACAGGGGTCAATTTGGTTTATTTTGAAGACTTTGAGTATGTGAAAATCGACATTGAATAAATCTAGTAAGTTCTAAGATTTGTTCTATATTTTCTTGTCAGTGGACTTTCAAATTCAAAAGGATTCGAGAACAACCTCAGGACTTCACAATAAAAAAAAAATCATACAGTTTGGGCATGACCTAATTGTATTGAATGATTTGCACAAAACATGAATGTAGATCCTTATATAATAGTACATGTGTACTACATAATCATGACATTGACATTCATTCAAATGAGACAAGCAACTGGATAGATTTTGAAAACTGTCAACATAACTGTTACCTCAACAAGCTGGGGTCTATAGATTAGTAATCCTGCTTCAAACCCGAAAGGAAAAGCAGTCTAGCTTAGCTCTGATCTTGGCCAAGTAGCATTGAGAATGTCAACAATAAAGCTACTCATGCTAGGAAATGCCACAATACAGACTGCTATTCCAGCTACACATGGTGAAATAGAACAGACCCAAGCAAACCTGTCTCAAAGTCAAGCATCACAAAGGAACAAAAACCTGCACATACTAACACTAACATTGACAACACAAAAGCCTTCAGTCAAAGTAACAATTGTCACACCACAAAAACCTTTGCAATATACTGACATTTCAGCAGAATCTTACAGTATTCAACTATTATGTTATATCTACCTGCATTTTAGGAACTTTGAAAGGAATTCTCAACAGTATACAATGTAGACTAGAAAGCAATTCTCCAGCTCACCTCCCGGTAAAAGTCCATAAAAACATTCACAACACTCAGTCTTACAGCTTGACAGAATATTACAGTAATAAACTTATATATGATCTACTAGCATTTTAGGAACCTTCAAACGAATCTACTACTCAACAGTATAAGCAGCTCCACAGATCACAGTAAGGTACCACCCGGTAAAATTCCACGAGAACAAATTGCGTACAAATCAGGTCCGTACGTAGGGCTTCGCTCGCATTCCTCGGTGTCGGGGCAAGGTTGTAAAAACAAGAGCCACGGTCGAGAGTCCACCAGCGCGAAGCCGGATAACCCAAACGGCGTTAATGTGTAATGAGTGCAGGACACAATGGGTGTTTGACATGAGGGTCAGGCAGGGAGAGTTGTCACGATGGAGGGGATAAGTGTGGTGGATTAACGCTTACGTGCTGTTATGTGTTTAGAGTGTCATTCAAGCTTGCTCGAGCGAACAAGGTTGGGTGTATTATTTTTTAAAAAAACTAACAGAGACGGCAGACTTCGCCCCCACTTTCAGGTATAGTTGGTAAAAACACAGTCACACAGTTGACAGAGCTATAACACACACTGGCCACACTTATTAATTAATTAGTGCCAAAACAAAAACAACAACAATACTTTGTCAACAACAATACTAAATTACTGTGATGGAGAACTTAGAGCTAGTAGAAAGTGAAAGTTGAATGGTTCGATAAGGTATATTTGAAATTTTAAGACAATATGAAAAATTAATAAATTTATAATATTTTGCCAAAATTACTTCATTCAAGTAGCTTAACATGTAGTTTTTACAGAACATATCAACTTCTAGAATCAAATACGTGTTGACATTACTTCTATAACATGCGAATGTAAACCTTAGTAACGTAATATTGCATTTAATATTACAAAAAATATAACCCTTTATGAAGGGGGAGGGGGGCAGTAGATTTGCCAAAAGAGTGAGAGATCCAAATACACAAGTCCAGCGTTTAATTGCGTTATAGAGGGAGCTTTTCGTAGTCCAAACAACTGCACAGCCGTAAATTGAGTTAGTCTTAACAATCCAAACTTCGCCATTAAAACACGCCCACAAGTCGACTGGAAACCTAGCAACCAAATCTCAGAGATTGTCAGACGATAACTTTGTTTCGCAAAGTGTGTTTGCTTGGCGGTAAAAACAATCCGTGACCTCGATTCGTCTCAATAAAAGTCTCCTTTGTTTTCCTAGCTTTAATCTGGTCAAATCCGGCAGGTAAATACGACTTACCCATGGTTGTATGGATAAGAATATCCGTTCTTTTTCAGCTCAAACCAAGCGATGCTCTCACGAAAAATCACCAACGTGAACGCACGTCAAAAGGTAAACAAAACACAGAATTTTCCTGTCCTAATTCTATTTTCTTACAGAAAATTCTGAAATAATTGGTACAAAAAATGTTTTAAGCGAAAAGATTCTTTGAGATCGTTGTGTGAACCTTATTTTCAAAACAAAAGTCAATTTTGATTTATTGTTTTCGTCAGGTTTCTTTGCGATGAAATTTAAGCTGATGAACTTTGACCGACAGCAGCATAATGTAAAGAAAACATTAGTGTGCATTGTATCGCAAACTACTTTTGAAATCATATACCCAAATTTTGACAGTCATAAGATAGTATATATTTATTAATATTATTGTTTGTAAACATTTTTTGCAAGAAAAATTGTCGTGTGAAAATCTACAACGTAGATACTTGAAGGTGCGTTTGGCTATCACGGAGCCTAGCAACCGTTGCTAAGAACGCCCAACACTGTAATACAAGCACAGCTGACTCGCGCCCTCGCTTTGCAACATCCTCACGGATTTTGGGGCGTTTTTTCGCCAATTTCTTCCGCGAAAACCTTGCAGTTGGTATCAAATCTACGGATAACACATTCGTAAAGGTGGGTAATCAATTTTTTATGATAATTTTGGCGCAAAATTGCGATTTTCTTCACTTATTAGGAGCGTCACGCTGGCTAGAATGAATGAATCGCTGCAGTACTTATGTTTCACATGCCTCAATGACCTCCAAAATAATCACAGCTCTTCACAAATATGATTCGTGCAATCAAAAAATCTGAAAATTTTCGTAGATTAATGTTGTATTTGGTGGTTTTCAATCATTTTGCAATAAATTTAGGCTAGAAAGAAGTTTAAAGTCGACAGGATGTTTTGGCAATGGCTGCGTGACTTGTCCTTAGTTACCGTCTGTAACACACACATGCGAGCTACATTTATGTCTGAATGTCGCCCCTAACCCGGGGTTTCTCTCAAGGATTCATGCATAAAAACCTCCTATTTTCAAGGTTTTTAAAGCACCTTAAGAGTACTTAATGTAGCACAGTGTATGATCAAATGGTAACAACTTAACACATGCCTTTAGTTACGAGTGCTTAACCTTAAAATTCAACAGTGCTTGTCCAACGAGTGACAACCTTAAGAGAAAATAACCCTTAAGAAGACGACCATGCCTGAACAATTCAAGAAATATTCATATTTACATTCTTCAGAAGCAGATGTGTTTTGAATCATGTATATGTAGCGTTGACTGTTTGGAAATTTCACTGTTGTTCTGCGCATTGTTTACAAAATATAATGTTTACAGGTTTGCGTGCGTCGGTCCACATTCCTATTGTCCTAACGCATATAGCCAGGGGGGATCTGCTATAAGTTAGTCAACCTTATCTCCAAGTAGATACAAGAAGAGACTACCTGATATGTCTAGTATCTTTCATTCTTATTTTCCTCAAACTGCCAAGGACATTGAAAATACAATTATATATGTTATATGAAGCAATATCCTAACCAAATAAAATTAAAAAAATCTTGCAAACTGTTAATGGTTGTAACGTTAGTTATTATTTGTATCTCTCCAAAAAAAAAACTTTGAAAAATTGTGTTGACTTCTTGTGAGCTTGGTATGCCCAGGATATCAAAGGGCTTTTTGTGTAAATTACCAGAAGTACTGAACATAGAATGGAGTCAACTGTCTCACTGCATCCAAAAGCAGACTAGTGTGTTTGCCTTTTCACGAATTAAGTGCGCTTGAAAACATATAGTGAGCACTTGAAAAATACTTTGCATAAATAGCTATCCATCTTCAAAACGGAGACTTTTGTTGCATTTTGGCAGCTGTCCTTTTACAAAATAGGGATAATGTATGTAAAATGTACAAATTCATGAGTTATTGTTTGCACCTGGCCATATCAATTTCTTAAGGTTGGTGCTATGCAAATTTCCTTAAATCCCTTGTTGTACAACATTAGAATTGTATTCTCAAATATTTGTTTTACTGAAATATTTTGCATTGAAAGTTGATAAAGGGATAAATTTTATTACGATGGTTGCCATACTACTAGCACAGGGTGGGGTCAAAATTTTTTTCTTTCTTTGAGTCTACAATTTCTTGAACAATAGAACGTACTTGAACCTTTCAAAGCTGTTATATTGAGTAGGAGGGTTTGTATAGAATGACTTTACACGTTTTTGACCAGGCTATTCTATTCAAGTGACCTGTTTCTTTGCCGCAGCGCTTTGGTAACAAAATACTACACAGGCCAGGAACACGGTACGCTTGGACTCTGTACAAAATGCTTGGGGTTACTTAGACTAGCTTACCAGGCTTTAGAATGTGTTTTCTTTTTCCATGTTAGCCATAGTATGTGTTCAAAGGAAAGGCCATCAATGAGCCTGATGTGTGAGGTTAAAGTCTCAATAATTAGTCCTAGGTCACCACCAAATATATCAAACTGACAGATAGACGACAAAAATGTGGTTTTTGTTGTAGCTAATGCATAACTCTAGTGATAATTACCAAGTAACATTTTGACATGCAGATACTAGACTGAGTATATCTATAGTGATTGTTTTATTTTGCTAGTTTTAACACACATTTTTTTCTAGTATATTTACAATTGCCATTTGTAGTATGAGGTATGTTTCTGATACACCAAAGACATTTACCGGTAGTTTTAGTGATACTTTTAGCGTTTTTTTTTCATTCAGATGCATGATCATTGTAATTTCAAAGCCAGATGAAAAAACTTATAATAACAATATGAGCATAAAAACGATAACATGAAGTGGTCAAATTGTTCTAACTTTGACTTATGTCTTGGTGAGCCAATCTTAGATGCTACGTACGTAGTATCTGTACGCTAGTGTGCCTTGAACAAACACGACAGAAAACCCAATAGGGCCGCGTTCTTTGTTCACAAAGCCTGACATGTTTACGGTTAATAAAAACGGAAACAGGATACCATAATACCCAAACAGACCCCCATCCCCATTAGCTGTACTTTTGTGGGGGGCCAGATTTAGTGGTAAATAAAGAAGTGAGGAAAAATAAACAAAATAGCGACCGATATGGTTTATCAGTACATACACAAAAAAGCTGAACGGAAGCATTAAAAAAAGGATTGATTCTGGCTTTTGTCTGCCACTTTGTATAGCAATAAAAGGATTAGAAGAATATACAATTTTTTGGTTGTTACAGTGTAGTTAATGTTTCAAAAATTTCGGCCAGTGTAATGCCCTGGTAATACCTCTTCTTCAATTTTTTTCATGCCAGTACTCTGATTTTCAGACTGTTGCACCACAAAAATTTATAATATGATCATTTTTCTGAATTTTGTAAAGCTTAACCATGCAAAATTGTGATATGGTACACTAAAATCATTAAGACAAGAAATGACCAAAACATTCAATTTTTCTAGAATCCAGAAATAGCTGGACCAGGTACATTTGTATGACAATAACAATGAACTTTATTGAATGCATTGTATTCATACTCAATGCATGCCCAATGCTAAATGCATTAAGTTAGATACAAATTGTATATAGCTAAAGTAGAATGCTAATAAAATAAATTATGCTATGTTTCATCTGCAATGTATATCTTGAGAGACCCTTCAATTTTCTTAATACACCGTGTAGACAAATTAATCGACTTACATTTTTTCAATCATATCATAGTTTTAGATGACATAACAAAACTTTTATATGTGAACATTTCATTCTTAAATCTGTTAAAATTTAAATACGGAATTCTAACACTCTGTTTTTTCAGTAGCGTACAAAGATGGGACGTCTACCAATGGGAAGCCGCACGTCGCACGTGCAGGGCAGCACCGGACCTCAGTACAGCGTTATGAACTTCTACTGTACCCAGAATTCCACCACGTACGGACAGGAGGGATTCAAACCCCGCACCGGGAAACATGTGGGCACCGGCTACCAGTCCAACTTCAGGCCTGGTGTCTACTACAGCAGACATTTGGATGAGCTGGATAATCCAGAAATGGGGTAAGTATCCCTCCTTTCTTCCACAAAAATCTGATACGAATGTTTTTCACAATGGTTCAGAGGCAGAGAAATGCTACAAAAGTCATGCCCTACCTTTTCTACAGCCACTTATTTCACTATTATGGTGTACAAAGCACAAAATATATAATCATTTGCAAAATGTAATGATAAAAAATGACCAAATGGCAGGAGAAGAAACATCAGGGAAAACAATATATTTCATCCGTACCAATGTATGGAGTTAAATATAAAAAACTGTTCACCAGAAGTCGTAGTGTATTTTTCTGAATTATAATAGTTTAACATCTTTTTTCCACTCACTTTTCTTTCTGTATTTCTCTCTCTCTTTGCTTCCTCCTTATAAAGAGTAACTATTCACTGGTTATTGTATCAACAATTTGCATTGTTATGTATGGATGGCAGTTCAGCACCAAGGAGAGGTCTCAGCTGAACAAAACGAAAAAGTCATTCTTTTTTTACAATAGGAAAGTCAATCCTGTATATTGTAATGGATACTCATGCCAACACTTGCAATATCGCTTTCAGCCGCATTGTGGCAAGAAACTACAACACGGTGACGAAGCTACACTTCCTGCCGTCCAAGGGCTCCGACGGGAGAGACCCGCTACCCAGGAACATCCACATGAAGGGGAGTGGCTTCGTACGGCAGACGCCAATCACCACACCAACTGTGGCTGAGGTAGGTTTCTCTGGAACTGCAGTTCTGGGTCATTTTGACAGGTGGCACTGCTGACTGGTGTATGTTCGTAGAGCAGAAATCCATTCCTACGCCAACAGTGGCTGAGGGGGATTTCCTCGTATTACTGCATTACTGCAGTTTTGGGTCAGTTTGATAGGTGGCATTGCCGACTGGTGCTTAGATCCTTTATACTGTGACGATTGCCAAACTGTTAATGGACTGAGTGTATTTAAACTTTATATGCTAGCAATTTAGCTTTAATAGTGGGCTTTCACAAGTGTTTTAACTTGAAAATTTGATGCATGTAACAGTTAACAATCGGCGACACAAAAATCTGTCTGACAAGTATGAAATGTTGACCTTATTGGAAATGTTTGGAGAGGAAGAAGCAAAATTGCTACATGTATCTCTTTTTTACCGACAGGTTCGTAAGGTCCATGTTGACACCCATCACACGGCACCTTTCTCCATCCTGCCCAAAGCCAAACCGCTGCTACACAAAATCCAGTCTAAGGACCCAGTAGAGCTGGAGAATGGCAGTTTTGGGCCTGGTTTCATGACTACTGAGACTCACGTCAGGTTTGATGGCAAACCTATGGAGAAAAGTGAGTCCCTACGGTGTTAGTTATTCTCTGTTTCAGTCAGTCAGTTATTTAGTCATTCATTCAGTCACTCATTTAGTCATAGAATACATTCAACTGTTACAATTGTTGTACAATAAACCTGACTTTCTTCTTTATTTGTCAAAAAAAAATGCAATAAACAATAGATAAACAGTCACAGGAGAATTTGAACAAAGTAGCTAGTTTTCATCATCATCATCATGCCTCTGGATTATACTAATCCGGTGAGGTACACTAGTAGCTAGTTTTGATAACTAAAAAATTGATTTCTGTCTTGAAATGCTTAATATGGATGGCAGATCAGCACCTTGAAAAATACTTTTCTACCTCAGAATCAGCTTCTGATACTTATTTCTGCCCATTGCTATTCAATAGAAAATGATAACATTGCATGCATTTTTGTTGCCACCGTAATACATGAAAACACACGCCATATAGATTTTAGGCAAAATTGTTAATTTGTTTTTTGCTGAAGTGAATTGTAAACAAATGTTGTTGTTTTCCTTCTGCAGCTGATTTCTACCACAATTCTATCGGAAACAAGGAGGAGTCTGGGTTCACACACGCGTACAACGTGGAGCCTGTCACCTTCCACCCAGGATCCCCACACAAGGGGGAAATGCCGGTACGTCATTGGTGGAGAGAATTCCTACTGTCTATACAATGATTTGTAAAGCTCATTAGATACCAGAATCATACTGCCGCAAAAATCTTCCTATATAATCTCTTGCCAACTTAATGAAATTATTCACTGGTTTTCTATATGACAGCAAGGAATCATAAATCTTTTGTTTACTGAATTGTTGCCAATTTTACTTAGGACCTGTGAAAGTGGGGCATATCTTAGTAGTCTGTACAGAGTTAACAGAGGTTGCTTCTTTGACCACAGGGTTGGATGACGGACCGCCCGACAGGAGTCAGTATCATGAAGACAAACTTCTTGAGGAGTGAAGACCCGAGCGGGAAGGAGCCCCTGCCTAACGTGGCAGACAGAGCCGTGAGAGACACAGGCTTCACGCATGAGACGGCAAAACCACAGTTCCTGGGACATCCTGCTAACGTATGACTGTGTGCTTTGTTTCATAGGTTCCGTCCTTCCTTACGTCTTTGGTTCCCTTTTTCATTCTTTCCTTCCTTCATTCCTTCCATCCTTTTCTCTTCATTCCTTCCTTCCTTCCTCCCTCCTTTCCTTTTTCTCCCTTTCTTCCTTGTGTCCTTCCTTCCTTCTATACTTTCTTTCTTCTTTGCTTCTTTCCTTTCTTCCTACCTTCATTCTTTCCTTCCTTTTTTCTCCATTCCATTGTCTATTCCTTCCTTCATTCCTTCCATCCTTCCTTGTCTGTTTCTTTTTTTTACCCTTCTAAGCCAAAGTTCCATGACTATCCTTCTATGTTTGTTCACATGTAGCTATAAGACTTTGAGACCTTTCCTTGGTACTGAACTGGCATTCATAACAATGCAATGCAAAAGGATAAATATAGTTACTGTAGTAATATTTTAGTAGAACACCACCTACAGTAAAGATACTAACAATGTACTTGTACTGTTTTCCTACAGGCCTTTACCAGAGTTGACCAAGTCCCCAGTTTGGTAGCAGAGAGAACTCGGAAGAATGACCCAGCTGAATATGTCAACATGGCCGCCCCCAACAACCATTCCAGGTAAAATACAAGTTCTTAAACTTCTCCCTGCTGCCTAACTCTGTAAGCAATAGAGAATTGGTAGCCAAACAGCTACTTAAGTCTGCTATAGGTTAAATCCCATTTCTTTAGGCACAAAAATGTTTTTGAATGTATTCTTTGGTTTCCTATCATTTTAATACCACATTTAATTGACTGCAACTGCCTGCAGTACACTCAAGCAGTCAGTAGATGTCTCTTGGGTACCAAATCATTCTCATTACCTATATATTCATCATACATATGTCATCACCAAAGCCAAAACTGGTGTGTAATGAAAGTAAAGTTGCTGCATATGCAGATTTCTCATACGGTGAAGATTATGTTTTTTTTTATGAGTTCTAATTTGATTGTTGTTGTTTTGCAGCCTGACGAAGAATTGGTTCAAGGGCGCTCAACGAGAGACACCGAGCGAGACAGACCGACTGGGTAGGACTGCTGTAGGGTGGCAGGTGGGAAACTGTTTCTGTCAATCATGCAAAAAATGAGAGCAAAGCAAAAGGAAGAAAGGAGAAAGAAAGAGAAAGGCAGAAAGAGACAATAGCCATTGTTTTGGAAGTTTGTAGAATACAAAATCAGGAAAAAAAGTTAAGATTAGAAGGGTTAGATTCATCAAATTTGTGACCAGTCTTCTAGTCTTTTTCAGGATAAGAAATCATTCAAACCTTGTGTTGGAAATTGTTTAAGTCTTGTTGTTCCATAATATTACTTATTGATCAATAGATTAGCATTCACGCTAAAGTACAATCGTTGTTTTCATGTCTTTTCAGGAGCTCTCAGGCTACAGTGCCAACAACGACCGTTATGTCCACCAACCAGAGACCCTGGAAGACCTACAGAGATTTGTCACACACTACAAGATCAGGTGAGCAAAATTTTGGCGCTTCCACTTTAAAAAAAATGTTGCTTTACCAGTAGTGATGCTGCCACTTCTGTATTTCTGTTAAAATAATTATATTATAGGTCTGGGGAAAAAACAAATGTTTAAACACCTCAGTTCATTAGCGTTATGTATTGTGAATTCTGGAGAGAGATGTCTACAGCCACCATGGAAGAGTTTCTGATTCCCCCACGGATACCAATCATCTGTTTATTGATTTATTGATTGATTGATTGTAAATACTTTGCTTTTACCAGATTCCATGACAAGAACCCTGAGGGAATAGACCGGGAGGGTCACACCTGGGGAGGGCTACAGGAGCAACTTCCTGACGGTTTCACCAAGAGTACAGCCGTCCACAGTTACGGACCTGCAATCCACACCACAGATACCCTCCGCAGGCTACATCCATATGTGGCAAGGTGAGGCCCTCTTGCCTTATTTGGCATGATGTAATTAGGTCCTGACCAATCAGCTTCTTGCTGTTGTTAACATCTATGAACTTGCCTTATAAGGAGAGAGCTAGGCTAGAGTCCATCCAATCAGCAAGCAGCACATTAATGAGCTTGCCTACTTTGGTGTGATCTAGTTTTTAGCCAATGAACACCCACCTCGATCTAGATTTTAGCCAATTAGCACCCACATTTTAAAGTATCAATGGAGAATTTGTTCTTATGAAACAAAATAGTCAGTTTAGGGTAGAAGAGCTAACAAAAATGCTTCCATTTCATTCATAGCTTCAAAGAGATATTTCATATCTGATTCAGTACTTTCTGATTTTAACATCTTGTTTTTACTGTTATGTGTTGGGAACATATCCTTTTCCACTGTAATTTTATAATTTTTTTCTTAATTCAATTTTTTCAGGAGTATTAAGGGGACCGACCCATTCTATGATGACCACACCCATGACAGCAAAATGCACTCAGAGCTGAGATCATCACTACCCCCCATCATGGCATAGAGATGGAACGTTCCAACCCAATCATGTGATTCCAGTTACTGTAGTGAAAGACAAAATGTCGGAAACACTTTTTGAAAAGAAAAATGACTTTATCAGAAGTATTTTTGGTGTTTTACTCATTGGCGACATCAATATTTTATTCAGAACATCAACCGGAAACATACAATTTAGCCTTAGTGTTTATGTACCATATATAATATTATATAAGCTTGGAGTTTTCTTCAATAATCAACCAAATAAATACTGATTTGTATAAAGGTAAGACAGTTATATGAAGGATATCATATGAACAGACTCTGTATATATTTCATTGTAGTGGTTGATTTGTGATGTGTGCATTTTTAACTGGTGAATCTATTGTATTATTTTAACACAAAATATTTCATGACCTGTATATTTGTTTTACACCTATGCAAGATTGTATCAGTGAGAATATTTGTTGCTGGCAACATGAACAGTTGATGTGAATTCAGGTTCATGATATCAGTTTTGTGAGCGACACTCTACAATGCAAAGAGCTGCTATGGATGTGTATTAAGAGGAACGTGTCTATTTTATGTTTTATCTAGTATGATTATATGTAAAGCTTTACTCAGTGACTACAAAATATATTGTATTTTACCTTCTTCCAAGTGTGTTGTATTTTGTCATTTTTTTAAATTTAGATGTATCATACCTAGATCTATATATAACTTTTACATGAGGATCCACTCAAAAATCTATAATATTATGTGCTTGGATTATAATACCGTACTTACATGATTGTATCTTTAGGTATGCATTTAAGAAAACACACATCACACGCCAGCTGTATTAATATTCAAGACATATCTATTAATCATAAATTATCGTAAAACATGTAACTTTATCATTACATCGAAAACATTTACCTTTTGCAACGGCCTTATTACTACTAGTTGGCAACAAGTTACAATGACATACGTTCTACCAAAGTAAGCATTGCCTTTCAATTTTCAGTAACAGGTCTTTTTACTACAAAAATTACTGATCAATTTTACATCAACACAATACAATATATATATATATATAAAGATAAAGATATATATATGTATAATATATACAAAATACACTAAACATATATGCCATATGAAATATATAACTGGGCAATTCGTAACATTGCAAATCATGAGAAGTAAATGTGATAGTTTAGTATATACATTTCTTCAACAACTTGTTTTACTAGAGTCGACCGACATCCTTTTTTATTTCGCCACTTTTACTTCGGTTTTTTCTTCAACTGCTGAATCTTCGCTGGTAATAACAACATTCCTTTCAAATTCATTTGTCTGTTCTTCTTCTATCGCAATGGAGGTAACAACAGTTTCTCCGTTGCAAACATATATATATGTGTGATTAGACGCACATGTGCAGTCAGTATTTGTATAAGTCGTTTCATTGTGGTGAACAGTTTTCTCGTCTGTTTTGTAGAGCAAAGTGTTCTCACTAGGTTTTCTTCCTGTAGTTGTGGTCAGTTCGGCTCCAGTCACTTCGTGTACAACACTTAAAGGTAAAGAATCTTGATATTCGTTCTCAAAGTTCTCACTTTGCGATGCCTGTGCGCTACGAATGTTTTCGTCCGTTGCTTCGTTGCGTCTAGGTTCTGAAGCTGGTTTGCTTTCTCCGTTGGTATCCTCATCTTTTATTTCGGTGTAGTCGTGATTTGAGGGACTGTATACTTCGTCTTCGTTTATTTGATGATAGGTGTTGTCGTCCCTTTGAGGGGAGCCCTGTGTGTCCCTAGCATGGAGCGCTGTTTCTCCAACGATATTACCATTGTACATTGGGTTGCTTTGTAAAACACTTGAGGCGTTGCCTATCGAAATTGGCCCTAAATTTTGGTCAAGTCTGCTTTTATTTCTGGTGCAAAACAGAGCCACTAAACAAATGAAGATAATTTTTCCCGCTAGCAAAGAGCCCACTATAATCAGAGGGACTTTTACATCTGTTGTGCCAACTACATTGGGATTTAGACTAGTGGTTGGCGTGACTGAAAAAAGTGGTGGCCCACGGTCGGTTGCCGAAACTGTACTACCAGTTTTCTGCGTCGTCATATTTTGCTCGTTCTCTCTGTCGGTCTTGTTGTCAAATTTGGTAAGAGATTCGTTGACAAGCATTCCATCTGTTGCTGTATGCAAAACGTTCTGATCGGTTGTATGAGTTTCCCTCACGAAACACTCTGCGTTGTCATGTTCTTCTTCATTCGCGGAAACGTTCAAGAACAAAACGTCTTTCTGTTTTCCAGTGAGGGCAAAACAAGCCACTCTCAACGGTTCTTTCTCCTTTTCTAAATCTTCACTGCCAGGAACAAGTGACTGTTTTGCAAGCTTGCTCACCACGACACTAAAAGCATCCCCTTTTCGGAGAACCTCCTTGACGCTAGTTTTTATTCCAGATACTCTCAAATATGACGAACCCTTAAGGTCGAAATTTAAGCCGCCAGTCTCATTCCATGCCTCCAAACATTGACTCGAAAACGGCGTGTTTGTTTGTTCTCTAGTATTTCTCACTAGAATGACAAAGGGAGAAGAAGAGACAAAATAACCTTGCCCAAAATTCGGGTTAGAATTATGGCAGCTGTAGAAGTCCCTCAAAGCGAGATCACTTTCAAACCATTCAACACTAAATCGTTCATTACTAACGTCATAATTTATATGCAAAGCTATATCATTGATTAACACTCCTATCCAACGCTTTTGTGGGCTGCAAATTTTCAACGATATTTCCCATGGTTTATCATACACAATGCTTGCTTTGTAAACAGCAAGACTTCGTCCGCCAAGATATATGGAAAAGTATCTGTTACCAAGGCCTTGGAATGCTCTTCTATTGAGACATACGAGAGCGTTATTTCTCAAATGAAGATATTCCAGTTGACTAAGAGACTCAAAAGCTCCTGGTATGATTTTTTCAATCTTGTTTTCGCTCAATTGTAAGGTGGCGAGGCTGTCTAGCCCAACAAACCACCCTCCTTGTATTTCTCGCAGTTTGTTATTTCTTAGGTCTAGGTGGAAAAGGTTGTTAAGATCTTGAAAACATCCTGTCTCTAAACTAGAGATCGCGTTGTCAGCTATGGAAAGGTGTTCTAGGTACGAGTGTGGTGCTCCAAACCAGTTTTTGGGAATACTAGTAAGGTTGTTTCGGTCTAGAATCAAATTCTCCAACCGAGAGAACTCTGCAAATGTCGCATTGCTTAGTTTGGTTATCCCTACATCAATGAGGAACAGATTTTCAAGTCCCGTAGGATCGAGCTCAGCTAGTTTTCGCGACGAGAGAGTTCCGAATCGAAAACCTGCCAAAGCGAGCCATTCTATGCCCTGTAAACACCTATCTGTTGGCTTTCTTACAGTTTCGACTTGATATCTATGGTCACAAAAGACACACTGCGTAGCGTGCCTCAGGTGAATGGTAGATTGGGGTCCGTTGTCGTTAACCATCTTGTCGGGTGGAACGCAAGACGTAATCGCTTTCCTTTGACAGGTGGGAAAGCATTCAGGACTTGCCGCAAGATTTGAAACTACCGACATGGAAACAACGAACAGAAAGCCCAAACTTGGCTTCAATAGCGAATTCATTGTCATTGTCAAATCGTTAGACTATGCGCAAATCTTTTAAGTTTGTTTAAAAATGCGTTGGTTTTTTCAGTTGAAACCTTCTTGTCTTAAATGTCCCGTAAGTCTTAATTGGGCCGTAATTTTGTGTAGTCCTTATCTCTAAGTCCCGAAAATGTGTTATATTCAAGAAAGTATTGTCGTATATACGTATACAGTACCAGTAGTTATGTGTACAGTATTATTGTGATGATTTTCGTAAAAATTAACACAATTCAGACGTATTAAAATGTACCTCAACTGATGTTTGATTTTACAATGATACTGAAATTATTGTCAATATTGACTGAAGAATTCGCGGCAAAAAATTCACATAAATATGTCTTTTGTAGAGAGTAATTATTGAGGTAGGCAAACGAACAGCGATAAAGTTTTTGTATACCTTCCTGCTGCGGACTTCGGATGGTTCGAATCTGCGGTTAAAAACGTTGCACCTCGTGTATGAGCTCGGTTGACCGAAGAGTAAAAAGTTGCCGATACGCCAGCCTGGCCAATCCTTCCGATTCTAGAGATTCTGAAGCAGCGATAGCAAAAAGGTGCGTCTCCAAAAGTTCTTTCTCTCCGCTATTTTCTTCTTTGCTGTCGAATGCTGCGTTGACACTGATTTGATGCGTTCAGATGGTGAATAGGATGCCGCTTTCTAGCAAGCCAAGAGTGTCGACAGTGACGAGACAGAATTCGAAGAGACACTGCTAGCTTATCCTCCCAAACTTCTAAATTCATCCACAAAACCCAGACTTATTTGAGGACGCATGATTGACGACCTAGATAGCATCACAGAGAAGATTACCAATACATGCGGGCAGTACATACGTATCAACCACCTGGTCGGAGGTAAATATTAATGAATATATCACCATATTGACTTTTGCAATGTTTACGAGATGAAGCTAAAGGAATGTGTGTTGTTCATGAAAGAGCATCAAACCACAGTACTTTTGCATGACCTATAAAAGAGAGTTTCTTATGTTATGTTATGTTATGTTATGTTATGTTATGTTATGTTATGCTATGCTATGCTATATGCTATGCTATGCTATGCTATGCTATGCTATGCTATATGCTATGCTATGCTATGCTGTGCTATATGCTATGCTATGCTATGCTATGCTATGCTATGTTATGTTATGTTATGTTATGTTTATGTTATGTTTATCTGTTATGTTATGCTATGCTATGCTATGCTATACTATGCTATGCTATGTTTATGTTATGTTATGTTATGTTATGCTATGCTATGCTATGCTATGCTATGCTATGTTATGTTATATGTTATGCTATGCTATGTTATGCTATGCTATGCTATGCTATGCTATGCTATGCTATGCTATATGCTATGCTATACTATGCTATGTTATGTTATGTTATGTTATGCTATGCTATGCTATGCTATGTTATGTTATGCTATGCTATGTTATGTTATACTATGCTATGCTATGCTATGCTATGCTATGTTATGTTATGTTATGTTATGTTATGTTATGTTATGTTACTGAATATACTGAATAGTCTTTCTCGCGTATTCCGCTCAAGGTGGGCTAAATGCACATAACCATGTTACTGAAGCAAAAAGAAATGCTTTTTTAACAGTTGTATTTTTTCCTTTTATTCTTCTGTTGTTTTACTTCTTTTCATAAGTTTATTTTGACTGCAAATTAAATTCGATACATGTATGAGCTCGAGGGATTGCAACGTGTCAGAAAATATATGTTAAAAGATAAAGCTAAACACAAGAACCAACTTTCAAGCTTATCTAATGCATAACATGACCCAGACGTTTCAATACTAAAATGACACACGCACAGATGAAGACGACTTAAAATATTCTGTAGGGAAATATTTATTCATAACTGGAGACAATAACAACTTTTCTCAATGTTTAATTGATGCAGTATTTTCAGAAACTAATACGACAGATACAACAGAACGCCTGATTGCCCTAGTTTCATATAACATTTAATATTCTGAGGGAGGGCATTTATTCAGCTAGAGATATATAACAAGTTTTCCAATGTTTAGTTGATGCAATGTTTTCAGAAGTAATACGTCGGACAAAAGAGCACCTATATGTCCTAGTTCTGTAAAAACTATATGAAGGTCGTCAAGGACTTTTATTTTGTTCTGTGTATTTTATTCCAATATAAACAACAATAATGCAACGAATGGTCAAACCTCGAATGTCAAGTGCGCGAACAAGAAACTAATTATATATAACTTCTCTCTAGGGGACAAAACTGTTTACACATACTAGTACATGGACTAAAATATCGGTCATGGATATCTTGGTTCGCCTGAACGGAAGGCGCTGTCATGGCGTTGTTTATGTTTTAAGCTAATAATAATACTTGTTTATGCAGAAGCAGGAGAACATATTGATATACTGTACATACATGTAGTAGCAGCATTTTCATTTCAAAATCTTTTCTTGCTCGTGAATATAGTATATATGAATTGGATAACATTACAAGTAACACATATATTTTCAAATATAACTACTGCTTGAGGAATTAATGTCCATTGTAATCTTCCACATTCGTATTCTTCTATCGACCAGCATCAAAACGCCATTGAACAGGTGGTTAGGTTTGCCCGATGCGCTTCTTGCTCTTCTCGGCAGGTGTCGTTGGCGCACGGCCATCGCCTTTTTTGGAGTCTAGGTGTCCCTGCAGCTGGGTGATGACGTTGGCCTGCGCCTTGATCTTGACCAATAGCATGTCGATCTCCTTCTCCCTGGCGCGCACGATCTTGTGCACCTCGCCCACCTTCCTCTCCATCTTCTCCTGAAGTCTTTTCTTGGACAACTCGACAAGCTTCTTCTCTTGTTCCATGGATTCTTTCTCCATCTGGACATTTGGATGAGAAATGTTGAAAAGAGAGTCTTAACGGTACATAGAAGCTACAGCATTATTTTGTGTGGAAGCGCATGCCATGTTACATGTTTTCTACACTGGTTAGTTTTGCGTACCGCTACTTGTGACTGTTACAAACCACCCAGAGAGAGCATAGAGTTGTTTTTACACTCTTCAAAGCCTTTTTATAGGACTAGACATTTGGTACATGCATAATATTTCATCCTCTCAAAAATAAAGCACATACACAAACACAAGGAAACTGTCGCTTTTACAGAATGTTATTTTGCAGAGACTTGTTTGTACATCTCTAAACCTTTCAGTACAATTCTGTTGAGGCATTCAGTACTATCATGTATAGACATCCCCCCTCTCAAAAAATAAAGCGCACACACAAAGATACAGACAAACAAAAAACAAACAAACAAACAAACAAACACAGACATGTGAAGGAACTGACCTGTACTCTCTTGACCCGCTTGTCAGACTCCATGCCCATCTGTCTGATCATCTCGCTCATTTTTGACATCTCGTTCTCCGCGAAGTTCACTCTCTCTTCGCATCTCCTGGGGTAGGCAAAACCAACACCATGTCAACGTTTCCGTGTGTTATGGCATGTATAAATGCATGTATTAATGCCTGTATTAGGACGAATCTCGGTGTGATCTTGAAATACTAGTTTTTTTCCTATGTAACTGTTTGTATCTTCTTTACTTTAGCATTTTTATTTGTTTCGTTTTTAATTGTTTTGGGCAAAAATGTAGCCTTGATATTCGGCGTACTTAGATTCCAAACAACAAGGAGGTTCTATTCAACTTGCAAAACTCAGTCACAGGACCAAATGGTACATTTCTTTGATTAATTTTGTAATCCTAGTGATACCATCTATTAAAAAAAATACCCACTGTACGCATTTGCGGAGAAGACTACATGTACTTCTCTAAGAAATGAATGAATTACCTGTTCTCGTCCTTCAGAGCCTTGTTGTTGTGTTCCAGCGCTTTTCGTTCCTTCTTCTGTCTCGCCATTTCCTCCCTCATTTTATGTATAACCTGTCGGCCTCGGTAGTCTTCTGACACAAACCTGTCCTTCTCTAACTTGGCCTGTTTTGATAGAAAGTTGGTAGGTTAGAACTAGAAACGGTTAGTGTTAGTTTACCTGAACTTTACCATTAGGTCAACATGGCAAGGCACAGTTCGGCTAGAACTGAATAATATTGTATACTAGTATTAGCTTTATGACTATCAAGCTTCATGTATTTTCCAGATTTGATTTTGTTTAGTTTGATTTTGTTCTGTTTTGTTTTGTTTTGTTTTGTTTTGTTTTGTTTATCAAAGTTACAACCGTTCGGCATTGCAACTGTCCGTATCGGTGACAGCAACAAGTGGTCTTCTCAACAGCGACTTCTTGCGGAATGGTTCTGAAGTACAGCAAGTGTTTGTTCACCTTTTTCAGCAGATCTCTGGCCTCGTCCCTTTCTCTTGATGTCCTCGCGAGAGTCATCTCAGCCTTGTGCGTTCTCTTGTAGTATTCCACGTTCTTGTCTTTCAACAAATCCGCCTGGAAAATGAAGCAAAAAACGTTATTTGGCGAAAGAAAACAAAACACGACATTCTCCAATACTAGTACTGATATTCGTTGTATTTGTGTACTATAAGAAAAGCATGTTGTAAGAAAAGAAAAAAAAAAGAGATTTAGTAATAACGTACTGCATCTGGCCCTTTTGGACGGACATGCAACAAAGATCATAGTCATCATTTTCATTGCGTATGAATATTCGAATCCTAAATATTTTACTCAGGAGTTTTTTTTAAAGATACCTTTCCTTAGCATTTATTTCACGGACAATGCTAGACTTTTTTTAGCCTGGGTGCCCTAGCGACATTAGGGAGCGGGCGAAAACTACGGGGGATGGCACCCAGGCTAAGACATTTTTTCTATCTCTGACATTTCGTTGTAATATTCTAGTCAAAGATAATCAAAGGTTTGTGTGTGTGGCATCCCATAGCTAGTTATTCACCAACTAACTAGTGTGACACCCAAAGATTTGGGAAAAAATGCCGTGGACTCTTCTAGTGACCTTACCTGAAATTTGTAGTAGTCTATCTTGTGAGTCAACTCTTGCACACACGTTTCTGCTTCCTGCAACAACTTCTTGACGTGGTCGATGTATTTCTCTCTCTCGTCCGAAACTCTGTGCGTTTCCACGATGTACCGGTCTTTCTTTTCCGCGACTCTGTGAAAATCTCTCATGTAGAGTTCCTTTTTCTTAGCAATGTGTCTAGCAGCTGCGATGTACTTGTCTTTTAACTCCATGAGTCTTCTAGAATCTTCGATGTACTGTCCTTTGGTTTCGACCACCCGTTTGCAATCGTCGGCAAATTTGTCATGGTAAACTCTTTCGTCTATGTCTGCTATGGTAGGATGTGGCTTGAACACACCGTTGATAGGAGGAAGCTCTTTCGATTCGTCCGTTATCTTTTTGAATTCGTCGTGAAAGTTATTGGACACGGTGTCCTCCAATGAGGTTAGGGTCTCGTATAGGAGTTCGATGTCCCTCTCGCCGTATTGGACGTTCTCGTAGGTCTCGTTGAGGCTTCGTTCGCGTTCGTTGATGTCGGCTCCCAGGCGTTTGAGGTTCCGCTCGCTGGCTTGGAGTTCTTTGTGATAAGATTTGAATTCCTCTGCGCAAGACCTGCGATAGACAATCATGAATTTGTGTCATTAGAAGACAAACAAAACAAAAAAAAGACAGTTAAACAGTTACACTTATATATATGAAGTATAGTTACTGTAGTAGTAGTAATAGTAGTAGTAGTAGTAGTAGTAGTAGTAGAGTAGTAGAGTAGTAGTAGTAGTAGTAGTAGTAGTAGTAGTAGTAGTAGTAGTAGTAGTAGTAGTAGTAGTGGTAGAGTAGTAGTAGTAGTAGTAGTAGTAGTAGTAGTAGTAGTAGTAGTAGTAGTAGCAGCAGAGTAGTAGTAGAGTAGTAGTAGTAGTAGAGTAGTTGTAGAGTAGTAGTAGTAATAGTAGTAGTAGTAGTAGTAATAGCTGTAGTAGTGGTAGTAGTAGTAGTAGTAGTAGTAGTAGTAGTAGTAGCTGTAGTAGTAGTAGTAATAGCTGTAGTAGCTATAGTAGTCGAAGACTGTACAGGTATATAGTCTCTTCTCATACTTTAAGTACTACATAGCCTCGTGTATATAGTAGCTTAACTTGCTATAATTATAATTATAATAGTTGCTAAGTAACAGACGTTTCCATACGTTGCATGCATCTTACAAGAGCAAGATTTTAATAATCGCACCTGTATCTCTGGGCTATTCTGAGTTCCCCCTCGTCTTCACTCCTTGGCTGGCTCACGAGGTTTCTGGAAGACTTCTCCCGTATTTTCGGCGTGTGAACCCGGTCAGTCCGTTTCCTCTTCTCGGTGCCCCCGGCCGACGTTCCCCTGACCACACCGCGCACCACCGGGTAGTCCCCGCGGGGCGAGTCGTCGTCATACACCGGCGAGATCTCGGTCTTGTCCGCTGACTGCGCCACGTACACCTTGATGCCACCCGGTAACGTTGTGGTCGGCATCGTGGGTTTGTTTTGGTGGCCTGGTACGATATTATGGAGTATCCATGGTCTTCAGAATGAATCCAATGTAGAACAAGTCTGTGAAAATATAGAAATCATTTTTATTTATTCCATCATAAAACGGCTGGGTAGCCCATTCAGCTAGCAGAAGCTGCTTTCCAATGCAGCTCAGCTTACATTTAGTATGATTACATTTAGTCAAGCAACAATATCAAAGGTGGACAGCAGTCAAGTAATCTCACATGGTAATATTGACATTATATCTTAATATTTTCTGGTATAATCAAGGAAAACAATTTCCAAAAATTGACACAGGAAAACAAATCAACAACAAAAAACTACAATTAATATCATCGATGTTGTATGGTAATTCTTGTAAGCATTACTTATTCTCCATATAAACAAAATGATTCACTGGCAAAATAACGGTCTCAAAACTACAATTTGAACGAACAATAAGTGGTTGTTTACGTTATTACATGTTAGGATATTTCCAAGCCTTCTTTATTTTTTCGTCCAAACTGCAAGAGACCTTCTGTGAAAATCTTACGTACATGTATATCTGGCCTGTCTATCATATCTTGAATGCGCACTCAGTGCATTTAATATTTGGAGCATCTACAGATTGCCCCCCTCCCCACCTTTGAAAAAAAATCTTACTTGAGAATTATATTCTTCAACCAAACAACAAGTTGGGCCAGAGAAGGTGAAGGATCTGTTAGAAACAACATGAGAGGAAACTAACAAAACGTTTACATAAGGGGGAAGCGAGGAGGCGAAGGGATCGGTGACATCAAGAACAATGCCAATTTATGTCGCCATTGTACACAACCGGCTAAAACACACAGTACCTTCTGTTACTCACACCTGTGGTACACCCCTGTCACACAGTCAGAAAACCTTTCCCGACCAACAACCAACCAAGGTTCGCTGAAGTTCGGGAGCAGTCTGACCAGATCTAGGCCACGGCTACCTTTTTTTTTACGAATCGAGTCGAATTTGAGGTAAATTGGAGTTAAATTTGACTTCGAACACAGCTGACATACTAAAAAAACACCAGCCAAACATAGCCGAACCTCCCGTCCACACCTGAAAGTTTTAAACATTTTGAAACATTCGGCTGGCGTATCCGAACAGTAGCCGACCTCGCCGAACACCAGCCGACCACACCAGACCTTGCTCCCGACCGACTCCCAACCATGGTTGGGGGAAAGTTCAACTGTGTTTGGGAGGCCATATTCGGCTATGTGTGGCAGTGGCTTTACGTATAGAATAGTACTGAGTCTACCGGCGTTGTATACTTCAATGAAGCTCAAACTTCCTAACCTTAAAGAAAAGATAATATCAGAGGTATGTGCCAATGTATACAGGGGTTCTATAGGATTATGTAGCTTTATACACACACGTGAAAATATCTAAAGTTTTCCTTGGTTTTCGAAGAAAAAGCATCACACTTTAGTTCCTATATACTGCAATTTGGTTGTCAACAGATTACATATCACTTAAGTACAATGATACAATGATTATTAGCAAGAATATCGTTGTTCTTCAAATAATTAGATGTTTGTATGTTCTTTTTTAGTTATTAGGCGAAACACAGAGTGATTTTGAATGTTTAGATCGTAACGAAGTTAAAAGTGACAAAATGCTATAGGAAGTAAACAAGTACATCAGTCATTGATAAAAACAGGTGCGTTTTACGTTAACAAAACACGGACGTCAAAAGTTAATCCTGTTGCCAACCAAACTGCGATGTTGACGATAGTAGCTTCAGGGTCACAGCCTACACTAGACCCAGACAACCGGAACATCAAACAAACACGGTCGCACGATTCAAGGAAGACCCACCTGCGATTCGGCTTTCTGTCGTAACCCCTCTCCTTAGTTACCAAGTTCGCCCGACGACCGTTACACAAACTTCTTCCAACTCCAGGATAACTTACTGAAAAAGTTTGGCGTAACTTTTACGTTCTAGGGCGCAGAATTGAAGGTAAAACGTATCAGCCGGCACACACCCTACCGTGGTTACCATTCTTTATTTTCTAGAAGGCAAAGATCTTAGCCGAACCAATCTACCCTTTCACCCCCGACGCAGTGGAATAATGCCGCTTGTTTGTGCAGGCATTTGATACTGTATGGCTTCTTCAATGGGGCGGAGGAATATAAGCCGCCATGTTGTAATTGAGATGTGGCCGTCCAACGCGGACTCATTCAAAGATGGCGGGTAATGTGACGGGGTTGCCAGGGGCGACTGCCGGGACGGAAAAAGTTTGACAGCAGCCAAACGTAGAGTCAACAGCCCTTAATTTTCACATTAGAAGCCCTTAAAAGTCAGCTCAAACCACAAGAAGACTTAAGCAAGAATATTTCACCGTAGAACTCAATTTTGAATGATATTAGAATTTTCCTAAAGTTGGAAGCAAGCAAATGCAAAGACGCAAGTCGGAGAAATGTTTTCTTTTCAGATGCGTTGCGTTGCGATCGAGGCATAAGGTCAGTAGTAGCCAAGCCTTCTGAAGAAAAGGGAAACTTACCATAAACAAACCGCTACTGTAGCATAAAGCAACTCAGAACGCTGTGGAAACAAACACGTAGCTAAGTTCTTTACTACCCAAAGCTGCCACGTGATTTCCTTCCTTGGTTCCCATGATCTTTTGACCGATGGTATTCATTAAACCTGCCACAACAAAACATAACTGTTATTAAATTTCCATCGTTACAAAGAAGAGCGAAGAAGCCGAATCTTTAATCTACTAGTATATCACTATACCGTGCTGTACTTTGCCTACATATTTTAACGTTTTCAAAGTCTTACATCTTTCTTTGTGACATGTATTTGCTAGCTAAATATGGAAAAATGAAGGTCTTTGTTTCATTAAACAAAGGGTGATCATGCATGAAATAGTTTACATAATCTTGAGGATATCATAATTATACCAGTTTTATGATGCGGGTGTCATCAAATAGTTAGTGACGAAATTGATTCTTGACTAGACATATCTCGTCACAGTTAACCTGGTTACCTAGTTAATGGATCATTGGTGCTGTTTATTGATAAAGTGGCAGTTTTCTTTGGAGAGCAGAGAACCTTTAACCATGTTACCGAGTCAATTGTGTCTTATCTATAGACACTTAGTGGACAAAGAGGAACAGGAAATGGAGCGCTAGTATTGATGAATTTTGCGGCTTGTTACAAGAAAAAAAAGTATACCTACAGTAGTCCTTTTACATCTTTCAGTATATGGAGCAGTGCCAATCTCTGTATCTATAGCCCTTGGGCCACACAGTTGTACAGTAGGAGGCTAGTCCACTGGTGATGGTTTATATTTTCAACTTCTTATAATTCATAAAGGTGCGGTCTTGGTTGACTGATGGTTGCCTGGCGTTCAAGAGTATGTCAGCGGTGTCCGGGGGGTCAACTTTGACTCAAATTTAACTAAAATTTTATTCGAATCGTAAAAAAAGTAGGCGTGGCCTATCTGGCCAGAATGGTCCCGAAATTCAGTCAACAATGGTTGGGAAGGTGGCTGGGGAAGGTTCTGAATGTGTGACGGGGGCTTCACTCTCGAAATACACAATATTCATGTAACGCTACATGTCGAAGGGTCAAAGACCTTTGACGTCTGTGAACTTTTTAAAAAACCTAGGCCTAGTTTATTCTCTGTCACAGTCATTCTTTTTTTGTCACAAACTGTCAAAAAATCCCTCGTTGAAAATCCCTTCCCCCTTCTAAGAAAACTGTGAGGGTTTTGCGTAAGACCCTCTTTTGTCCGCCCGGACCCCATTTGAGAAGTTAGTCACCCTTAAATGACGTATGTACGAGGCGTAACGACGTCTTAAGTGGTTGCCCGCTTGCACAAACAAGCGAGCCCACACAAACAAGATTTGTCACCGCTGACAACCAATATGTTACGTGACTCCGGGGATTTCAAACCTGTGGGTTTTCAATCTAAAGATTTGGCATCTGTACGTTTCATTTGAAAGTGTGAAAAGTACAAAGAGTTTGAAATATTTCTCCTTGTGAGTATATCTCTGAGAAAAAATGACGATGGTTATTTATAAACTGTGATCTGTAGTTTTATTTTCAAAGTACCAAAAGTGCGAAGAGTTTAAGCCTGAAATACCTTTTTTTTAGTTTCTCTGGGGGAAAATGATAATGTTTATTTGTGAATTGTGATCTGTTGTTTTCCTTTCAAAGTGTCAAAAGTTCAAGCTTGGAGTTTGAACTATTTCCCTTTGTGACTTTTTTCCAAGGAAAAATGACGACGATAATGATTTGCAAATTGTGATCTGTAGGTCCCTTTGCGAGAAGTCTGGAATACCTCTTTTGTGAGTTGAATATGTAGGGATTCGCTTCCATACTTTCAAAAAGAACGCCGCTTTACGTTGTCAACTTTGTAAGGAGTAAGCATTCACTGATAACACACCATGACTGAAATACTAGTGTGAAATACCCAATGTGGGTACTTTTAAGAGGTAGGGTTTATCTGAAAATTACTAACCCGTATGTTGTGTATGCAGTGCAGTGTTGTTATTGTGTTGGGCTATACGGGGGGGGGGGGGGATTTTCATGTACATTGTAGCAGGTTGGTTTAAACAAGGATTTAAAGGCCAATGACCGCAGGAATTTTCTCTGCCTGGCCACAAAAAAATAACAAAGAAAATCTGCCACATGTTTGGGGGCGAAAAACTTGGGGGTGAAAGGTACAGGAAAGGTGACGATATGTGACGTAAATACACAGCGTCATACGTATCAGTTATGCTCTGAGAATAGTGACTGCGCAGTGACGTCACATCCGCCATCTTACACGCTTCTCGATGGCAAAGAACGGTGTTGACTTCCGGTCTGAAACTTTTGGAACTCAATGAGGCGGAACCCGGGTACTCTTTCTTCTTTTTCTTTGATCCGTGAGCGTTCTGTGTACCCTCGCTGTATATAAAGCCTATCGCGTCTTGGCGAGGGCCACAATCTCAGCGGAAGGGAAGAGACTGCAGGCAAAATCCAAGATGAACTTCTTCTTTTCCCTCGTGCTTGTGTCGGTGTTGCTGTCCGCTGACGGTATGCCTATGAAGGTGAGATATATATATTTTACTAAAATATATTCTACTGAAATATTATCTAATTAATTAAAATTAATATGTAAGCACAGAGATACGTGTAGCTGTTCCCGTAAAATCATTTTCAAGACGCGAAAACTGCATGAAAGTTATCAGGATATTGGGTTTTTAAAGCGTCTAGCTTATATTTTTTTCTTCCTTCACGTCAGCATTTGGACATGGGGATTATCTTTTGTACTTCTTCCTGATTTTTCAATGCAAACTACCTAGGTACCTGTAATGTATGTGGAAAGAACAACATAAATTTTCGAACAATTCAGGCGCCAAAAGTTGCTGCAAACTACGGAGCAAAACTTGAGAAAACTATGGAGATATAGTGTGTGCACATGCAAGTCAATTGATAAGAATAAAATTATTTGTACCTTAAGTTTAATATTAATCATAATCTTCGACGAGTAAAGTCCTTAGGCTGCAGTACTAGTACATGCAACCCCAGCAACCGTTTTTATTCAACTCCGCCGAGGTCGCTACAGCCTCTAATTCTTGATCAAATACTTTTTCACCGCCACATGTTTCAAAGAATGAGAAACGTCAATCTTTGAAAAAAAAAGCTGTACTTAAATGTGAAATTCTTGAATTTTTTTAGGATTTAAAAGACGTCGATTCTGCCGATGACATAATACAGATGGTGAAATCTGTGTCTGTTGACAAGGTAAGTTTTTATGAATCAAAAATAACATGTTAGGAAACATCATTCTTTAATATTTGCGTCGTATATAGCATTTATAATGCATCCTTTTTCACTGAATGGGTAACCAAAGTTGACTGCATAACCTATGACTTTCTAAACTAGAAGATGGCCCGCGTAATGCGTAAGAATAGTTTGAAGGACGATTAAAAATAAAAGTTGCCGAGTAAACATCAATAAAATTCGTTTGAACTACCAATGCGACTTTTGATAGATCAAAGTTGTTTGACGGCCGGTCGTCTACTAGGTTGAAAATATGGCGTATAGCAAAGTTTTAAAAGTTCAAAAGTTGGGCGGCGCCTATCTCCGTTCATTAGCCCCGAGCCACACACAGTAATCACTACAGTAGGGGGCTAGTCCACTGGTAGTGGTGTGTGTTTAACTCCCATACTCTTTCCCAAATGCTGAGTGCTACGCAGAGAAAGCAGTGTGTACAATTTTGGTATGACTCGGCCGGGGATCGAACTCACGACCTACCGAATGCAAGGCGAGCACTCGACCCACTAGGCCATTGCATCGGTCTAGTTTTAACATTCTACAAAATAGCGTCGTCAAAATCACACCCAGTGTTTGAAAACACGGCAGGGGTTTTTACCTTGCCGCTCCAAAACTGCGTCTTCATGATCAGTACTTGCAAAAGATATCTCAATTTTATTGAATTTTTAGCTCCAATTGAAAAGGCAGCTCAACCTTCTATAGAATGCGAGTTAGTCAGCCTTGTTGCTTATTTACACAAGCCTCCGCAGTTGTGTGATTAAGTGTTCACTGTCACGGAAACGTCGATCCTTCCCCTTTTGTGTTCAGGTTATGCCGGTCTGGTCTCAAAAATCCCATTTTATCCACTTCCTGCCAACAATATCGTCTGTTTATCCCCCTGATTTAACTAACAGGGACCCTCAGAACAAGGGATTATTCGCAAATGCCAAATGTAGGTGCTAAAGCTTAGAAGTTTATAGAATGAACGAGTTTAGACTATATATGCATGTTTGTTTGACATTCATTGTCACCCCCGGGCCCATCTAACTACGTTCTGAAAATTTATCTGCTCTACAGGCCAAGGACACAATATGGGAAAGAAAATATTACTGCTCTTTGTAGGAATAAGATGCGGCCTTCGTTTCAATAAATTTGTAATGGCTTAGAAGCATGCTTGTCTATTTTTAAGGAAAAATTAAGCTTGCTTAAAGGTAACGTACGCAAAGGTAGGTAAAGCTACATACGCATCCTCGTATCCTTTTGTTTGTTTTAGGTACATCTCCCTGAGTGTTCCCAGAATCCATAATAAAATGAGGTTTAATAAAGCATTGCACTATTAGCTATCGAAAAAAGCATTGCAATTTTAGTTGGACGTATAAAGTTTGAAATGATTTTTTTGCAGAGCGCACAAGAGGAAAGTGAGTACGACATTCGTCCCGAGGAGCGTGACGATTCGGGCGCCCTGATGGAGTCGGACATCAAGCTGACCCCGGAGCAGCAGCTTATTCTGGACGCGCGGATTCAGGAGGCGGAAACCGGGAAGAGCGGGCGGAAGGGGACCGCAAATATCGCCGCTAGGTGGTCCGGGAACGTGCCGTACACGCTCAACAGTGCACTCAGTAAGTTGCCTTTAGCGAAGGCGCTTTATGGACTGCTTTTGTGTGTGTGTGTGTGTGTGTGTGTGTGTGTGTGTGTGTGTGTGTGCGTGTGTGCGCGTGTACGTACGGTGTGTGTGTGTGTGTGACTGTGTGTGTCTGTCTGTCTGTGTGTATTTGTGTGTTTGTGTGTGTAGGTGTCGACTAAACGAAGGATAAGTTCGATTATAGGCAACCTAGCGGCTTCCTATGGTACTTCAGTAGAACGGTCAATTTTGATATCTCATGTTTTGGACACGCTACTAGTATGTTCATGTTTTTTTCGGTTTATCTTTTAATCATATGTTGCAGTCTATACTCAAAGTATAGCAGCTGTATAGTGTTGTTTTGCTTGGTTAAATTTTTGAGTTCTTCAAACTACAACTTTTTCCATTGAAAGGCTCCCAGGCGCGTGAGGGTATCTCTGCTGCCATCCAACACTGGGAAGACAACACCTGCCTCCGGTTTCAGCAGCTCAGCGGGACGATCCCTTCAGATCTCAGATACATCGAGTTCTTCCCGGAAAACGGGTAAGTATCTTATCTCATTTTTATTTTATGAAGATTTACCACATTCGTGGAAGGATTGACATAACAGGTGATTATCACCTCTTCAAGATGTCAAACCTGTGACCAGACTGTAAGGTTTGAACCACTCACACCGGGAAGGTCCCCTACTCTTTTCGATAAGCGTGGTGGATTCTTTAACGTGCGTAGGGTGTGGCTCTCCCACGGGACCGCCATTTAACGTCCTATCCGAGGGACGTCCCTAGCCGAAGCTAGGTACTCATTTACACCTGCGTGAAGTGAGGAAAGTCGTGTAAGTGCCTTTCCCAAGGGCACAAGATCGGTGACACCGGGCAGGATTCGAACCCGGGACCTCTTGGGCCTGCTGGGCCAAACACGCTAATCTTATCATTTCTAAGTATAATGACCATATCATCATTATCATCATTATTGCATTCCAGACCCTTATATTATGAATTACAGAATATTTTTAGCTGCTTTATTTACACTGCTACTTCGCAAACTTGCAATGCATAGTACCGACTTTTTTTTTTCCATTTTGTACCATATTATGTCGTATTGTGCCAGTATGTAATTTTTTTCTGATGTGAAATTTTGCCACATAGCTGCTGGTCGTACATCGGGAAACTCTCCAACTCTGGACCGCAAAGAATCTCCATTGGACAGGGCTGCGAAGGAGTAAGTATGGCAAAGACGGAAAACCGTCACGCATTTTCATTCGTACGCGTGTTGAAGTCTTGTAATGTTACTGTTTCTATGTTATGTTTTGCATCATATATATTGAATTTTCCAAGGTTGTTTGGGTCAAGTTAGAACACTTTTCGGTCGCAAGTTTAGGTTCCTTGTTGACGATCTTCGGGGGAAGCAATATAATTAGCCTGGATACCATCCGGATTTTCGCTCCGCAACGCTCGAAAAAAAAAATGTAGAAATATTTTTTTCGAGCGTTACGGAGCAAAACTCCGAATCGTATCCAGGCTAAGCCCTAATGAAAAAGTTAACTTTTGTTTCAAAACGACACTGTGTATCTGTTCTCAGATGGGGACAGTGGCGCATGAGGTCGGACACGCCTTGGGGTTCTTTCACGAGCAGTCCAGACCCGATCGGTAAGACACATTCTGTAAAATATTCAAATTATACTAAAGATTTACCTTTAACCAATCCAGGCATGGTCTTTGCCTAGTCTCTACCCAACCTATCGGTCGAGCGGAATACGTTGTAGTAAACGTAGCCTCCTTTAATAGCAGGGTCTACCATGCTTCTTTTTCAATACTGACGGCATATCTGTTCTAGGTACTCTTTTTCTTGTGGACACGGCTCCCGTAGACAGATTACCAAGAACGGATAAAAGACATTCTTTCGAGAGCAAGTATTCGTAGGAGTAAGAACGGCGTGTGTTTGTTCTATAGGAAGAAACGTTTTGGCAACAGAAAACTTAAATTTGTGGGTGACCTAATTTGAATGAAGAATGTCAAATGTGTACATTTTGTCTCTTACGGTAGTGAGCAAGGCATCGGTGTTTATTTGCTTGGAGAAATTGTCAAGAAGCTACAATGGCGGATCTGTGACAAATAGCTATCGCATCAGTGGACCTTTTTTGTGCCATAGCAAGGAAGCCAGGCTTTTCTTCGTGAAATGCCAAGCGTGTCAATGTTTTGAACACAAAGTCTCCAGTACCTGCTCTTTTCTTCTTAGCCTTAAAGATATTACATAGCATTCAACCCTTTTTGTACCAGAATTGTTTGGAAGGTCTATCAAAAGTTCAGAACTATAGATCAACACATTGTTGTAACTTTCAAGTTGTTTCATTCCTCGTTGATACAATCATCGTATATATTGGGGCCCGGGGGAGGGGTAACATATTTCTCATACCTCCTTAGTATCAAGTGTAGCGTGTTATCTTGTCTTTGTAAGTGAAGATTGTTATCTCTGTCAGGGATGACTACGTCGAGATTGTGTTCAGCAACATCCAAAGCGGCAGAGAGGGGAACTTTGAGAAGTATGGTCACGACGAAATCGTCAGTCATGACGTGCCCTATGACCTCACATCCATCATGCACTACGGTGGAAAGGTAAGCCATTTTATTTTGAGCAAAAAGATGCATGTTATATGCATGTGAAAGGTAAATGAAGTTATGATATACTCAAAATTACACGTAAATAAATATAAACACGTGTGTAAGCCCTCTACTTCAAGGGTTTGACCGGTTCTGTACCCGCTAGGCAGGACTCAGGTTGTTGTTGCATGCGTCTTTTTAGTTGGGGACGTAACAACTTAGTAGTACTAGTAGCATTGGGAGGTCCTGCGTTAGCCTGAAAAAGAAGCCAACGTAAACAAGTGCTTTTATAAAAAGCTGTCGTTTGCCTAAAAAAGAAGTCAAGGTAAAAAACCCTTAACACATTGTCACAAAGCGTAGGGGCTGTTTCTTTTTAACTGGTTGAAATATTTAAGCTATATTATTTTCTTTATGATTAGTACTTTTCGGCCAATGGCGAGCTGACTATCCGAACACGTGACCCAGAGAAGCAGAGCCTGATCGGGAGACGTGACCGCCTCAGCTTCTACGACATCAAACTGGCGAACGCGATGTACAACTGTGGAGGTAGGCCTGTCTTCACAAAGTTTCTAGAACTATCATCTAATTTCAGTGGTAATGATATTCAAGAGGACATGTACAGCGATGGGGATGGTTGGTAGGAACAAGACGGTTTAAAACTTTAAACCTCCAGGATAGGAATATTGAAAATCATTCGTAAAATTCTCTCTCCTCATTCTATGACAAATGTCCAACCATCACAACCTTAAACTGTTGTTCGCTTAGATTCCGCCAGGTAGCGCTACAAAACAGTAGCAAAACAGTACAGATAGTCGTGCATTCTGTGATTGCAGCGCACTGTAACGTGCAGCTGGCCTGCGAAAGCGGTGGGTACGTGGGACCCCAGTGCACATGTGCCTGTCCCGTGGGGCTGACGGGAGAGACATGCGGTAGTGTGGACACCTCTTCAGGTACAATATTGTTTTTTTTCCTCATTTTCCTTTCACATACAAGAATGGTGTTGTCCATGGTGCTGAACGCCATTCATAGAAGATACAAATTTACTCCGGATTATAGTCAAGCTTTGTATGTTTTATATCAAGCTCGTCAGAGATACTACTTATCTAGCTGATATCTACTCTAACGTCTACAGTAATTCTTATAAGTTTCGAAACTAACACTACACTATTTCATAAAGGTGATATAACATGGAACATAGCTTACATGATAATATACATGTATACAGGAACTGCATAATATAATAACACTAAACAGCATATCACTGGTTGTTCAATGACGAAAGATAGTGGATGCTGTCTAAAACGCCTTACCGTGTTAGTGTATAGAGAATGTATCCAGATGCTTCATTTATTTTGTAGTATGTAATGTTCAAGGTTGCTGTCCAACCTTCATGGACGACTCAACAAAATAACCTGCTCCTGGAGTTGACTGGATGACTTTTGATCAGATAGTTTACATCTACACCAAAGGAAGACGTGGTCAGTTTGTTGGGTGTCCTAGCGTCTTTCTGTAGAACTGCAGGTGTTTTTATATTTTCCAGGTTGCGGCGGCGTTCTCCAGGGTGATAGTGGAACCTTCACTAGCCCCAACTTCCCCAGTAACTACGATGACAACAAACAGTGTGACTGGCTTATCAAGGTATAGGAGAGTTAGGATTTGTAGACAAACAAACGCAACATATCTGCTTTTTGTCAACTGTTCTCTAAAATCATGAACAATGTCCGATCAGCATTTTCTGACCTATAAGACTAGTTAACAGACTTGCAACTGGACTTTTTTACGGACCAGCCCAAAAGCCTGCTAAGGAGGCTATGCTATATATGGGCATTATGTATTGCGCCAAACTGGAAGTCTGGGTTCCAGACTACATGTTGAAGCCTGTGTATCTGACTGTCTTTTGTCTTCAAAATGGCGGTCGAAATTACTGCATTTTAACTTTCGTTGTTTGCTTTTATTACTCCATAAGTATATCTAGTGGTGCTAAGAATATGTTTTGATGATTATGTACATTTTGGGACACCGCCTTGTTTCCATTCTTCACTATTTGTTTATTACTCACAAATGAAGTCGTGAGTAAAAGATATGATTTCTTCAGACTGATCCTCGTTTTTTTTCCTGTTGTCAGGGAGAGAGAGGAGCGACGATCCAGCTGGAGTTTGAGGAGTTTGGGCTGGAGGCGCACGACAGCTGTGCGTTTGACTGGGTGGAGCTGAGACTGGAAGGTCCACAGACCGCAGGGAGAAGGTCAGACTCATCTTTGTCTGCAACATGTTCAAACTTAAAAAAAAAATTATTCCAACATTTAATGTTGACGACATCCGTGTTCGTCTGCAACTTGTTCTTGTTGTGAGGTCGTGTGGCGTAAAGACAGATTGCTCAACTCGGACCAAGAGGTCCCGGGTTTGAGTCCTGACATGCCCTCGGTAAAGGCACTTTACATGATTTTTCCTCCCTTAACTCATTTTTACACACTCTGTTGAGCTCGCTCGAAATCTTTCGATGACTAGTTGCAGCTGTACTGCATTCAAATACGTACGGACACACACAAACACAAATAGACCATCCATACCAGGAGGTAACAATTTATTATCTATTTCACCGCAGGTTTTGCGGATCCGGCCCTGGAGCAGTCGGCTTCGAGTCCGCCACCGAGACGCTGTTCGTCCGGTTCAAAAGTGACGAGTCTCAGACAGGCAAAGGCTTCAGGGCCAAGTACACCATTCTTGGCGGCACTGGAGGTAGATAGTACTGATTTCCCTTGTGCAATGTCAGAACGGCGTGTGTTTGTTCTATAGGAAGAAATGTTTTGGCAACAGAGAAGTTGAATTTGCGGGTGGCCTAATTCGAATGAGGAATGTCAAACGTGTGCATTTTGTCTCTTACGGTAGTGAGCAAGGCATCGGTGTTTATATTTCTTCAGAGGAATTGTCAAGAAGCTACAATGGTGGATCTGTGACAAATAGCCATTGCATCAGTGGACCTTTTTAGTGGGATCTAGGCTTTTCTTCGTGAAATGCCAAGCGTGGCAATGTTTTGAACACAGAGTCTACCGTAACTGTTCTTTTTATTTACTTCTTAGCCTTGCAAATATTACATACTATTCAAACCTCTTTGTACCAGAATTGAATGGTTTTGTGGATCTGGCCCGGGAACAGTCGGATGGTTTTGTGGATCTGGCCCGGGAACAGTCGAATGGTTTTGTGGATCTGGCCCGGGAACAGTCGGATTGTCCAATGTTCTTTCATGTCCTATTTCCCGAGGCAAACTAACATCATTGTGATGTCCATGCTTCTACTTTCAGTTTGGCAACCATCTTGATCTTTCTGAGGATTCTGTTGCCTTGAAGATTTTGTTTCCTTGTGGCCGGCTTATGTAACTTTTTTCCCCCCCTTCCAAAACCAGGTCCCGCTTCTACCGCGGAGCCTGCCGGTCCCGTCACCACTCAGCAACCCGAGCGTCCCGCCTCCACCGCCCAACCCGCTGTCTCCGTTGGTAAGCCGACAGAATTGAACTTATCTCAAAGCACATTTTTGACCAGTATCCAATAGGCCAGGCCGGCCAATATGATACTTTCTTATAGCCACCAAAAGATCTGCTTTTAAATTAGGTTGCACTGTCTTATTTTGCCAAGAGATACTCTTTGCTGTGCCAGAAATTTATGCCAATCTTGGTAAAATTTACATTTTGTGTATCCAGAAGCGAGGGTTCGAAGCCCGTTTGGTCATTGTTTGATTGCAGGGATTGCATTAGTCTTTTTGGATGGGGACGTAAAGCCAGCGGCCCAGTGTATTGGGGATCGAGCTTAACGAGTAACCCTGACTGCCTGAGGCAAAAAACAACAACGTCTACACGTGAAACAACTCAGCACACTTACTGAGAAGACTAGGGGTGACCTGCCATGCTTATTTGACAACACAAGTCACAGCGAAGCTGCATTGCCCCACCAGCTACATTGAAACAAAGAAATGTCATTGTGAGGTCGTATGCTTTACCTTTTACATTCAAAGTACAAAATATCTGATATTCTGTCCAATAGGATGCGTGGTGGGAACGGGTGCGTCATACCGCGGGAAACTGGCCAAGACGGCATCAGGACGTGACTGTCAGCGTTGGGACGCACAGACACCGCATCAGCACAGCCGGACCCCCGCTAACTACCCGGAGTTCGGGTTGGAAGAAAACTTTTGCAGGTAGGGCAAAAATTTTAACACTCACCTTCTAGACGCATTGTTGCTATGTTAGTTTTAGCTGCCAATGTCCACTGAACGAACGATAAAAAAACAAATTTATATCATTTTTATGTTTACCGAAGGAAAACATATTGTTTTTGCTACATTTCCTCTTCTTCCATTCCAAACACTGACCTCTGATCTGGAGAATGACCTGATTTGTTAACGTCTGTCACCATGGTAACTGGTGTTGGGTTACATCATGTTGCAATTTTATAGCAGGAGGGATTTAGACTCGTGTGTGACCATATATATGAATGTAAGTAAGAGTAAGAATTAACCGAGAGCAGACCATATGCGAAGCGAAGGTAAACATCATGCATTTGCTTTGCAAATGTCACCTTTCTAGTCATCATTAATCTTCTAGTGACAAACATGGCGTCATTCAATCATATCTTTCCCTGCATCCAAGGAACCCGGATGGAGAGCCGTCCCCTTGGTGCTACACCACTAACCAATCAGTACGCTGGGAGCTGTGTGAGATCCCGACATGCACCACCACCCCAACAGTGCCACCGGTGGTAACGACACGAACTACAACAACCACTCCGGCGCCGGCCGTACAGACTACCAAATCGGAAGGGAACTGCGCCGGTAGGTTTCAAGATCCTTTTCTACTGGTTATCACTTGTTTTGTTATAGCCTTTTCTACTTTCTCAGTTATAATGTTTACCAAAGGAGGTTTTGTTTTACCCTTAGGTCCTTTTGCGCCGCCATTTTGACTTATGACGTCACTGGTCGGCCATCTTGTTTTCTTACATTTCCATGTCATTGCCTGTTGGATGAGTATAACGTCGATTTCAACCAAATTCCTGACTCAATCTGTAAGCTCGTTGCCGGAGATTAATTAACTGAGGAGTGAAATATTCAATATTCGTTTAAACAAATTAGAAGCTTTTTTAAATTATTATAAATGTATCTTGCAGAGGAGTGCGCCGTTGGAACCGGTGCCTCATACCGCGGGGCAGTCGCCGTGACCGCAACAGGACATACCTGTCAGCGGTGGGACACACAGACACCGCATGAACACAGCAGGACCCCGACTAACTACCCAAACTCTGGGCTGGAAGAGAACTACTGCAGGTAAATTGAACTTTCTTTACATATTGTATATTACGGCATGCAGATACAGCATAGAAATTGTTCTTTTGCACTTCTTTTTTCAATAACGCTTAAATTTCTTGTACAAAATTTGTTATTAGCCGCATGTTTTTAAAGAGTGTTGGGGTGCGTCACTTTTAGGATGAAAAATGGCTAATTTTGTAAGAAAAAAAGTAGACAGTACAGTTGTCCAGATTTCGGGGCTTTTTCAAACCATTGTTGTTGTTTTAGGAACCCGGATGGAGAGGCGTCCCCCTGGTGCTACACTACTGACCGCCTCGTCAGATGGGAGCATTGCTCGATCCCAGCATGCAACGCACCTACCGAGGGCGCAAACAGAGGTCGGTAACATGCTTGAGTCACGTGGTGATTATTCAAAACTGATGAAGCTTGCAGGACAGACAGTAAGAGCAAAGCAAAGAGAGAAAAAGCATATCTTTCAGGCCAAAAATGCAATGTCACTGACGGAAAAGGGTTGCTTGTTTCATATCGTTGGCTTGTTTTAGATTGCTGGTCATAGCACCAATAATGATGTTGCTCGTTTTGGGGCTATTTTTCAGACGCTATAAATATGGAATCATGACAAAAATCAGCCAACAAATATTGGGAGCAAATATCAGACAGATTTCCTCATCCAGAATGTGTTTTTGTATTGCCGCCATGAAATTACTACTAAGTACCTACTATGAGCTCAGAAAAGAGCAAGAAATAGTCATGCCTTCAAGAATCAGAGTTATCAACCAAGGATTGTGGTGTTCAAAAACTCATTCTTTCCTAGAACTATCGAAGAGTGGAACTCGCTTTCAATAAGTATAGTAGGGGCATTATCATTAAATGAATTTAAACAATGTTTAGAGTTAGATGTTCAAAGGTTAGATGTAACAAGTCGTTCGGTGTTATGTACACAGCTACCGCCGCGCCGTGTGCCTGTGAAGCTGGTGTGTTACGCCGAAGGGTGGTTACAAAAATGTATATTATGTACTGGTTATGCAGATACAGCATAGGGTGCCTTTAACATTGTATCTAACATTTTTCATCAGATACGTGTTACGAAGGCAATGGGGCAGCGTACAATGGGGTTGTCGCGGTGACCGACCGAGGACTAACCTGCCAGCGGTGGGACATCCAGTCCCCACACAGCCACAACTTCTCCGGACAGGAGGAAAACTACTGCCGCAATCCGGACGGGTAAGTAGGCATTTTCCGGATTGTTATCTGGAATTTCACTCTAGTTGATCAAAAGTACAAAATAATGTAGTCTGGATCTAAAAAAAGACTCCTTGGGATACTAAAAATACAAGTAGTACAAAGTAACCGAATTTACCAGATCTAGATGATTTAGCCAGCCATATTATAACGTCACGTATTCGCAAAGATCATGGTAGACGTTGGATTCAAATCACCAATTACCGAAATGTACTGTTACGATTGTCTCTACAACATCTGAAGTTCTTGATTTAATTTTGTTCATCTTTTTTTTTAATGGTATGTGTTATTTTCCTGCAGAGGCGAACGTCCATGGTGCTACACAACCGACCCTAGTGTCCGTTGGCAGTACTGCAGCGTCCCCGTGTGTGATGAGTAGCTCATAGGGCTCCGTCCCAGGGGTGTTGCCAAAAAAGGAACTTTGCCGAGCGTATACTGCACAACTGTATACATGTATTGAAATATCAAGATGGCAACATGTATAACATTAGCTACATTATAAACAATGAAATAATGATTTTAGATTTGAAAACTTTTGTAACTACTAGTAATGTATTATAGTACATTGTATTAGCATATTGTACAACGTACAGCATAATACATTTATCAACAGTTCATTGTTATTAACCTGTTTCAGCTGTTTCAATTTTTTTAAATCTTGAGTAATAGATGTTATTACATATCACATATTTCCAAGAGGTTTAATTTTAACATTGTAAAAAAAATAGACTGAATAAAGTTTGAATAATGACTTGAGAAAAAAAAAAAACGATGACGAAAATGCGCACAAAATGCAACTCCTGACTCCATCAATGCTTTGATATTGTTACAGTGTGGTGTCCATGTAATGGGACAGGCAAATCTTCCAAAACACCAATGGTCATGGTATCACTGCACACGTCATAACACTGGACTAAGCCATGGGGTGTACTGAAAAAGAAGTCATTCACATTGCAACAGCCACCGGTAATGTAGATCTCAGAACCACACACAGAGGCACTGCAGTGGTCCCACGGCGCTTCTCTATCAGCCATCTTCTCATACCGATCTTCGTGAGGACTGTAGCACACAACACTCTCTAACTGTCCGCCTACCAAGTAGATCTTAGAGTTCACAGTGCATGCTCTGATCCCTGACACAGCCTTTGGCATTACTGCTGCAAACGTCCACTCATTCTGGTTGGGGTCGTAGCACTGAAGTGCATCTGTTGTTTCTTCGGACATGCCGTACATGCCACCAAACACGTAGATTTTGTCACCACAGGTAGCTATGCCAAAGTGGCTGACAGCAAGCTTCAGTGGTGCTGTCTCTTTCCAACTGTTGGCCGCCATGCTGTACACCTCGACAGAAGTGCTGTCCTTTCTGTCTGAATCGCCACCCACAGCATACACCTCACCGTTGAGAGCTGCCATGCCATGATAACATCTCCCTGTATTAAGGGACCCCAGCTTTGTCCAAGAATCCAGAGATGACTGGTACCGCCATGCTTCTGTCAGCGACTCATCTCCCCCTGTCAGGATCACATCATTGCCAACAACACACACCGCACTTCCCTCAGTGCAGTGAAGGGACTGTGGCAATAAAGTCGTGTTGGAAGGCTCGCAGTCAAAGTGGAGGTCTAGTCTGTACATATGAGAACTCACTCGCCGTCTTTCTCCACATCCTGTCACACCGCCTAGAAGCAAAATTTCTTCTTGTAGGATTCTTCGAGGCGTTGGGTGCGTACTAGTAGTAGGTTGATCCTTAATCAGTTCCTCGATGCCAGGAACTCCTGCTAAGATCTGGCCAGTCTCCATGATGCTCTTGAGATACTCTTGGTCCACGCAAGAAAAGCTAACACACTTCAGCAGTTCCTTTAGTTGTGGTTGTCGCTCCTCTAGGCTATGTCTAGCCCAGCGTATGATCACCTCCAACACTTGCTTTTCCTTCTTCACATGGAGGCCCTCGTCTGAGATGTACCTCTTCAGGAAGTCTACAGGTAGCTGAAGGAACTCCTCAGTCGCAGTGGTGTCTTCAAAATCTTTCAAAGCGCAGTTTTTTGCCTTTGCTGACAGACGTATACACGACACCTTCTCTGCCACCGCCCAAGTTCCCAAGCATGTTTCGGAACTCAAGTTGTCCGAGAGGAACTTTTCGCAAGCATCTTCGACAGGCTTGATCTGGAGCATGTTGGCTGCTTCAAACTGGTGGTAAACGTTGTCAGGGGTGATGTTGAACTTGGATGTGTAAGCAAAGTCGACCAGGAGTTGTAGCGACTCGGGATCCACCCCTCCTATCTCTATCTTGTCCATCTTACTCTCGCTGTGGGCTCCACTGAACATGGCGCAGAAATAGTCGGAGCAGGCAGACAGCACCAGACGGTGACAGGGGACCTCCCTCCCTTCTGCACACAGGGACACGTCCACCAGGTGACCTTCAGACTTCAGCTTCTGCAAACGGTCAAAGAACCAGTCTGGATCCATTGCTAGAAATAAGAAACAAGTAAAATCTGAGATTTTATACCTCCGGGCTTTTATTGTATATTTTTATATAGGGTTTTAAACAAAGAATTTATCGAGACCGGACACCCCTCTGTGTGAGGGGTCATATACGTGGACCAGACCGAGAATAGCTTAAACACACCAAAGGTCAACGGTCGCGACCACTTTCACGCTCAAAGGGGTGTTTTGGGGGCACCAAAAGGCACCATTTTCACGCCCGAAAACACATATACAACAACAAAAAAAAAAAAACGTGCAACATCTGCAGCCCAATAGCAAAACATATACCGAGTCTCAAAAGAATCCGTCCACCCAAACGCAAGAAACAGCTGCGAACATTTCTGCGGAAGGATGTCTCCTCCCCCGGACGTAATAATGTGGATGGGAAAATTGTTGAAAAGAACTTGAGTGATTGTGATAGTAGCTGGTGTAATGCCAATCCATTTAAGTAACTACTGTTATCTTGTTAGTATTTTTATCACATGACATTACAATCATACAACAGTGATGGTTGCCCTCATTGTAACGTTATATGCAATGATAATGGGGTTGTATGCCGGGGCTCCCCCCTTAGAAATTTTTTAGGGGGGAGTATGGGAGCCCCGGCGTACAAATAGGGTGGCACCCAGGCTAAATGTATATGATGAGAGTAGATGAAACAAAACAATGTTGCACTTTAATTGCCTGGTCAGAGTTAAAATAATAATATGCTAACGTTAATGCTTACTAATGAACCTTGAAAAGCATTTTGGTGGGTATTTCGTTACTTCTTTGATGGTAGGTGTAGGGCTTTGAGAAATACGAAAAACAAAAAAGGAATTTTGTCTATATTTGCTCCTGTTCACCGGTATATTGAACATACTATATATATATATATATGTGGTACCACACCCCTCTTGTTCGCTTGGTATCGTCCTGGAACGGGGTCAAAGTGCACCTACAGTATGGTCACGAATTTCTCAAGGTTTCCAAGACATATCACGGAATGGACTAACACATGGTGAGTTTTATGACCCAAAAATTGTGAAATGTGAAAAATGCCTTTTTTTCTGAACTAGTACGTAGTATGTGTAGGTTTCGAATTTGTTTCGTAAACTTTTGCCCCCCTCCCCTACTACAAGACATACGCACTAAGCTTTTATAGTAACAAGTTATTCTATATAACGTTATATTGTTACCGTATACACTTCATACGTTAAATACAATCCATTTCTGTGTGCACCGATACTGAATGTCTACCTTCAAAGATATTACGTTACTTACAGTTGATTCCTGTAGACGAAAAACACAAAGTTAATGGACAAAACGATGGCCGTGTGTAACTGACAGACGTCTTAAAAATGTACCATACTTGAGCACCCCCTACCGGAATTGATTCAACACGCACGTTGTATGTTGTATTGGGTATAAAACAAATTTTAGGTACAGGTACACGGGTTTAGGTGCAGGTCTAGGCCTGAACCTGTAACGTTACCAAAACAATTTCACCAATTAATTTGTTCTTCCGAACTCCTTCAATAATGAGAAGAACATTTAATAAACTTATCAAAGTTTTTGCTTATGGAGAATGCTCAGAGAAAATATGAGCGTCTAAGATGTTCTTGTTTTCATCTCCTACCCTAAGTTTATAGGGAACATATCTATATATGACAGATCTTTCAGGGAAGTTAACACTGTCATTCTGTAAGTGTATTATTTATTACACTAACACCCTGTCCTGAGAGAGATAATTTTTTTCAGTACAGTATCGACTATCGGTATGCAGTATCGGTACACAGCCTATTTAGATACCTTATGATTATTAATGTTATGTATAAACCTAATACCTTCAAGTAACACAGAAAGACAGAGACACCAATGTTGTATGTTAAACATTTATTTGAATCATTTGGGTGTAAAAAGGTTCTCTTATTATCAATGTCACAGCAAGAAAAATAAATTAAATTTGCAGAACGGATTTTCCTGTACATGCGACCAATGCCTTAGTCCTGGTTCCAAAAGCACTTATACGAACGCCTCTTTCTGTCTTATGCAAATTAACGGTATTTACAAAAGACCATGCCCATGAAATGCCATTCACCGAAGCACTTAGAAAACAAAAAGACACATTCAACCATATAAATAGGAAAGTTAAATTACCATCTGCACTTAAACACACAAGGACACACTTGTACGATTCTTAAATCTTATAATTTAGCACAAACAAAAACATTTTTGGAAAAGGCTCCAAACTTTTCAACTTTAAATTTGTTACAGATGACTGAGATACTACTTTTTTTTCCTTGTCAATTATAATTTAATGAATTTGTGCTACCAAACTGTACAGATGTTGAATCAAGCAGTGTCAGCAACTAATCTGAGCTTACTAAATTCTTTTTCTTATAATGTACTTTCTACATGATTGTACAAGTTAATAATACACAGCAGGTTTTCTGATAATTCTTCTTAAGTCCCTAAAACTTTACACTCGCATATTAGGCACATTTTTCAGCAATATACATGGAAGAACTTTGGATGCGAATTTACGAGCAATGGACACAGGATATATTCTTGAGCAGATAGTTATGACTATGTTTTTCCATTGGATGTATATATATATAAAAATTATCTATGGAGAAATTTTGGATCACAGTGCAAGAGTTAAACATTCCTTCAACCTTCCTCATCTATGTTACAAATGCATGTAAGTCATTTCTGAAGTTGTGTTTGCATTCTATAGTTAACGTTATATAATTCCTTATAATGATATCCTTTTCCATGGACAGTCATAAATCTTGTGAATAATTATTACATGTTCTTTCAACCTTGTTCTTTCGTCTTTTTAAAGGTATAAAGCGTAATAATAAATTACTATGTATACAGAATAGTCTTGGTGGCCTAAGAAAATGTTTATCTCATAAGAAACACACAGGAAATGATTAGGATGGTTATTTTTGGGGGTGTTTTTGTGAAAATTGTACAAATGTATGTGGCATCATGCCAAGTAGAAAAACAAGCATAAGTCGTAAAAACATTAAATCAAAGACCAATATTTCCAGTTTACAAGATGTACTTGTAATTGTACTTGGATAAAAGATAATAAACAAAAACAAGAGTTTTTAGTCACTTACTAGTACAATACAGCTTTACAAGCAAATTACATTTCATTTTTGCAGGCAAGCCTTTAAAGATGGCAGGTAATTTTATGGCTGTGACAATTCATAGAATGTTAAATTGAGCTATCATAAGCCAGTTCAGAGTTTAAACTGCTCATGCACATTGTGATGCATTATGGGTAAAGGTCTAGACAAGAATGGTTTCCAAGTTATTATGCTTCACCTTTGACCTTGTGCATATGCAGTTCAAACCATGAACTGGCTTATACATGTTGTACTTTCTGTTGCTGACATTATTACTGTGTATCTACCTTGCTATACATGTATTTGACAGACAAAAGAGGGCAATGAAGTGAAAATGTTTTCCTGAGGTTAGTTGCTATGATGCTCACAGTCTCTAATATTTATCCTTTTTACAATAAACTTCTGAAGCTCAAGCTAGGGTCTAGGGTACAAACCTGATAGATTATAGCAAGATGCTGCTTTGTTTGATACATGCACTCTTCCCTGTATCTAAACTAATGTGCATTGGACATATTCTTTTTCTGCAGTTAAGTATGTTAAGAAGCAGACATTATTTTCGATTCTACTAAACGTTTTCCAACTCTCCTTAGCAGTATTTGACAACATAGACGTCATGTTTTTTTAAGCCAACAAATTGTGCTGTACAGGAGTCCTTTTTTAATTGTGCATTTCTTTCATACCTGCGTTTCTATACTACTGGCATCAAATTCCTCCGCGCTAGCAAACTCACTCGCCATGTGGTTCTCTAAAAATCCGTTCTGGCTGATTTTTCCGTTAGAATGGTGGTGGTCGGTTGCGTAGTAATGTTGTCGCATCCGTCTCTCCTCTTCCAGTAACATCTCCATGATGATCCGTTTTTCTCTTCTCTGACGTTCTTTGATTTCTTTGACTTCGTCCGGAATAAGCCAGGCTATAAAGTCTTTAAGAAAAATCACAACATTCTGGAAAAGAACAAAAAGTAAGTGTTAAGAACATTAGATACTGAGGCAATAGCTTTTAGATTTATTTGTATCTAGACTCTGTAAGTCTTTGAATACTAGTAATACATGTACAAATGTATAATATCTACTACAACAGCAGTAGTGATGAATACATGTATTACTACTATACAATAAAATTATTCTAGATCCATTTTTTGTTCAATCTGAAACCTTGGTGAGAAAGTGTTGTTGCATATAAGATTTTTACTGAACTAGAATGGATGGAATGTTCATAAGTGTTGAAATGGATATAATGTATAGGACCACATTCTCAACCTGTGAAATATGATACGAATATATACAATATTACAAATATTAAATGTAGTTGTACACACATGTACAGATAATATATTATGTATGTAACATATGACAGAAAATGTATGCTGGCCAAATGTTCACATGAAAATTTACGCAAAATAGTCAAGTTGGTATAGTCGACTTGCATCGCAATAGCATTTTTAGATGTAGGTGTGCTACAATGAATGAATGAATGAATGAATGAATGAGACTTTATTTTCGTGTCCTGCGCTTTCCCGAGCCCAGCCCATGTGGGCTTATACGACACCGATTCAAGTTTATGTTCATGTTCAAGTTTATATGCATGCACTATACTAGAATCTGTTGAAGAAAGTATTCTTGCAACACACAAAAATCATAAACTTAAAGGACCTTTCTACAACAATCTAGAGCGGCTCTTTTTCTGGTTCCGCCTCGGCGTCTCCTTGTCGCACATTTTCTTCGTGGATAAGAGCGTCCATCATGATCTTATTTTCTTTCTTAATCTGGTCGTCAAGTTCTTTAGGCACATCAGGAATAATGTAGCCTATGAAGTCTCTCAAGAAAATGATAAAATTCTGAAACGACACAGCAACGAACAAAGAAAGGAAATCATCAGAAAGAAAACAATGTCTAGAAACAATGTAATACATAATATATGACTGATGTAGTATGATTACTATGAATATATAAATTATTGTAAGAAAATGATAATTTAAAAGGTTACAAAATTGATGAAAATTAAAGTGATAGAGGTGATACACAATGAATATACTACATGATATGTTATAAAATCATGTACAATGTCACAGACTAAGGACAATAAAATGGCATTTTTATATTCAGTACAGTCAAACCAGTACCTATATCGTTGTTACTCTGCATCAAGGCCACTAAGCCATTGATATATACAGTGACTGTCAAACCTAGCCTGGGTACCATCCGGATTTTCGCTACGCAACGCTCGAAAAAATCATAATTTTTTTGAGTGTTGCGTAGCGAAAATCCGGATGGTACCCAGGCTATGTCAAACCTGTACTAGTGACCATCTCTACATAGGGACCACCTGACCATTGATAAAGTACTAGTGATCACCTCTTCACTAGTGATCAAATCTTCATATAGGACCACCTGGCCATTGTATGCTACCACTTTTTGGTAGCATAAGAATAATGTCTATAGTGGCTAAGTCTTTGCTATAGTTCCCTGTGTAGGTAATACAGACAGTTTGGGCTGTATCATCTCTCTCTATCCTGTTATTACTTTATGACAAAAGTTTGAGTGCTGGAATCTCACCTGGAAACATATAACAAAGCCTAATCTAGCGGCAAAGATGTGCCAGTATGCCAGGTTGTACTTGTATGGCTCATCCTCCCAAGGGGCATCCCTGAAGTCTCGATATCTGGTGATGTTTCAACAAAAAAAAGGATGTCAGCCTCTCATTACTGTCATCAACTACAAATAGTTTAGGCGCTCATGACACAAAACTATTTTTGATGTTGCTACAGAAACAAGGCAGTCAGATGTCTGAGACTTGACATCCCTAGAGCTACATTGCTACAGAAGCGTATGAACACACACGCACACACACGCACACACACACACACACACACACACACACACACACACACACACACACACACACACACACACACAGAGCAGGCCAAAGCATCATGTACTCCACTCACAATCAAGATCACGCTGTCAGGCTTTGTAAACTACATTTGTACGTCAGGTCTCATACAACATTCAGATAAATTGGTAACTGTAAATGGTTTCAGGGTATCAAATACGTATAAGCAGCATGCTGCATTGTGGATAATGCATGAAAATTGTCTGAGACATAATTTTACAACAAAAAAGAACTACGGACATGAATTAAACATAGTCTAGACGAGAACTGTTACAAGTTCACATGCTCAGTTTGACCTCCATAACATACATTTCTTTGTGAGTAAATAACTTGAATAAACAGCTAGGAAGGTTCATAAAATGCTTGTATTTTTCACCTGCAAAATTGGACTACTTCTCCCAGAGATCTGTTGTCCCTGGGTTCGCTCCCCGGCTCGAAATCCGACACGTTGAAGGTGGAGAGTGACCAGTCGATGAAGCCGTGGAGCGTCCCGTCAGGACTGTACATGTACTGGTACACCGTCCTCGGGATGAAGTTTGATGTAATGGCAATCACAAAGGCCTGGGGAATGGGACGGGTTCTCACCTTTAGAACACTGACTCAGAGGTTTCCGGGAGGTAAAGACTATTAGTTGCAATTTAGCTACCAATGGACCTATACCATTATTACGTCACAGTTTGTTTACCTGTTCTAAAGAACATTCTAGAACGGTCAGTAAAAGAATAAAGATCATTTCAAAGTTTTCAAAGTAAGGTATGTCTGATTTTTGCTGCATCTATCTAGTTGTGTTGAAACAGCATTACATGCCGCATGGGTGATTTAGTTGTGACATTAGACGAAAGTAGTACTGTATTAAAAGCCTTATATTAGGCTAACGCTAGCACAAACACACACCGCGCTACACATCCCTGTACAATATAAACGTCGATTGACCGGCATTCATTGCGGTAAACAAACTGTGACGTAATAATGGTATAGGTCCATTGATACTTGTTTTAGGCAGCATGGAGGAGGTTAAAGATCATAAGTAATAACAAAATAAATAGCTGTTTTAATTCAAACATCCAAGTTGATCTGTTCAAGTTACTGTTACCAGGTTCTTCAATTTTTGTTGTAATCGGTAGGAAATCAGCACCAAGGACAAAACCATCATCTATTGCTAATTGAGATTGCCGGGAGGTACCGACTGTTCAGTTGCAATTTAATGCTTAGACTTTACTGAGCAACATAAGCTATCAGATAAACTTAAACATAATTTCATCTCCCACAAAATGCTAAAGAAGAAAGTACAGTTATGAAACTTACATTCACAATGACGGAAATCTTGGTGATTCCCTTCAAAATGTTGTACCAGATGCCTGTGGAAAGATGGAGAAATACACAACATAGAAACCCAAACACTGGCAGCTCACTTTTTTTGAGATGTGTGAATTGATCATTCAAATAAAACAAAGTCATCACCAAATATATTACAAATGTTAATTTTCATCACAGTCATTATTACAAATCACAAACTTTGAAATCATACAAGAAAATCCTTCATTCTGTTATTAATTATAAATCATTGCAATAATAACTTGCAAAATATTAATGGATTATGTAATAATACCATAATTTCAAACTTGGGAATATATCATTACACTCATTTCCCTCCAGTAATTATAAATTTACAAATCAAACATTCATATTCATAATTGGATTAATGAATGGGTTATGTACATGTAGTATAAGAACTGTATGGTTTCTATTACCAATATCATATGTGACCTTTATCTTACAAGTATTTAAGATATCAAGCACAAACTTGCAACAAACCGGTATCCACCCCTGGTTTTAATTCAGCAAAAACAAAAACGAAAAACACAGCATAGCATTACCGTGGGTACAAGGGGCAGCGGTACATTTTAAACTATCCACAAACACGTATGCACCATACTTTAAAATGTACCTATGTCCTTTGCCCGTTCGGCCATGGGCCTGCGAAGCTCCTGTACAAATTTTCGTGCATCGAGTCTAATCTCTAGAACGTTGTTGACGAGGGCCAGCAGCGGTGCCAGCGGGAAGGAGGCCACGAAAATCGTCACGAAACCAAACTGGATGACTGGAAAACAAGTTGTAACATTAGAGAGCAGTTGTGTATTGTATGCAAGACGTTTGATACAAATTTTCATTGGAAAGTGGAGGAGAATATTTCTTGCAGTAGTCCATAACCTTTGGTACCAATCTTTTTAATACGAGTTGATCTTCCATTTCTATACTTTCTTAACTGACCCATCCATACCACCATGTAATGTTGTTCAGTAGCTGGCTCCCAAAAAGGAACAGACATGCACATAGCAGGAAATTAGACAGGAAATGAGATAACCTTTTCTGGGACCTTTGAACTAAATTCTTGCTAGTGTCTCTGACATGCCTATCATGTGAAAATAACTACAGAAACACAGACACACCAAAAACAAAACCTGTATACACACTGTCAGAGTTTTAAAAAATCTGGTACTTCTTGAATTTGCTGTTATACATACTCATTTCCAGGTACTCTGGTGACAATCCACTGAAGGGTTCCAAGACGAGGTCCTCCTCCCAGCGGGTGTCCCGCGGGCCGGCCTTGTCCTCGGCTCTCTCCGCACGCTCCTTGCACAGGCCAAAACAGGTGCATTCTCGCAGGAACTTCTTGAGTTTTCTGCACGGATAGCATGGTAAGCATCATTTCAGTCTGTTCATAAGTTATACAGAAAAAAATGGAGACAAGGAGAAGGATGCATTATGGGTTTTTGTGACCTTCCAGTTCTCAGATCTTGTTTGTATGATGTAATTCAATCAGGTATTACACCACTTCCCTTACCACTTATCTGAACCTGGATGTGTACATGTGCTGGATCACCTCTATCAATCAACTGTCAACACATCACAACCCACCCAACATGCAATGGAAGCTATTTAGAAAGACAAACCACTAACCACTTTTACAAATGTTTGATTGGAAAACTCTTATACTTACGGCATCCCGATCTCCATAACATTGTTTTGAATGAGCTGTTTGCCAGCCATGATAATGGACAGCTGAATACACAGTTCATAAAGGCATCCTCCTGGCCCACACTGCAGTCAACATACATTTGCATAGTTTAACATACATCTGCATAATCTACATTCGGGAAAAGACATTTGCATGGGTTATTCCATTTTTAAAGTTATAGCAAGAGGGTCAGAATTTTTCAAAAACACAAAATAGTTGTTGGTCACTAAATGTTCATAACTAATAGCATAATAAATAAGTGTTTTAATTTCAACATTTAGGTTGATCTGTACAAGTTACTGTACTGTTACTGACTCCTTCCAGTGAAGTTTGTTGTAATCATTAAGAAATCAGCACCAAGGACAAAACCACCATCTATTACTACATGTACATGTATAAGTACCTCTTCCATGCGTAGGCCAGGTGCTGCATAGATGTATTGTCCAGGGCGGCCCATAAACCTTAGGACAAAAGACATAGTAGAATATTTATCAAGTTGATATTTTAAACAAGAATAAGGTCAAAGTCAGGTATTAGGAAGGATCCATTCATGCCTATTATGCTTTCAAGGAACTTTCTGTGCTTGAAATTTGCCACAATTTACGATGGGTAAGATACAAAAATAACACAGAAACGGGTAGACAATCCACTTGTGTCTATAATGCTGATAACAAACTTTAACAAACTGTGCTTAAAATTTAACACAATTTACGAAAAACACAGAAATGAGTAGAAGTGTTACCCACCTGCCCTTGAAGAAGGCCACGTAGAAAATGGAAGAATACGAGTTGACGAACTTGAGGAGGAAGAGTTTAAAGATGAGTTTGTCTTCATATTCTGTTTCAGTCCTCGGACACTCCAGGTTGGTCAGGAAAGCCGCCACACTGCCATAGATCTGTGGATAGGGCATTGGCATGATTTTGATGAATTGTACTCTTTGCCATTATACAGGGAGAATCTAATCTTCAAGCAAATGTTGGGGTTCTCTCTTTCCAGTTTATCATCACTTCATTTAGATGTGCTTGCATCAAGTCTTTTTTGCAAGATTTTTTTAATGACGGGATGCCCTTCCTAAGGCCAACCCAAACCCTAGTAGGGCCCAGGATCCCTCTAACTGAGGGGGGAAGAAATACGTGTTAAGTGCCTTTTCCAAGGATGCATGTCCAGACATGTCTGTGTCCAACCCTGGGGATTGAACCTGGGTCTCCTTGCTTGACAGTCGGATGCTCTACCACTACACCACACGGATGCCACACTGGTTGAACATTGTAATCATTTCCTAACTGCTATTCTTCCCTGTTAGCGGGTTTTCTCTTGGGTGATTGACAGAAGTCTGGCTTAAAATGTAGCATAGATTTGCCTACTGGTTGTTCCGGTGTGTACAAATTTAAGTTGGTTCCGATGTGGTCCGCCAATAGAGGGGAGACACCATGCCTTAAGAAATGCGAAACGAAATGAAGACACAAAGTCTCACATCCTGGTAAAAATCAATATTACCTCCACGTATTCAGGTTATGTTCTTGAGTTTCTTTATTTGTTTTCCCATGCATATGCTAGTCACTTCAGGGACACTGACGGGAAGTTAGGTCAAAGGTCCTAGAAAAGTTTATCAAAAGTCCTCATTTTCTGACTCCAATTCCTGGTATTGTGATGTCTAGTTATGTTGGAGTAATGTTAACTTATGAGAATGCATGATATTGACTTTGGTATGAGACTGCATTCGACAGGATCATTGAGAAATATTGTATGGTAAAACAATTAATTCACAAAAACATTCTATTTATTCAAAGAGTCTGACACTGAAGCATAGCATTCCCCAAGCTAGCTCACCTCATCCAGAATGAGGATGACAATAAGATTGAGTGTCACGGCGGTTCCTGATACGATCTGCCCAGAGTTAGGATAGATGGCCAGCGCTGAGGCCACCGACAGTCGGTACATGATGACAGCAAAGACTGCTGCTAATGTCACGGTGAACTGGGAAAAGAAATATGGTGTCAATAATTATGATGTATTATAGCCAACACACTCACACTCACTCACAACATGCTTTATAAATGCTGCCTTTTAATGATATGATATGAATCTTTATTGTATGTTCTTGCTCCCAGATGGGCTAAATGCACAAGAGGATATCCAGTATGTAAAACATGAGTATTTCATACTGGTACACTATATTCTAATGTAAAGTGCTAGGAATCTATACAATACAACAATACTATATTCTACCTATCATCTACTGTTAGTTGCCCTTTCTTCTCTCTTTTTGAAACATTTGGAAACATAATTACATAGTTTGTCTACTTATAATGCAAAGGATTCTGGTTGCTAGCTTTGCTCTTTTTGATATGTATGCTTGGAAGTAAATACACATCTTATTTTTTCTTCCAGTCTTATTAAAAGTTCTGTCAAGAACAGATCCAGAGATCAGAGCTTTTTTAATGAACCAGTATTCTAAAATCATCCTTCTAACTCTGTCATCATTTTCCTGAAACTTAAGTCATGTTTTTCCTTTAAAAATTTTTCTTTACATTTTTATACATGTGCAACTCCTCATTAAAAAGAACATCAAACAGGGGTGAATTTTTCATTCATAAAACTTTAGTACAATGATGCGCTATACTAAGTTAAAAATGTATTGTTTTAATGTGTTTGGGGTGTGGCTGTCCCTAAATAGGGGATCTACATGGCTGTACTTACCATGGTTAAGATGGTAACAGAAGACACACCAACAGCAAACAGTGTCTGTCTCTTCGGTAACTTCACTTCTTCACCCTGTGCAGCAAAAATAAGCATCAACACTACAAGAAACATAACCTTCATTCTGACTATATATAGTGATCTGATCACATGCTTTTATGCTATACAGCATCACTTTACTAGAATATAGAAGGCCTAGCTTTGTAATATCCACATATACTTGTCTTGGTCTATTTATGTGATTTCTAATTTGTTATGTAAAATCATGAATAGCACAACTTCTTTAAAGTTTTGGGCTGGACATGCTATATTTAAGAGATGTTTTTTTATTCACTGTATTATTAAGCATTCCAAAACCAACAGTCCATATTAAAGCTGCAATTGCCTTACTTGACTGAGTTATGCAGAAGCAAAGTTTTATACCTCCAGCTTCTTACAAGAGCAATGTCTGAATAATTATGAAACTGACAATTATTCATGCTAAATCTTTGAAAAAGCACAACAACAACTCTAAGACTTGATAATGACAGTACATGGAAGTCAAAGCAATTTTCTAAAATTTGAGATGAAATTTGAAATAAGACAAAATTCAAATTTTGGGGGGCAACATCTTTGTGAAAGGCAATATTTTTTTGGGTCTCACAGTAAAAATTGATCTTAAACTGAACAAAATTATCATTGGGGGCAAATGTTTAATTCTTTTTTTCTTTCAAACAGCCTTCGAAAGACCAATGGCCCTAACTTTTGAGGGTCGATTATTACAAATTAAGGAAAAGGGGAAACAGCCACTGCTTTGAACATGCGTTGTATACAACATAAATTATGTAAAATGTAAATGCCTTATACAACATCTTATCACAAATTGTATTCATAACAGTTTCTGATTTATGCATCACAAGAAGAACACATTGGTTATTAAGAAAGTTTAACATCTGCAAGAAGAGTGCACCAGGCATAAACAGCTGTCTCAGTGCATATTAATTACTGGATGCAACAACTTGCATGAGATCTTTATGACAAGCTCAAACCCAGATATGCTAGCAATGTTAGCTAAAGATGTTATATCTTTAAATATCCTCATGATATTTAATTTTGACATTCATAGTCAGCAAGCCTCCTTTGGTAAATATTCAAGCAAAGGTCATTATTATTATGATTCTTACTGTACATCTTGCACTTTTTATGATAATCGTTATGCAGAGGATTCCTTACGAGCTCATAAAACTTCTGAAACATTCCCAGTTCTAATTTCACCCACCCACCCAATCAACTTCTTTGAAACACAGATTTGAATCAGCCATGATCGAATCAGCCATGATTTGACAATTTGAAATTGCTTCCTAGTTTTTGTAAACCTCCACATCTAGCAAAGAAAACCCACCAATTCCACATGGGATAGTGTCAGCTTTTTTGGAGGCTGTTATGAATTGTGGCAGTTTGAAAACTAAGTGACCCGTCTGAAAACTAAATGACCCCTTTAGCACATGTGTTGGTCCACCGTTCAGTTCATTTTGTTTCTGAACTGTCACAAGTTTCAGTTGAAAACTACCTTCTAAAGAAAGCTGGCACCTGCCCACGTGGAATTAGAAGGTGAAATAGGAAGCGATTTGTAGCAGTCATCGGACATGGCCTAATCTGAGTTTTAAAGTCAGGCTGATTTGGACTCGGTGCATGTAGAATATCAGGTCTTTTAGTAGCAAGCATTCGTTTTCCTATGGGTGAAGCATTGCAAGAAGGCCAGTGTCTGGCCCGAGCACTTTGTCAGGCAAGTAATATTGCAGAGTCAACAAGCCGCAAGAAGCAACAGCACAGATAGAGAGCAGGAGTAAGGCCATACTAACCTTTTTTGTTGGTTCTCATACATTAAATATAGAAATCTTAGTAAGAGAAAACAAAAACAGAGGAGCTGAGAGAAAAACGTGAATACTGCTATCCTTGTATTCACCTACTGTAATTGTGTACCAAAGTACATACTGTTTTAATTTACAGTTGATCTTCCAGGATATAGTATTTATTTCGTTTATGCATGAGAACCAACAAATTGAATTTGTATGGCCTGAAGGGTAACGACGGCCTCATTACCAGTTCAACAATCTCGAAGTGGTCCTTAAAGATTGACTTTGACAAAGACACGGTGTACAAAATAGAACTGACATAAAGTTTTTTCTCTGTCTTCTGTAAAGAAATGTGAAAAGGAAGTGGAAAAAAAAGATGGATGAAAAAGTAAATGACGAAAACACAGCATTTGACACAAACCGATTTATTGAGAAGAAAGTAACACCGATTTAAAAGAGGCCACAGAGTGTTTCTTCTTTTTTTGACCAGACTTCGGACAGAAGACGATCAAACTGGTAATTGTTTGGCCATAGGAGTCGACCATTGGACAGCTGGATTATCCTCCATAGAAGGTGACTTCTAACAGGAACTACAAATTCAGCCTAATCTATGCAAACTTGTGCTGCATGTGTGTCCTAAGAAGGCAACCAAAAAGGGCTCTGGAAAGTTTCCTACAATCTAAAGAGAAAATCACACTTTTCCCAGAATTAAAAACAGAAGTACACTGCAGGAAAGAAAACTGGCATGATATTTTCCTACGATAAAAAATTTCAAAGTTGCAAAAAAGCACGTATCTTTCACATGATGTAAAATAAAATTGCAAAGTTGCATAAAGAATTGGACAGAATTGCATACTTTCCTATAGTGTAAAATGAAACTGCAAGTTTGATAAATTCGTAGTAAATTTTCATACAATTTAAAATCAAATTGCAGCCAAAAGAAAAAAGATGTTAATATCGCTGTCGGTTCCCAGCAAGATAACCAAAAGGGCACTGGCATAATTTGCCTACAACTCAAAATGTATGCACACAGGAAAGGAAATTGAAGAGAATTGCACATTTTCTACAAGTCAAAATGAAATCACAAAAGGAAATTGGGGAGAATCCAGAGGAGAAAATGTTAAGGTCACTGTTCTATACCATGCCTGAATCTTCGGCGTTTCCTGACGCACTACTCTGGCCCTGTATAACGCATGCCGAACACGACGGCCAGAACAAGGACAGAGGAAAAGAAATCGGTTAGTCTACATCTACCAGTACAAGTTGGTTAATTCCTTAAACACATGCAGACATAGATACTACACCCTGAAAATGAATTATTACGATTATAAATTCCTTTTATGGCTTTTATTATTTTATTGTCTACACTTTACAGTATTAAATACCACTTACAAGCTACTTTAGGAGCAATCTGGAAAGTTAGAAGATTGTTTACGTGCTATCCATAGCAAAGCCGCTTACTTATTATTAGCACAAATTAGCATAACAAGTTCATGCTGTTATGAGAGGAGAAATTTTCTGATTAACACACACATGCATTAAAAGCCAGGCAAAAGAAACAAAATGCAAAGGAAAGTAACGCCGAATATTCCAGCATTTGCAACAGGCACATAGTTACACAATCATGTACACATATCCATAATTTTAGAAATGACATCCTACTAGGCAAAATATAGCTAGTTTTTTGGGGTAGGGAATGGGGAAGCCAGCCTGGGAACTTGTTAAAGAAGCATTAGAGGAAAAAGGGTCATTGGGGAATTGACAGCTGTGCGGCCCTTCGGCGTTACTTTCCCTCGGAAGTGTTCTTTACACACGAAAACTTGAACAACAGTCCCAAGTTCAACAGCAACTTCGGATTCCAGCCATGAAATGAATAATGTGCCAGCCGTACAGACATTCCAATATTGCTTGCGGTAGCGTCAAAACTACATGCACTTGCAACCTTGCAGTAATATGTCTTATGTACATGTATATAGGGAACATTGGGTTCTAGAATTGCTTTCAAAGAGGATGACCTACAATCATGTAATTGTCATTGATCACAAATTCTATTACCTATGTATGACATAAGAAAAATGTTATAATTTTTTCTGCTAATAAAAATTGTATGTAAAGAAAGCCTATTAGTAAACTTTCAATCAGGGACAATGATAGCACTAGATGGTATATAAACCAGTCTAGTTTTGTCAAACCTGTCTATAGTGACCACTGAAGGGACTTTGAGAAAATGGTCACAGTAAACTGGTGGCCACTATATATAGACATTAAAATGCTGTCACAATGGCCAGGTGGTCCTTATGCAAAGGTGGTTACTAGCCTAGAGATAGGTTTGACTGTTACAGTAGTTGATTCCATAGAGCTATATTTTGTACAATTTAGAAGAAATGGAAATGGTGATCTATGGCAATATACATGTAGTGTACAATCCTCTTTGACAGTTTTCGTGTGCAAGAAAATGTTGAGGAAACACACATGTACACAAATGGTCACTTGACAGCCTAGATGCCATTCTGCTTAGGTGATGTCTGCTCCAAATGTCACTACAACCAAATTGCAACATTTCTAACAGACATAAACTAACCAGGATAATATGACACCCAGGCTACACATGACGACAAGAATAAATGGAGAAAACTTACGCATATGTACAAGGGATGAAACGGCATGCTTACACACTGTACATCAATCAAAATCACAACGACAAGATAACAAAGTTTAAAAAGGAAGAAAACACATGGTGGTTTTGGGTACAAAAACAAGGGTATGTACAAACATGGTACAGAATGTACAGGAATTTCAGCATTGATGAAACACAAATATGCACAGTCAAAAAAGGAGAATCAGGATTTTTGCCGAAATATCCCTAACACTGCTAATGATATTCGAATGAAAGTTCAACCCTGTTTGTGAATGACTTTATTAAGATCTTATATGCTATTTTTGTACACAAAATTAAGTGCTTACCAACCAGGTTGTTATCAGTTCTCAGACCTTTCTCAAGTTGAAATGACCCAAAGCTTATGTCACATGACCTGACTGGAAGTGTGAGGTCAGCAAAGGGCCAATATTGACTGCAAGGTACTTTTGACCCTTTGCTGATGTCACACTTTTCTTCAGGTCATGTGTGTAGGCTTTTGGTCATTCCAACTGGAGAAGGATTAGAGCACTGATTGTTGGTAAGCAATTTAATTTGTGTACAGAAATAACATAAACAATCTTGACATTGTCAGTGGTTTTCAGATATATACTGCCATTGTTCTTATGATTTTGAAGTTCAATTTGATGCTTTGATTTAGCATTGGAAACCAAACAAATGAGCAGTAACAAGATATATTAATAGGTTCATCTAAAAAAATGATTGGCTTTGCTCAGAAGCCACCTTGGAAGGAACCTTCTCCCTTCTAGTAAGCCATTTTTGTAAATGTCCAACGTGACTTTGTTAAACATTCATCAAATCTATCTCTGGATTATCATGATTGTGAAATATAAAACCATCTCACCGTCTTGTCTGCTTGCTCTATCCTGTGTTTCACAAGCCTCGCTTCATACTCAGGCCTGGGTTGTTCCTGTTTCGTCCAGAAAAAAACAGCAACAATCAATATCTTTGCTCCGCATGAAACAGATGAAAGACCCTTAACTTTGTTACAGGTTTTAAGACATGTATACATGTAGTACAACCATGTTCTATGTCTATGTACTATGTATGTATGTAGTGATTCAATGATTGAAAGGAGTGTTTTACAGTATTGAGGCAGTGAGTATGGGAGCCCAAATCAAATAAGTAAGCTAGTAAGCCAATGAATCAGCTCATAATTGCTTAATATACAATGTAGTAAGTATTTGTCAACATCAAATGGTGCTATTTATCTGGGCATGACACTGGCATTTTAAAAACCCAAAAGCAGGTCACAGACATCTGGGTGTTTCTACTACTAGTACCTCTATCTCAAATGGAGAAGATTATATTTGTGAGACTTCTTTGTTTTTCTTTTATGGGATGTATCTATTCCATCCTTATAGGCATATTCAAGCTCTGTAAGACTACACAAAAAGTCAAAGTATTACCTCTTCTTCCTCAAAGCCTGACAAGTCCCATGCATAGTTTAACTCCATTTGTTTCCGTTTCCAGTTCTCTAAAAACCATGTGGCTGTACATGTATGGAAACAAAAACAGGAATTGAAGATGTTCATGAACACAAATCCGATAAAAATTGCTGCTTCTTAAATCAACAAATATCATCATCATGTTGATCATTCAGATTTAAAATCTTCAAACGAAGTATGATTTATTTTATGCTTCAAATAATATTACTAAGACAGACATTTAAAATCACATACATGTGTACCAGGCTCTCATTGACTAGAATTCTTGACAAAAAATATTTCAAGTCACAGTTCGATAATCAGTTCTGTAGAACAAATAAATGCAAACCGACTTACCCCATAGTGACATGAATATAGAGAAAAACACTGTCACTTCATTGTCAAATAAGTGACTAAACTGTGGAAGAGGAAAAATGAGACAAATCTAAGTGATGCACAGTAATAATCTGCGTCATCTTAAATACAGACATAATATTATAACTATTTCTTTTAAGTTGAGCCTATGAAACAGATATGAGAAATGGAATCAGAATCAGGTACAATGATTTTAAAGTCAAATAAATGAAATCTCTCTCTGTAATTCATTCTTAAAAGAACATGACTTAAACTGCGCAAAATGGGAAAAAGTCCTAATGGTCATAAGGCAATTTTTGGTGCAGTGAAATGTATAACGGTTGACTTACTCTAGCGGACTTACAACTGTCTGAAAGTCTCCAGTACTTGCACTCGCGATCACAGAGAGGACACATGGTGATGTTGTATGCTTCACACACTTCGTCACTACGAGGGAATAAAAAACAAAACATTACGAATTTGTTACAGTTTGTATAGTGACGTTGAGATTGTCTTTATCAGCTTGAGGTCCATAATGATATTATTAGGCAATCGCAATGATTATAGCACTTTTTAAAGATTTGAAAGAATAATAAAGACGGGTGGACTGGAAATGCATGTTTTTTCATCTAAAATTCTTCCTGCTTTTGAGGTATCTTACGTTGCAAAATAACTGCATCAAATAACATAATTCTACAATCAAAAATGTTGTGAAAAGGAATCTTGAGTATTTTTGTTAAAGATAGTATAACAAAAATACACTAACCTTGGAACATTGTCGTCCATAGTGAAGTACACC
>NW_017803998.1:975563-990637 GCF_001625305.1 Branchiostoma belcheri
CCCACTAATGATGAGGGTATCAGCAGTTTTGTGTACAAACCCAGCCAAGCAAAGTACATGCCTATCTTCTCTCCAAAGTAGTTTCTGTGGAGATTCAATTGAGAGAAGAATTTGGACATTTTTAGACTTCTGGAAAGTATGGAATCCTTGACTTTCAAGTGACTTTCCTCCACTGGCTCAAGGCCACATTTTAAGACCTTTGACGTTCTCATTCTTCGCTCACTCATGTGCAGGCAACCTACTCTGGAAGACAGAAATACAAACAAACTCCCTGCTCAGCCACCCAAAATGATACTTCCATGCCCAGAAGTAACAATCTGCCATCCAATAGTGACCAACTGATGTGTAGTCCTTTCAGTGGAAAAATTATTTTGGTACAAACTATTATATGTGTTTGCTATATCTTACTCCTTTACATATTCCAGTATTATGATATCAAACTCCTTAATAATCCTATCAAAACCATTATCAACCATCATTTCATAAGCATACTATTAAGCAGAAATAAGTATTCTGGAGTGAAGAGTAATTACACCCATATATTCAGCACCAAGGACATTAGCCAAACGGTAGAAAATTGCAATCTCTTTTTTTATCCTTAAAAAGTCTTCTAACACCAGTTCATAAGCAGAAAATAATATTGAACTGCTTTTGGAGTAAAGGATAATAACATCCATGTATTCAGCACCAAGGACATGGGTCACACAATATAAAAGTTGCAATTTCTCTGTATAAAAGTATGATTGAAAAGAATTCATAACATTGAAGGCATAATTCTTATACACTCAGTAACTGTCTTGCATACTGTACAATGTCATATTCTGTGCTAAATAAATAAATAAGAGACTCCTAATTTTAAGCCTTACCTTATCAAGTTGAGTGGCTGAAACTTGACAAACTTGCTGTAGCTTGCCCACTCCTCAAAAAGCATCTAGACAGCCAAAACACATTTTAAATGAATGCCAGCCATATACTAGACCAAAATTTGAACCTAAATATATAAAAATATCATTAAGGAAAACATTTATACCTCAAGTTCATGGATGAAACAATACCAGAAAATCTGATGTATACAAGGACCAAAGTGACTGACAACATATGAAAAAATTATGATTTAAATGGTCACATTTAATTGTTGCCTACCTGTCTTGGGTTGGGTGGAAAGTCTGTGTCTCCTTCAAATTCACCCTGTGGAAAAATGAAACATTTTTATGTATGTCAGACGTGTGTACACTGTGATGGTACAGATTGCAATATATGTAGCAGAATAAACTTTTCTATGGCTAGAGATAATATTTTACTTTAAATCCATGTATCTATTGTTAGTAGAAGACCTTACAAAGTTTCTGTGCTTTTGTCAATTAAGAAACTGAGAAATTTGAGTCACAGCTAAAAAAACTGTTTGAGTGCAAAAATCTTTTAAAGACAGAGCTTGAGCATTAGGAAACAAGGGTAAAAGGGTACCTCGTGCAATGGGTATGCAGCAGTGTACACTCCTTGTGCTATCAAGTTGGTGATACCTGTACAAGAATACAATAGTAAAAGAATTCAAGTAAACAAACTGAAAAGTACAATCATGTATGTCATATTGGTAAACAAAATACAGTCGATGTTAAAGTAAACTGGCCTTCCGGTCAATAGTAGTTATTCCATAAAATGTATGAGCTTCATGATTGTCTTAGTTTGAATGATTTATATCATACTTTTTTAATGATTTATAGCATACTTACAGCATGTAAACCAAAGTCAAACTGTACCAGTGCCCACCTCTATATAAGGACCACCTGTCCAAATGGAACAGTCAAACCTGTAATTGTAACTACATGTGTATAAAAACCACTTTGCATTCAGAATCCTTTGAGTTGTCACAGTAGACAGGATTTACTGTGTGTGGATCACCAGCTTACCTATTGCATAATCCTTCTGGCTGTATCGTGTCCTCTTCAGTATCTCATGAACCTGGTAGAAAAAAAGAGTCAAGGCATGTTGTTACCCTTGAGCACTGTGAGATCAATGGGACAGCAATCTCTAATCAGATAGAGGGTATGACTTTTTTTTACATTTTTGCAGCATTTTACACAAAATTTAGTGATGGTAAATGGCTCAGTGGCTTGGCTAGTGGACAAGAAATTGACAGGTTGCAGGTTCAATCTATGGCATTCCTGTTGTGAAAGGTACTTTCCACAAATTCCATCACCCTACCCAGGTGTAAAATGGGCACCTGACTTTGGTTAGGGGAGTAGAAGGTGCTGGAAGGATAGGGATGGGCTCCACCTTCCACTGCATGCCCTAGAAGCAGTGGATTAACAACCCACTGCCCCTACAGCCTGGGTATGGGACTGCATTGACATTAAGTTTTACCTTTTACGCATGGTTCTATGCAAACAAATGTATCTACTGATGATCTTTCTCTTCTCACAAAGATCACCAGTAAATGTATTTGATGGTGTAGAAAAAGCTGCAAATACATTAATTATATTGTAAATCATGCCTGCCCATATACATCTGATTAGAGACTTGGTGACAGTACATTTTCAGAACAACTGAAAGAGAGAAATATCTAGTATACAAAAGAGAATACAGAAAGCATACATGTACTGCCATCGGTACTCTTTGCATATTTCCAATACTTGGCTTTCCAATAGTTCCCAAAAGAAGTCAAAGCAAAGCGTATGAAGACAATGTAAGCAATACTTTCATATAACCCATGGAGGAAAGCTTCAATAGAGCACTAGGCATATGCATAGTTGCAAATATAATGTAAATGAAAGCAATCTCTCTGCAAAAAACTTCAAACTCTAAAAAAAACATTGTTCTTCCCACTAAAACTTTTGATTTCAGTTCAAACTTGACACAAGAAAACAAGGATAATGCTAAAAAAATATTGGCACAGTAACTTTTACTCTAACCAAAAATGCCCAGCATATTATCTCTGTGTATCTGTACATGTATATACTGGAGTACAGTTTGGCTAAAGTTTTGTTATTGATGCTACCAAAAGAACAAAGGTAAAAAAGGCCTACAACTGCATGTATTTGGTAAACGTAAAACTTGAAGCCAGTTTCACCTACCAAAATAAGGAAAAGGTTTTCATTTTTGACCGTCAGAAACAGAAATGCCAATATTGTAAATGCCAATAACATACATACATGTAGCATTGTAAAACTTTAAGTAGTTACATTTCTATTGCACTGCACCAAAAGATTGGTTCATACCATATTACCATTGATGATGATATTATATAGCTTATAGAAGAATGGCTCCTTTATTTCAAGAGACAACCAAGCAAGACCTACATGTAAGCTACTGATTCCCTAATACTAGTAATAGCATGCTGTTTGTACGCATAATGATGATATGCCATACTGATGAAAATATGGAATATAATACATTCCAAGAAAAATACTACATGCCATGAATTGCAGAAGAATTATATACTATATAGTAGTATTTGTCTTGCTTGTGTGCTAAATTTCTAGTGGACCAGGTGCATTTTTTATAAAGGATTGCTAACAGATCATAATGATAAACATCTACATGTATGACGATGCAGCCTTTCGAAGCTATAAGTATAATAAAGCGTGAAATAATGGAAAATATTCTAATGTACTGTGCGGCCAAACTACTGGGCTAAACCACAGGGACCTTTGCTTACTACAAGACTTCTAGTTGAAGGCTTGAAGAATGTTTCTCTACTTTCAATGTGAAACCTGGAAAAAGGACAGAGACACAAGGATACATGCATCATTGTCATTATCAACATCACAACACTTTACAGGGGATGTCATCAAGAAGGAAGGTCAACGATTGGCCATAAAAGAGCCTCATTTTTAAATGCAATGTGGCAAGTAGAAGTCATATGGACTGTGCTCATATGACATTGCAAGATTGACATGACTTTTTTAATGAGTATTCTTGACACCAAAACAAGAAAAGTTACTGATATCTTATTTTTCATTTCAATTGTTTTTTGTTATTATTTTATGATACACAAATGTACAAAATGCAAGTAGGTAACACTACATTGTAGGCATCTTTTTCTTCATAGCGTGAATTGAGAAATCTTAATTTCTCAAATATTTCATGTTTTTTGACCCTCTGTCTTATAACATCCCTATTCACATCAAACAACAGATAACAAAACACATTCCTGGTTGGTAGAGAGTCAATAATAAGAATTCAAAGTTGAAAAAATAAAAAAGAATGAGGTCTAAAATTGACAAAATTTATATGGACAAATGTATATTAAATACAAACCATCTATCAAAACAGATTTATTTTCTCTCATGTAAGCTTAAGTTTTATATTACAAAATGCTGATGTTTTGAAATGAATGAATGTGGTAACAGAACTATGAATTTTTTTTACACTCATCCTTTGCTACTCTCTGAGTCACTTCTCTCTACCAATGAGGAGCATGCAGTGTTACCTTTGACCTGACATGCAGTGCATGATGGGTGCAGTATATGTGCCTACAATGAGACTTCTAGTCGATGGGAGGAAGAAAGTGTCTCTATTTTCAATGAGGAACCTGGAGAACAAGTGTAGGCATAGAGCAGAGGTGGAGAAACAAAGCAGTTGGCATACATACGCAGAAGCAGGGCTCAAAATACCACCTGCATAATACATTGTACAGTATATGCAGGCTATAGTTACTGTATAAAGTATAAATAAACTGCTTCATGGTTTCAACTGCGTATGTGTAGCATGATGTATTTGTGGGTAATATGTTAGGCTTTTGAGACATAAACAAAACACATCTAGACAATACATACAATGTATGGTCCAGGCAAGACCTCAGTATATAGATTGAAGTTTGGGGCCTTCAATTTTGACATATTACCCACATTGCACCATGCTGCACATGCACAGTTGAAACATTGAAACAGCTTTTTAAATCTGTGCACTGCCAGGTATTTCTGATGTCTACCTGCACCTAATTAAAAGTTGTTTTTGTTTACTGTATTCATTGATTTAGCCAAACTCATTGAATATGCAGAGTTCAAAGTGTATTTCAAGCCCTGAGAAGCACTACTTACCAAAGAAATGATAGGTTCTACATTAAAAACATAGGCAGTCTCACAGGGTGCAAGTAGATAGAAAAGCTTGCAGCAATAGCATTGGTAGCAAAATATATGAAAAACATACATTATAATTAAGTTCAAGTTAGTAAAGAGTATACAGAGCCACATGGGAAGTAACAGTTACTGTTACATTGTTCTTTTTAAATTAAAGATGGAGAATATAAAATGTAAATGGTTGTTCTGTATAATTATCTGCTTATTGCATTTATCTTAAATATAGTTCTCTACTTACAAAGTGTACCATATGAAAGCTGCAATGTGTATATGTAGGAACAGGATATTATCTTTTGCAATAACTCTATCTGTTTTCATATACTGTATATATTCCAGTTGTGCATTATACTTTTCTAAATGCATCAAATTGGTGTGGCCTAAACAAATCTTGCCACAATTTTACATGTGTGTCTAGATTAAAAAAAAAACATGCTGTAGGAGAATTATTGTTAATTATTAAGTTTTAGATGTTAGATTTTGCATTCCGCAGGCAACTTTTGAGTGGCAGTGAAAGTGGTCTTGAAAGTGAGAGTGTCTTACATGTGCTCCTTATCCCTGCTGAAGGTGTAGGAGATGTGTTTATAAGGCTCCTTGTCGACCTGCTTGGCGTGAGCTGAAGGCTGGAGTGGCCTGATGGTCTTCCTCCACAGAGCATACGCCTTCGCCTTGATTCCTGCCCTCTCCTTGATCTCATAGATCTGTGAAAAGTGGAAAATAAATTTCTTAATACTAAAGATTCTGAATCAAAAATCAACTCTAAATACTTTACAATGATCATGGCCTTACATATACATATACATGTATAAGGCTGGCAAGTAAAGAGTATTGAATATTGAATTTATCAATGCAGGAGACACAGTTATTAATTACTATATTGTGTTCTCACAAATGTGCACTTAAACAAGTGTAACTACATTCTGTAAAAGCAAGGAGGTTAAAAATCCTTCTTGCCAAAAGTAAAAAAAAAGGAAAAAAAAACAACAACCCTCTTATCAGACTTATGGAGTAGAATACCCGGTAAGCAGCCACAGTAGATTTGCAAACACTACTAGCCTTTTTAGGTTAAATTGTAAGAAGCACATTTTGTACTAGTTTGTCTCAGCAATTTGCAAACTGGTGTCAGAAGTGGGATATACATGTATCAAACATAATCCATTGGGAGATACATGATTGTACTTAAATATTAAAAGCTAAATACTTAATAGTGTTATTAGGCATACTTGAAGTGATTAAATGAAATAAAATTTGGAAGATTTTACCTTTTTTATAGTAAAACGTTAAACTTTATTCCAACACACTATTTACAGGGATCAAATTACCTTTTTTGTTGGCATCTTGATTTTCAAGATCTCTGCATACTGAGACAGAACCTTCCAGGGGGCATGGAGCCGCACAAAGCACATCCCATGGTCCTTTGTCTGCAAAAAATAATTCCAGTAAGTCTGTAAAAAACGTGAAGTATTAAAATAAAAAATGTATATAATATTATGAAAAGTGTGCTCAGCTGTTACTTTTCATTTTCATTGACGGTTATCTTTTCAATTTCTAATTAAAAGTATGTCTGGAGTAGAATGTTGACATTAACAAATCTCTTTGAACAGTTTTAGTCACTGATTTATGTCATAGCATGGCAATTTTTAAAATATTCTGAAGACAGTGGTTCAACTTAATATTTCAACATTTAGTAGCACTGTTGTCAGTCATACACAAAACGAATAGCTGAGATTAAAGAACACAGAAATTATACACACATAATTGTAAACAAGGAATTAGCAAATAAAGTAACAGACAGTGCATACAAACACATTGTCAATACATGTACTTGTACAACATTGTGTTAAAGATAGACAGAAACAGTGAAGACATATTACTAACAATATTAACCTGAAGAAAAACAACGACAATTTTGTGAGGAAGGAGTGATACAATCCCATTCATAATCATATTACATACTGGCTCTTTCAAGTTTCTCCATCTGGCCAATAATAAGACATAGAATTTCAAGATTGGAATTAAAGTAAAGAGCACACATGCATGTACAGAAAGAGATTTTGATATTAAATTTTACTAGTTGGTCACACGACATGTCAGCAATCATAAAATACAATCATGCCACCCCTAGCATGTTTAGGGTTAAGTAGGATTACTGTTGCACAGGTGAAACCCAAATTTAGACCAGACATGATCCATCCCTGGATATTTTTGGACTGGAGGTATTAAAACTGATGTCTGCAATTCCAGTGTTGCCATCAACAGAGAATGGGGCGTTGAAAACAAACTATTTGTATGTTTGAATATGTATCAATCTGGGGTATTCTCGTTTGGGTAAGTATACAATGTACATCTTTGTATGGCATGCAATAATAGAAACAACAATTTTATTAAAACACTGCAGTAAATTGTACAAAATGTACGTCACAATACAAAATATTACAACATATGACAGTAAGTCACAATACACATTGTAGTGAGTCACAGTACAGTACAATAGTGCAAAATAAGTCGCAGTGCTGTGAGAAGTACATGTACAGATAGCAGTGGGTGCTAGGATGAAACAACAGTCTACCAACAGTGCAATGGGTGCAGACAACAGTGGTGCAGTACTACACAACTAGGATAGGGGGAGCAGCTATAAATTGTACGTATTATAAGTCTAGGTAGCCCCAAAGTTTGGAAGGTTTTGAATTTCATTGTGATCGGAAAAACATCTGAAGGTGGTATTATCAATATCAAACTTCTAAATTAAGGTAATAAAAAGAATTAGAAAGCTCTAGAATTGATGATAAATCAATCAAAATTGTCATGTACAATGTTTTGTTGATTCTCAATGGAATAAAAGCATGTGCCAAAAGTTCACTTTCTTACGTCTTGGTGTTGCAAATACGATTATTCAAAAACTTGCAGATCTGCATTCTTAGATAACCATGTGGTGTCTTCAAAATCACAAAACCTTTAAGTTCCGAGATATGACAAGAAATTCATCATTTTGAAACATCCAAAATGCTGCCTATGAACATGGGGAACATTGCAATTCCTTGCCTTCAGTACTTGAAAATAAAACAGCAAGCTGCTTTAACTTAGCTATACATAACATACATTGTATAGCAGTTTTGAACAAAATGGAGTTGCAACAAGCAAAATGTTAGCAGAGTCTGAGTGACCATACAAAGAGTTTGACTGTATGATATGAGAGCAAGCTGTTCTCTCATGCCTGGCCTGTCACTTGTAATTGTGCTCAGAGTACTACTGGTAGCCTGTAATACATCATTCTTACTGCATCAGCCAATCAGATACTTTCTCTCTTGTTGTAGGAGGGAAAGTTACGTTGCCTCTTACAACCTCTGACAACTTATAAGGGCAGGCCAGTGTGGCAGAGCCCTTCTTTGTTGTACAGTACTATTGTATACAAGTTGCAGGTAGCATGAGAGAATGGAGAAAGTGCATGCCAAAAGTTTGGACAGCTCTTAGATAGGTTAAATTCTACGATATGAAAGCAAGTGCGTTGTAAGCTTTGATGAGAGCGGTGCCAGGGGCCGGACAAGATTGGACAAAGGGTTTGTACGATACAAGAGCAAGCACGGCACAAGTTTGGACTAAGGCCTAGGGTCCATACGATATGGGAGCAAGCATGCCAGGCCTACCGGCTCCCTGGAAGCGATCTGACTCCCGTGCAGCTGACTTAGCAAGGCAGTCACACACTTTTTCGTCCTAGCACCCTGCCGGCACAAGTTGCAAACAAGCTCCTGGTTAGAAACATTCCCTAACCTGGTTGCCAGACTTCTGAGGGCCTTCTTGAATTTGCTTTCTCAAGCTCAAAAATATCCATTTCGAAACTTCATGACTGTAAACAAGCTTAAGCCCCAGTGTCTAAGACAGGCCTGCAGAGTTTAGTTATGAAGAATATTGATGAAGCCTTTTAATTTATACCCCAAAATTTCAGTTGTGCCCCATTTCTGGATGAAATAAAACCTCATTGAACACTCAGTCATCCCTTCGTTGTACACTGAAACCCAAACAAAACATTGTCAATTAAAGTCCTTTTAGACAAGTAAAGGTAATGGAAAGGGGTCATCCCTACTCAGGTGAAGCACATGATGCTTTTGTGATTGGCTTATAGTGCAATAACGTGGCTAACTTGTACAAGCAAGCATAAGTGTGTTGGGTTCTTTAACATGTGCAGGCAAGGTTGAATTCCTGAGACCCTATGCCACACACAGGGGCACTACAAAAACTGGCCTACAAAGTCTGGCAACTAGGTCACAACATTCCCCATATACATTGTACAAGTCTGGAGCCATCAGATGTTGATCTGAAAAATTAATCTGTTCTGACATTGGCAGTGTTATAATGTGTAGTATTTACCATATCATTGAATCAACGTATTCTAGAAACAATATATTGCAATAGGGTACAGGTTTAAAAAAGAGTTTTGTCATTTCTGAATGAGCTGAAAGAGAGCAAACACAAGTCAATTATAGGTAGATTTACATTGTAGATTGACCCTGCCCCTAGCAATGTCGGAAAGCATATTAAACATTTTTAAGACCGATATGAAAAGGTTAATATAACATTTTCTATATGTATATTGTATTTTATATAGATCTTTTTCAGCTATCTTTTCCTGACAGAACACAATTGCTTTTAATAATATTTACATGTGAAGAAAAGCATTTTAAATAACCACGATAAGGTGAATCTTATATACAACTTAACTTTCTACCAGCTGCTTCACTCTACACACATACCCAATACAAATTTTGTGCCAAACAGCTACAGCACTGGCCACAAATCTGCATCAATTTTTGCAAGATGTTTCGCAGAAGATTGCGGTACATCCCGCAGAACTTGATACATATTCTGTAGCCTGTACTGTACCTTAGCAGCCTAAAGGTTAATGAGAAAACACAATGATATATTTCCCTGTCGTTACTGTTCACAAACCTCGTCATCTCTCTCCAGATCAAGGCCGGCTTCGATCAAGTTTTTCTCGAACTCCCGCCTCCTTCTGGCCTTCTGGTCCTCGCCCTCGGGGTGGAACGCGGATGAGTCATCCTCGGGCTTGTGCTCGACCTTGACGGGGTGCTTCCTCCGCGGCACAGGGTAGGCAAGGACGTAGTCTATCCTGCGGTAGCCATCTTTGAAAAACAAGGCACCTGCTTCATGTTTGCCCTGCCCGAGCTGTAGACAAAACGGAAGATTTTAATTTTAGTTTATAAGATGTTTTTGTTGAACATACAAATTATTTTGTCCATTTTATCCTTACCTATAGCAGACACTGCACCAGTTTTGACCAGTGCAATAGCTCAATTGGTAGAGTGCTCGCTTTGTAACTGCCGGGAGGTCGTGAGTTCAAACCCGGGCCAGGTCATACCAAAGACTTTAAAAATAGTACACACTTCTTTCTCTGCTTAGCATCCAGCACATATGAGAAAGAGTGTGGGAAGGTCAAACACACAGCACTTCCAGCAGACTAGCCCCCTGCTGTAGTGCCCAAGGGCTACGAAATGGAGATGGGCACCACCCTACGCTCTGCATAAGAGCTCTGCGTAAGAGCACGGGAGACCTTCTTCTTCTAGCAGATAAGTGACTGTATTGATGTCATATATACCTGGGCTATGATAAAGTTCAAAACTGGTGTTTTCACCCATATCATAACTATTGATATCACACGGGTTCTTTTTAGTTATCACACTGGCTTCCAAAATATAAATGTCCCATAGCATATAGAATACTTTGAATGCGTTTTGCGTGCACGGCTGTCAAAAATTCGGAGTTTCGGACATTGGAACATTCGGACTTGAAAAAAGATTCAACATTAAGGAGAGGTCTTGGAAACATGCCCAAGGGTGCATTTTGAATTCTCCTTGTTGGTGCATGCCAGCATTCAACAGTTATCAAGCATGGATTCCAATTCCGATAGGGCTTTTTTTCAACTAAAATGCTCACGCTGGCTTACACCCAGATACCGTATGATTCATTATAGTTCAACAAATTTGAATACAACCCATTAAACATTATCTACATGCACATGCATGCCTAACCAGAATTCGGCAGAAGTCTTTTCCATACACAACAACACATTGTCACAACACAAAAGTATTTGTTAACAGCCACTGCTGCTACCAAGCTTTCAATCCCCCTGACAACCTGCTACATGACTGTAAGCATGTCGGCAGAACATACTGCACTTGCACAAAACCCTGATTTTTCATGGTTTGGTCAACGTTGCATCAGAACTTTGCTTGTTGCAGACAATATCTTTTTCAATATAATATTTGGAAACTACAGATCTGCATATACTGAAACCCTATATGAGACGTTCTGCCGATGTGATAAGCATCGATTCCTTTTTTTTTTTTTCTAAACACCAAAAGCAAACCTTGCAGCAGGGATGAGAATCCCTGAATTGAAAGAGTTTGCGTACAGAAAAAAAAGTTACAGTAGGCAAGGCAAACAATATATACACAATGTACACACCCTCATAAACACTATAATACATAAAAAATTTATACCAAGCAAAAAACTATATACAGATGAGGTTTAGGAAAGATAAAACTAGCGATATGTCAGTTCTTTGTTGTATAGGGCTATGGCCCTATGCATATTAATAAATATTAATAAATTTACAGATTTCGTGCAGTGCTCTGTATGAAATGCCTTGAATGCTTCAACTTTTGTCTCAAGGCTAATGTTTAGTGCTTCACATGCTTTACAATCTTGCTCTAAATCAAGACATAATCTCCTTACAGCACTGACAGCTAACAGTACAGTCAGCAAGCAGTGATTCCAAAGGGGCTATACTTAAAAACCAAAGTGCTCCCTTTGGCTTCCACCCAAACATTAATCCAACAATACAAGCCATTAACCTTCATCCATGCCAAAAACAGTCTGGCCCAATCTCAATCCTATAGAGGGCACTAAGAAATGTATGAAGGCCACACCAATCTATTTCCTTGGTTCCTTGACATGTTAGGCAAAGATTTAACAAGAAGACAAGATGGCAACAAACGGATGGAAGGAAAACTTGAATCTGACTATATTATTTTATAGTCTCCTTGGGCCACACCAATTTAATTTCTTGGTTAACGGATTTGCCTGCTTCATTTTTTCTGACTTGCAAAAAAAAATTTTCAGTTTCTAGTTGTTACAGTTATTCCATCTTTTAATGCAGTGGTATCATTAAAAGTTCAAAATTCAACCTGGTGTGTTGACTTCGTGGCTCCTATTGTACCATTTTGGGCCATAATAGGATGCCTAGGCCTGTTTTTATTTTTATTTTTTTCGCCCGCCCAATAGATTATTTTTCTAGAAAAGTCTGTTAATCAAGAAATTAAATTGGTGTGGCCTTGGCAGGTTATATACATTTATGATTCAGAATTTTTTGGCTTCTGGTCCTTTTTACCTTCGCCAAGAAGGTTATGTTTTCAGGGGCGTTCGTGTATGTGTGTGTTTGTGTGTGTGTGTGTGTGTCTGTCTGTAAACACGATAACTTGAGAAGGCCTTGATGGATTGTCTTGATACTTGGTAGGTGGGTAGGTCTTGATGAGACCTCAAAATGATTAGATTTTGGACCCCCTAGCGGCTTATTATGGTACTGCAGCTGAACTTCCGGTTTTGATATCTCATGATCTAGACATGCTATGGTAATGAAATTTAGATGGTAGGTAGCTCTTGTGCTGGGAAAGAAGTGACGTGAGTTTAGGCCCCCTAGCGGCTTGCTCTGAAACTGCAGGGATAAATTCTTGAAAATATTCAAAAGGGGATAACTCAAGAACCGGTTGACGGATCGCTGTGATTTTTGGTATGTAGGTAGCTTATGTGATGCTTAATATAATGATGTGACAATTATGCAAATATGGATGTAATTTGCATAATTTATGGGGAAATTCTATAAATCAGCTGCATTCCATGATAGGACAATTGAAGCTTGTGACATTGGTAATTGACAACGAGAGAAACACAGGAAGATATTGATTATGTTAATAATGACTTGATTTGCATAATTAATGAGAAAATTTTATAATTATGTAATGATAACTGCCTGGAATTCCATACTTGTGGTATTTGAAAGTTAAATTGAGGTGAACATCATTAAACATAATTTATTCAAATCAGGACCTGATTTGCATAATTTATTAGGAAATGCTAGAATGCATTCTTTGTTAATATAAGACTGTCTTTTGGTTGAGATTATGATAAAATGATATAATTCATGAAAATTAGGTTCCTATTTCTTAAATCAGGGGGGAATAATCTAATCTAAACTTTGTCATAAAGATTTACATCATTTGGCGAAGGTATGAGATCGGGGAACTCTAGTTTCTGATTGTACTTAATTTCCTGTATACCTCCATTTCAGGGAGCCGAAGGTTGTATACTCCCAGAAGTCTTCAATTTGATTTCTTTTGCAAACCAATGAGAGGAATTGGTTTAGCCTTAACCACTATCACCCTAAGGCCTTCTAGAGCCAAAGGGCTGTGACTGCTTCTGGAGCAAGCAGACCATTGAAGAAACTGATACATAGCAAGATTTACTGCTGAAGTAATGAGGTTAAAAGATCCTTTGGGAACAGATACAAACTGGGGTTATAAAAGAGAGCCAGGCTGCAAAAGACAGTTCCATTTTTTAATAATCTATTTTACATCCTTGGCTGGAAAATTAGACAGTGCAATTGAGAGTGCTACTGAATGGTGTTATTATTCTCATTTATTTATGACTCCGATTATGTTAAATATGACTTTACAATTATTATACTAAAAAGATGCAGAATCTCTGTGTTAATTATAAACAATTATACTGGTGAAGAAATTAGAAGACATTTTATGGATAGTGATGGAAAAACAATTTGCATATTAAAATTTAGTACTAGTAATCAGTAAGAAACTGTTTCAATGAAACCTATGCTAGTGACCACCTCTGAAAAAGGACCACCTGGCCATTATGGCCTTTTATAGACGGTCACTTATAATAATTTTCACTTATAATAATTTACTATAGGTAAAATGATGTAAGAAATATGGCTGCTATCAAGAACATCTTAGGGATTAACCCAATTCTGCAGAGTTCTGGGAACTGGAGCCAGAATTCTGGGAACTAAAGCCAGAATTCTGGGAACTAAAGCCAGAATTCTGGGAACTAGAGCCTGGCGAGACTTCTGCAGAATTGGGCTATTATCCCCAAGAATCCCTCAATGGCTGCTACATTTAAATTGTTTACATATACATATGTCTTACATCATTATTACCAATAATTTTAGCCCAAATATTATTCAATACAATATCATACAATATTAGCCGAAAGGCATCTAGATGTAAGGTTGCTGTACATTGTAATACGGGAATTAGTCCAGAATTAACTGGAAGTGAATTAAACTGGTGGCATTTACACTGGTAATTTTCAATATTGCAGAAAAAAGTACTCCAAGTCCTTACCTGATAAGACTTAACTGCTATGTAAGACATGAGATGACTTACCATTGGCCTAATTCTATTGGATACTGGCTCTCCAGGTGGAGGCTATGTGAAGACAAGGAGAAACAAAATACAGATGAAAATTAATACATCATGTCAAATGGTACATTATGATGAGGGAAGGGCAACAGCATGGAAGAACAGCTATGATACTGGTTTAGATAGCTGTAGGAAGATTACATGTAGTTGAGTGTATTAGAGAGATTCTTTATTGACACAACAGAAAAGTACAGAGACTTTTGTATGGTCTTCTACAACTTAACTAAAGATCTAACAAAGCTAAATACATGTGTGGATAACGTCAACTTACCTACAGAGTATATGTATGATGTAACAATAAAGATATTAGATAAACAGACTGAGGTACATTTTGTACATTTACATTTTACAAGTCCAAGCCAGACATCAACACAGAAATTTGAGTTAACTTAATGTTAGGATTAGGGTTCTTGGAACATACAACTATGTAACTATGTTGAGTGGTTGGAACAAAGGGGTGTCGGAATATAGGGGTTAACCCCCCCCC